>NW_006921664.1:7704739-7723944 GCF_000298275.1 Orycteropus afer afer | reverse complement strand
ACCTTGCTGGTTTTTTTGTGTTTCTCTAGAGAACCCAATCTAACAATCTAACACAAGGGGAAAGATTGAAGTTGTCAAGGATTTCATTTTAGTTGGATCCACAATCAGCACCCATGAAAGCATTAGATAGAAAATCAGATGTCCTATTGCACTGGGCAAATCTGCTGCAAAAGGTCTCTTTTGAGTGTTTAAGAACAAAGATGCCACTTTAAAGATTAATGTGTGCGTAACCCAAGCTATGGCATTTTCAATCACCTCATATACATGTGAAAGCTAGACAATAAATAAGGAAGACCAAAGAAGAGTTGATGCCTTTGAATTGTGGTGTTGGTGAAGCATATTGAAAATAGCATGGACTGCCAGAAGAATGAAGAAGTATGGTAAAAGGATTTAACGCTGACACACACCCTTCCTGATTTTAAGCCACGCAGTATCCTCTTGTTCTTTTTGAATGACAACCTCTTGGTTCATGTACAGGTTCCTCGTGAGCATAACTAAGTGTTCTGGAATTCTCATACTTCACAATGTTATCCATAATTTATTATGACCGACACAGCTGAATGCTTTTGCTGAGTCTTTTATTTACATAGGTAAACATCTTTCTGCTGGTGTAGTGCTTAAGGCATTTGACTGCAGAAGGCTGTCAATTCAAACTCATCAACCACTCCACAGACTGAAAAATGGGCAATCTACTTCCATAGAGATACTGCCTCAGAAACCCAAAGAAGGGTCTCTATGAGTTGCAATTGACTCAACGACAGTGAATGAGTTTTGGAAACATCTTTCTGGTATTCCTTGCTCTCAGCCAAGATCCATCTGATGTCAGCAATGATATCCTTTGTTCCATGTTGTTGTTGTTGTTGTTATGTGCCATCCAGTCAGACCCAACTCATAGTGACCCCTCTTTGGGTTTCTGAGGCAGTATCACTACGGAAGTAGATTGCTCAACCTTTCTTCCGAGGAGTGGCTGGTGGGTTTGAACTGCCAACCTCCTGGTTAGCAGTCAAGTGCCTTAGGCATTACACTACCAGAGCTGCTATTCTCTTCTAAATCCAAATTGAATTTCTGTAAGTTTCCTGTCAATATACTGCTGCAACTATTTTTTAATTACCTTCAGCAAAATTTTACCTGCATTTGATATTAGTGATATTGTTTGATAATTTCCACATTGTGTTGAATCACCTTTCTTTGGAATGGGCACAAAAAGCAATCTATAGACACAATAAAATCCCCATCCAGATTCCATCAACATTTCTTTAGAAAATGTAAAAAAAAATCATTAATTTCATATGAAAGAAAGAGAACTGAGATAAGCAATGCTCTACTGAAGAAGAAAGACAAAGTGGGAGGTCTCACACTCCTTGATCTCAAAACTTACTATACAAACACAGTAGTCAAAACAGCCTGATATGGGCACAATGACAGACATGTAGGACAATGAAACAGAATTGAGAGCCCATAAATACATCCATCCACCTATGAACAGATGATCTTTGACAAAGGACTGAAAACTATTAAATGGGGAAAAGTCAGTGGCTTTAACAAATGGAGCTAGCAAAACTGGATATTCATTTGCAGAAAAATAATAAAACATCCATGACTCACACCATACACAAAAACTAACTCAAAATGGATCAAACACCTAAGCGTAAAACCTAAAACTATAAAGATTATTAAAGAAAAAACGGGAGCAAACTTACAGGTCCTAATTTATAGCATATATAAACTATCAAACATAATTTAAAAATGCAAAAGAACTGAAGATAAACTTGATGACTGGGACCTTCTAAAAATCAAATTCTTGTGTGCATCAAAAAACTTCTCCAAAGGACTAAGGAACCATGACAGCCTCAGCACATATGACTCTGAGACTGGAACTAGATGCCAACCACTTGGAAAAGGATCAAAATTGGAGATTCTGGATAGAGTGGGAGAAAAAATGTAAAACAAAATTTTAAAAAACATCAAAATGACCTGATTTACTTGTCAGATAAAGACTAATGGAACCCTCCCAATACTATGGCCATGAGTCACCCTTCAGAACTGGAATTGAACTCACTCCTATGGCTTATTATCTGCCAAACAATAGAAAGGCCCACAAGCTAAACAAGTGCACCAGGAACATGCCCTCCTTAGAACAATCAACCATAGGAAATCAGAAGGGCAGGATTTGCACAAGGGGAAAGGCAGGACACAGAGAATGAGTAACATAGGGAGGGGAGCTGTTAACTGTAGGGAATGCAGAGTTACAAAACAAACAAAAAATTTCTCCAATAGAGTGAAAAAAAAACCCAACAGATTGGGAAAAAAATATTTGTCTAGGACATACCCAATAGGGAACTTATCTTTAAATTTTATGGAAAACTTCAACACCTCAACATCAAAAATACGAACACTCCAATTCAAAAATGGGCAAAGGACGTGAACAGACACGTCACCAAGAAGATATTCAGGTAGCCCACAAACACAAGAAGAAAAGCTCATGATCATTAGCTGTTACAGAGATGCAAATCAAAACAACTATGAGATATCGTCTCACCCCATCAGTAAGAGAAAATTTCAACAAGACAGAAAACAACAAATCCTGGCAAAGATGTGGAGAGATTAAACATCTCAAACACTGTTGGAATTGTAAAATGGTACAACTAGTGTGGATAATGGTATGTTGCTTCCTTAAACAGTTGGAAATAGAAATACCATTTGATCCAGCAATCCTACTACTAGAAATATATCCAAAAGGGATGAAATTCAGGACACAAATGGATATATACACACCCATGTTCATTGCAGCACTATTTACAATAGCAAAGAGATGGAAATAACCTAAGTATCCATCACAGATAAACAGATAACCAAACTATGCTACATATACACAATGCAATACTATAAAATATGAAAGAATAATGAAGACTCTGCAAAACACCTCGTAATGTGGATGACCTTGGAAAACATTATACTGAGTGTAATAAGTCAATCACAAAGGGAAATACTTATACATGGAAAGAAACATTCTTTGATGAACCAGCAGCCTTCTGGTTAGCAGTCAAATGCCTTAGGCACTACACCAGCAGAGCTTCTTTGTTGTTTTTGTGTTTAGAGGGGGGGTATGGGGAGGGAAAATTACTTACCAAATAAAAGATACATATTAATTTGGGTGAAGGAAAATGTCAATCTACAAAAAGTGGGCAACCAGAACAGTATCACTAAAGAAAAGGAAGAAACAGAGAAGAGCACAAAAGTTACAGACAATAAAGGTAAACAGTATTACATACACAATCTTGCATTATCAGTAATAACAAATGTTAATCTATGAGTGGATACTTAAATAGATAGGCAAGATGATTAGATATTGGTAGGCAAACAGGACTATACTCACGACCGTATATAAGTTTGGCAAACAATATTACTACATATGTATTTGTATGTGTTGCAAAAAATGTCCATGCATTTAGTAGGGCTAACAGGGGGGCAAAGTTAAGAAAACTTCTTAACCATGACCAAATATGTTGAAGGAATATAATTAACAACAATTAACATAATATACTCAACAAAGAAAATGTTTTAACTCCTACTTTGCTGAATAGTGATTGTTGTTGTTGTTGTTGTTTGCCATTGAGTCGGCCCCGACTCATAGCGACCCCTCCTTGGGTTTCCGAGGCAGTATCACTACGGAAGTAGGATTGCCCAACCTTATAAATTTGAGAACAGCCATCTAAGGCACAACTATTGGTATATCCCTGGCTGGAGCAAACAAGAGTGAAGAAAATCAAAGATGCAAGGAAACAATTAGTCCACAGAAATAATGGATCACAAGAACTGCAGCATCCATGAGAACAGAAAAACTAGATGGTGCCTTGCTACCACTACTGACCACTCTGAAAGGAATCTCAATAGGAGATCCTGTACAAAGTGGGAGAAAAATGTGGAACAAACTCTAAATAATAATAATAAAGGTCAGGTTTACTGGCCTAATAGAGACTGGTGTTATCCCTGACATGATGGCCCTTAGATATTCTTCAACAGAACTCATTTCTGTTGGCTCAACTTTCAGCCAAACAATGGACAGGACTATAAAGTGAAGAATAACATCAGAGAGGTATACACTCCTTAGAACAATGAACTATATGAAATAAAAAGGGAAATTTTTGCCCAGAGATAAAACTAAGATGGCAGGAAGGGATAAGAAAGAAAGATTAAGTGAAATGGTAAACACAGGGAAGAAGTGGAAAGAGTGTTGTTATTTCATGGTGTTTGCAATGAATGTCACAAAACAAAACAAATATGAATTGTTGAATGGAAAACCAATTTCCTCTGTAAACTGTCACCCAAATCACAATAAAAAGTTAAAAGCAATAAAAATAAAGTAGAAAAATTGAGTAAACAAAGAACTACAGAATACATTTTAAAAGTTGGCAGAAAGTGCTTTCAAAGAACAGATAATTCCAATGCAATTTGAACTGAGACAATTCTCAATTAATTTTCTCAACTTAATGGTAAAATCTAATAATGATGTAAAAGAGGAAGGAAAGAAGCAGGAAGTGGCAGCCAGTGCCAATGGCCAGAACAAGTAAGAGAGAGAGACCCCAGGCAGGAAGCAGCAGCCAAGGCCGACAGTCTGAACAGGTGAGAGAGAGAAAGATTCCAGGCAAGAAGCTAAAGCTAAAAGAGACAAACTTGTCTGTCAGTCTGTCATACTGTGGTGGCTTGTGTGTTGCTGTGAGACTGGAGGCTGTGCAATCAGTGTTTCGAATGCCAGCAGGGTTGCCCATGGTGGATGGGCATCAGTAGAGTTTCCAGACTGAAACAGACTTGGAAGAAAGAAGAGGCCATCCATTTCTCAAAGAATTGGACAGAGAAAACCTTATGAATAGCAGTGAAACACTGTCTGATATATTACTGGACAACTTTATGAATAGTCATGAAACATCGTCCAATACAGTACCAGATGATGAGCCCCTCAGGTCAGAAGACACTCAAAATATGACTGGAACAGAGCTGCCTCATCAGAGTAGAGCCTACCTTAATAATACAGATAAAGTAGAGCTTTTGGGGCATTCATTTCTGAAGTGTCCTGACTCAATATGAGAAGAAAGAGCTGCAAACATCCATTGATAGAACACGGAATGTACAAAGTATGAACCTAGAAAAATTGGAAGTTGTCAAAAATGAAATGGAGAACATAAAGATTAAAATCCTAGATATTAGTGAGCTGAAGTGGACTGGTTTTGGCCATTTTGAATCAGACAACCACATGATCTACTACGCCAGGAATGACAAATTGAAGAAGAATGGTGTGGCATTCATCATCACAAAGAATGAATCAAGATCTGTCCTGAAGTACAATGCTGTCAGTGATAGGATAATATCAATACATCTACAAGGAAGATCCGTTAGTACAACTATTATTTAAATTTACACACCAACCACCAAAGCCAAAGATGAGGAAATTGAAGATTTTTACCAAATTCTGCAGTCTGCAATTGACTGAACATGCAATCAAGATGTGCTGATCATCACTGGTGGATGCCATGCAAAAGTTAGTAACAAAGAAGAATCACTGGTAGTTAGAAAATTTAGCCTTGGTGATAGAAATGACACTGGAGATCACATGATAGAATTTTGCAAGACCAATGTCTTATTCACTGCAAATAGCTTTTTTCAACAACACTGATAGCTGCTATATACATGGACTTCACCAAATGGAGCACACAGGAATCAGATTGACTACATCTGTGGCAAGAGGAAATGGAAAATATCAATACCTTCAGGCAAAACAAGGCCAAGAGCTGATTGTGGAACAGACCATCAACTGCTCCTATGCAAGTTCAATTTGAAGTTTAAAGTAATTAAAACAAGTCCACAAGAGTGAAAATATGACTTTGAATATATCACTCCTGTATTTAGAGATCATAAAAAGAATAAATTTGTTGCATTGAACACCAATGACCGAAAACCAGAAGAATTGTGGGATGACATCAAGAACATCATCCGTGAAGAAAGCAAAAGGTCATTAAAAAGACAAGAAAAGAAGAAAAGACCAAAATAGACATCAGAAGAGACTTTGAAACTTGCCCTTGAATGAAAAGTGGCTAAAGCAAATGGAAGAAATAACAAGATAAAAGAGCTGAACAGAAGATTTCAAAGAACAGGTCAAGAAGACAAAGTCAATTATTGTAATGAAATGTGCAAAGACCTGGAGTTAGGGAACTAAAAGGAAAGAACACCCTCAGTGTTTCTCAAGCTAAAGGACTGAAGAAAAAAATTAAGCCTCAAGTTGCAATATTGAATGATTCTGTGGGCAAAATATTGAACGATGTAAGAAACATCAAAAGAAATGGAAGGAATACACAGAATCACTGTACCAAAAAGAATTGGTCAATGTTCATCCATTTCAGGAGGTAGCATATGATCAAGAACCAATGGTATTGAAGGAAGAAGTCAAAGCCTCACTGAAGGAAGTGGCAAAGAACAAGGCTCCAGGAATTGACGGACAACCCATTGAGTTGTTTCAACACACAGATGCCACGCTGGACGCACTCACTCACCTATGCCAGGAGATTTGGAAGATAGCTACTTGGCCAACTGACTGGAAGACAACAATATTTGTACCCAGTCCAAAGAAAGGTGATCCCACAGAATGTGGAAATTATCAAAAAATATCATTAATATCACACCCAAGTAAAATCTTACTGAAGATAATTCAAAAACAGTTGCAGCAGTATATTGACAGAGAACTTCCAGAAATGCAAGTTGGATTCAGAAGAGGATGTGGAATGAGGGATATCATTGCTGATGTCACATGGATCTTGGCTGAAAGCAAAGAATACCAGAAAGATGTTTACTTGTGTTTTATTGACTATGAAAAGCATTCGATTGTGTGCATCATAATAAATTGTGGATAACATTGAGAAGAATGTGAATTCCAGAACACTAATTGAACTCATGAGGAACCTGTACATACAACAGGAGGCTGTTGTTTGAACAGAACAAGGGGATACTGCATGGCTTAAAATCAAGAAGGGAGCGTGTCAGGGTTGTATCCTTTCACCATAATTATTCAATCTGTATGCTAAGCAAATAATCCAAGAAGCTGGACTATGTGAAGTAGAACGTGGCATCAGGATTGGAAGAAGAATCATTAACAACCTGTAATACACTGATGACACAACTCTGCTTGCTGAGAGTGAGGATGACTTGAAACAATTACTGATGAAGATTGAAGAATACAGTCTGCAGTGTGAATTACACCTCAATATAAAGAAAACAAAAATCCTTACAATGAGACCAATAAGCAGCATCATGATAAATGGAGAAAATATTGAAGTTGTCAAAGACTTCATATTACTTGGTTCTATGATGCAGGAAACATCAAAAGAAGATGGAAGGCATACACAGAGTCACTGTACCAAAAAGAATTGGTTGATGTTCATCCATTTCCATTGACACCAATGGAAGCAGCTGTCAAGATATCAGATGACATATAACACTGGGCAAATCAGCCACAAAGGACCTCTTTCAAGTGCTGAAGAGCAAAGATGTCTCCTTGAGGACTAAGGGGAGCCTGACACAAGCCATGATATTTTCAATCACCTCATATACATTTGAGAGCTGGACAATGAATAAAGAAGACCAAAGAAAAGTCAATGTTTTGAGTTGTGGTGCTTCTGAAGAATGCTGAAAATACCATGGACTGCTTTAGAAACCCAAGGAGAGGTTGCTATGAGTTGGCTCCAACTCGATGGCACATAGCAACAACAACAGCTAAAAGAACTAGTAAGTATGTCCTGGAAGAAGTGCAACCAGAATGCTCCTTGGAAGTGAGAATGACCAGACTTCATCTCACTTGACCATTCCCTGAAGAAGGACAGTCAATGGAAGAGGGGAAGGTCCTCCACAAGATGGATTGACATAGTGGCTACAAGGATGGGTTCAGGTATAATAACAGTGATCGTGGAGCTGGCACAGGACCAGGCAGTGTTTTGTTCTGCTGTATATAGGGTCACTATGAGTATGAGACACCCTGACAGCACCTAACAACAACAACACATATAATTGTAAATCATAAAATATCTATTCAATTTCAACAGTGTATTAAAAGAATAATCCAGAGTTTTCTAGAAGATTTAGTTCCAGGAATTAAGGAGTTACTTAATATTAGGAAATCTATTAATGTAATATAGTACATCAATTTGTCAATTTCACCTAAAGTAATCTATTTTTATTTTCACTGACTCGCTTTTTAAAAGCAGATCACTATCTCATCTGTTTTAGTCTGAAAGCTCTGCAAACTTTCACTGACAGATGGACCATGGCTATGAATGAAGTGAATTGACTATGATTTGAACCCCAATCTTCCAAATGGAGGGGGAGAAGTTTACCACTGAACTACCTTTTCCTATGAGAAAAATGTGTAGATTTTTCATATTCTTTGCCCTTACGTTGGCTCAAGAGACATATACCAATGAAATGTCAGCAGAAGTGAAGGATGCCACTTCCAGATATGGCCTGTGTGGTAGTTATGTTTGTGTGTCAACTTGGCTGGGCCTGGTTGAGTGGCTGGGCAGCTGGTGGTAGTTATTCCCCATGATGAGACTGGCAATCAACTCCATGGTGGGATCTACCACAAGCAGCTGAGTAGCTGCTTTTGGGATATGGTCTGCTTCCTATATATAAGAAGAAGATTTGAGAATGGTCTCTAGCTTGTGGCATGCTTGGACTCTGCATGTAGCCATGTTGTTGTTCAGCAGCGTGCTATGCTCTGCCGACCTTGGAACTTACAATGGACTTGAGTTAATGGCCTGCTGTGTGGTTTGGTAACATCTGGACTGTGTCATTTTATTTGTCAACCTTGGGCTTGGCAGCCTCAGCAGCCAGCAGCTGTCTGAGTGAATAAATGTCTCTAGCTTCAGTGGACTGGGAGTAGGAGGCACAGCTGGACCCCAAGGTTGAGGGGCTTTCACCCAGCCCCTAGAGCCTGGCACTTTGAACTTGGACTTAAAGCCTCCAAACTGTAAGAGAATAAACTCCTGTTTGTTAAGCCCATCCTGTTGTGATATATTCCTGTCAGAGTGGCACTAGGTTACCAGAACAGCCTGTTAAAAGCCCCATCAGATCTTTCATGTTCTCTCTTTCCTTCTTGAAGCTCAAAGTCAATTTCCTTCAGAGTGCAGAACCATGGTTAAGCCTCTGAGATTTGGGGATTTTTTGTTGTAGCAGCTAGATAAGGTGGTTGTTATTCAAGCCCATTAGTATGCCACAAAACACTCTGGTGGCATAGTGTAGAAGGCATTTGTCTGGTAACCAGGTCAGCTGTTTAAACCCACCAGGCACTATGCAGGAGGAAGATGGGGTGATCTACTTCCATAAAGATTTACAGCCTCAGAAATCCAATGGGGGTTGCAATTAGTAGGAATTGACTCAATGGTAGTGAGTAATATCTCATATGAGTAATCTAGGACTTAGAAAAATATGGAGTCCCACAGTGGTTCAAACAATCAACATACTCAGCTGCTAACTGAAAATTTGGGGATTTGAGTACCCCCACATATGTCAGAAGAAGTTTGGCAATCTACTTCTAAAACCTCAGCCATTTAAAACTCTGTAGGTTATAGTTCTATTTTGACACACATGGGGTCACCAAGAATTCAAATCCACTCAAAGGCAAATGGTATACAAAAATATAAGAAGCAATCAAGCTCATTTTAGTGCAGTTGTTCTATCAAAATTTTACAATGTGACATCGTTGTTGTTGTTGTTAGGTGCTGTCGAGTCATCTCCAACTCATAGTGACCTTATGTACAACAGAACAAAACACTGCCTGGTCCTGTGCCAGCCTCACAATCCCTGCTGTACTTGAGCCCATCGCTGCAGCCACTGTGTCAATCCATCTTGTTGAGGGCCTTCCCCTCTTTCGTATACATAGAGAAGAAAATATTAACATCTATTTGTAAACATGGAAAATAAATAACTGCCTTACATAATCTTAAATACTCTTAAGCAAACTTAATTGATCAGACAAGTAGCAAACAAGTATTTGTGAGCAAGTTGAGTTTATTGTAAGCATGCAAGGATGGCTTAGGGTTAGAAATTCTTTACGTCATTTATCACAATGGGCAAAATGAGAAAAATACATGAGCATTATCATGAGAATTCTGAGAAAGCATTCTTTAGCACTCACCACCTATTTATAATGTTTAAGGAGGAAAAAGATTAGGTGACCTTTAAGAGTAAGTGGAGCTTTCCATAACATGAGAAAGAACATGGATCCTTAATAAAGAGCCAATGTCATATTTCGTGATTAAACTTCAGAAGTCAGGAGCAAGACAAAGTGCATTGATTCCTGTATTATTTTACACTGCCCTAAAGTTCCAGGTATGCAAATTAGACAAGAAAGAGACATTAGAAAATTTAACTCTTAGAAAAGAAGTAAAAATCTCTTGTCCTTGTGACTGTGCATTACAGAAAACATTAAGACTAATGGGAAAACTAATAGAACAAATGTACAAGAAAAGGAGCCCAAATAGCTGTTACATCTTACTCCATAACTTCCAGGCTTGGATGGGAATTCAGGGAGGCAAGATGCTTCTAGACATATACATATACTCCTATACACACAGCCCTTAGGCATCTACTCAATAGGAAGATAATAACATTTTAAACTTACAGAGAATAATGGAGGTAGGGCTCAGCCTAAGTATTTGATCAGAAATACTTTAAAGAAAAAAAAAACTAATTGTTTAGTTTTAACTTTTTTCCCCCTATCTTCAAGGATTTTGGTTTTGCACATGACTCTAATGAGTACAGTGCTAGGAAGCGTGGCTATCATGTTGGGGAGGAGACAAAGGGAGGCCTCAGGTCTGATTTGGCGCAGAGAACAAAAAAAAAGAGATTTGAGAGAAGTGTGCCAACGTTAGTGAATCCAGGAACAGGGTAGGAAGTGTTATTGTGGAGAAAACACTAGCTCATAAATGTTTAAGAGTGATGCCTCATCTTCAATTTCAATCTGTTCTGTGTCCCACTCGTTTGCTTTATTGCACTTCAGGTACCACCTTCAGGAAAATCTGCTGTGCCCAGTAGCACTGTGTTAGTCATTCTTTGGTGACTGATGAAAGAAGTATGGTGTCCATCGTGAGCGAGAGTGAGTCCACAAGAAAGAATACATAGCAGGAATCAAAACAATGGTTATGAAAAGATTAGGATTGAAGCAGGCTGCAGCATGACAGGACTCAGGAACTACCTTGTAACAGCCTGGTTGGCCTCAGAGACACTAGTGGAGGTAATATGTAAGAAACAAACACTGGGACTACAGGTACAAATACCCTACAGGAACCACCCTCCAAAGAAACTCCAGGGACTGCATTAATGACAGGAAATCCTAATACATTTCTCTAGACTGCTTACTTCCCCACTCCTGGGTCAAATCCTCTATATCATTTCTGCAAAACCTACAACTTCTCTTCCATTGCATTCTCACCTGAAGACTTTTCATCATGTGTCCCGAGGGAAATCAAAGCTCTCTTTCCACCACCAAATACACAAACTATCTCTACTTATTCCCACCATTTCCTTGTTTCCCCTCCTTAGAATGTATTTCTCCTGTGAATGGCCTGTTCCTTCACTTGTGCTCTGGATTCTATAACTTTCCTGTCCTCTTAGGAACTGTCTCCATTTAGATATCCCCCCTCTCTCTCTCCTGTACTGTGAACACCCCACTCATCCACTGGTCGTTTCATTAGCCATATAAATATAGCTAGCAACCAGAATCCTAGAAGCTAGATTTAAAAGCAAAATGAAACAGAAATGTAGAAAATCTGTGCACCCATTCATCTTCTCCCTTTCATAGCTAAACATTTTTGAAAGTTGTCCATACAAGTCTCCACTTTCTCATCTCTAATTCTGTCTTCAGAGAATGCCAATCTAGCTTCCTGTTGAAAAACATTTCTGAATCTGCCCTTGCCCAGGTTAACAACTACATCCATATTTCCAAATTCAGCATTTAATTTTTTCTTATTTTATTTGACTTTTTCAGTAGCATCCAAGACAGTTATCAATGCATTTAGCTACTCACACTTTCTTGCAAACCTTTCTTGCTTAACTTCTCGTTTCCCTCTTTTTCACCATGCGTCCCCTTTTGACACACTCTGCTGGGGACAGACAATAGAAAGTATGTGGAATTACAAATACAAAAGATTACATAATATCATAAGTAAAAAAGAAGAAGATGGCATCGTATCTAGAGAGTGGAACTCAGGCAATGGCCTAACAAGATCCTGGGCTTGAGACTTGGCAAACCTCATTTCATAAAAATGTATGCTTTAAATAGAGTTCACTTTAAATAACAGTTATGATAATTAATAATGGTATCTTTCAGTGGGGTGTCTTGTGTTCTTTCTTGCATGCATGAAACAGAGAAAAGAGGCAAAGGGAACATGCCTTCTGAGTCCTGAAAAAGAAAGATGGTCCAACGCCCTCCATTTTGCTAATTTGTATCCTCATTTGGGTGAGATATAGCAGGTGGGAGGAAAGAAAGTTCCCAAGATGGAAGGTGGCAGTGTCAGATTGCTTCATATTGTCTGAACAGATGCACCTAAAGCAGAAAGATCAACTTGCTGCTGTTCTACTTCAAGCTGTGAGTTCTCCTAATGCACAGCACACACTGAGAAGTGTCTTTCTTTGCACCCACCACCACACACAACCACACCTCATCAAGGATGCCTCTAAAGTTCCAGTTTCTGCTATACCTTTGATCTGGCCCTGCTTCCTCCCTTTTCTCTCCAGATCCCAATGGTTTATTTTCTTATTCAGCTCAAACTTCACCCAAAAGTTATTCAGTGTGGCCATGGACTCTAAATTTCAGAAAGCTCAGTCAACTTCACAGCCCTGTGGTACAGTTATCTAATGACTTTACTCAAGGTTCACCACTAGTCATTGTGAGGAAATCTAAATGGGACAGATTCAGTCCTAATCCTAGAAAGCATAACTCTGTAGTTAAGGGATACCAGACATATGTTGTTCTTGTTGTTGTTGTTTGCCATCGAGTCGGCCCCGACTCATAGCGACCCCTCCTTGGGTTTCCGAGGCAGTATCACTACGGAAGTAGGATTGCCCAACCTTCCTTCCAAGGAGTGGCTGGTGGGTTTGAACCGCCAGCCTTCCGGTTAGCAGTCAAGTGCTTTTAGCCACTATGCTACCAGAGCTCCTATAGATATATAAATATACATATATGTATACATATACATTTGTTGTTGTTATATGCCGTAGAGTCGGCCCCGACTCATAGCGACCCCTCCTTGGGTTTCTGAGGCAGTATCACTACAGAAGTAGGATTGCCCAACCTTCTTTCTGAGGAGTGGCTGGTGGGTTTGAACCGCCAGCCTTCTGGTAGCAGTCAAGTGCCTTAGGCGCTATGCTACCAGAGCTCCTTACATATACATATACATATACATATGTATGTATATATGGGGTGGCAATTAGCAATGCAAGGAAATATAACTAGAACTCTATGGGCAATAGGTGTCCAAGGAGAGATGAGCAAGAGAGCCACCAGACTAAGGAGACCAAAGCAGGCTTGATAGAAAAGATAAAGCTTGAGTTTGACATGGAGGGGTGCATAGGATTTGAGAAGTTGAAGATGTAGAAGGCGTATACTGATTTCTGTCCTTCTCCTTGAAAGGGAGTCCACAACTTTTCCAACATATTTCTTTATCATGTTAACCATATCCAGTAACTTTAACTCCCTGGAAAGAAGGTTTGTGTCTGACTCCACAAAATACCAAAATCTCAACATTTCTTAAATCAGGAATGGGTTCAAAGATGGCCTGTGACTGGTTTTCTAAATGTGAAATAACTGGATCATTTTTCTCTACTAATTTGTTTTTTTCTGTCATAGTTTCTCCTCTTATTAATCCTCTCATATATTTCATATTATATTGTTTTGGTGAACAACACATGTTTTGTACTGGAACTAATCAAAGAAACCCTATGCTTGTCTGCTGTAAAACTCCAGCTGCACTCTCATAAGCCTGTATATAGGATGAAAATACAAATTTTAAATCAAAATAGAAAGTTACAAAATTATTGACCACTGGATAAGGCATGAGTAATGACCAATCACAATAGATCCATCCAGGATTGATACATACCAGCTGCACACTAGCCTGGCCAGGACAGATACAGACAAGCCCAAGTTTCTGCTCTGACTCTGCAAAGACTTAACTAACATTAGGTACTGGTTGTTTGGGCTGTTTTGCACATCAGTACCACTAGAGATGATTTCCCCAGAGAATATTAATAAGGACTTTTACTCTCCCAAGTTTTCCACCTGTAACTAATTCCTTGTTTGCTGCCTTCCAGTTAGTCTAGACATCTCAACACCCAGTTTACACTTAGCTCTGTATCCAGTTTCCCTTCCCTAGCATGGTAAGCAGGAGCTGTTAAAACTATTCTCACTTCTGTTACAGTGGTCTAGAATGGAAACTCCAGCCCATTTCACTTGTCCTCATAGATCCATTTACAGTTCCATTTGCAGTGATATCTACCCCTGAAGAACTAAATCCATATGCATTCCCCACTTGTACCACTATCCAATTATATTTGCTGTCTACACTGATGTGTTTGTGTGTGTCGTAATACTTTCCTTGCAATCAGGATTCCTATCAGTAACTGGAATGGCTGAGCCTTGAGTTCTTCATTTCAATAGTAGTTCAGAAGTTACCACAAAAAGTTTACATCTAAAGCCACTGTTGTGGATTGAACTGCGTCCCCAAAAAATATATGTTGAAGTCTTGATCCCTGCCCTTGTGAATGGGGCCCTGTTTGAAAATAGAGTTATTTTTTTATTAAATTAATGAGGTCACGGTGGAGTTTGGGTGGGTCCGAAACCTAATCCCTTCTGAGTGAGGTCTTAAAAGGAGCAGAACAGACATGGAAACAGAGGCACACACAGGGGGAAGACAGACATCATGCGTCGACAGAGGCAGCTGCACCTATAAGTAGAAATGGAAAACCAAGAAATGCCAGGGCTACAGAGAGGAAAGATCCTTCCCTAGAGTCTTGACCTGATTTGAAGTGCTAGCTGCCAAAACTGTGAAACAATAAATTTATGTTCTTGAAAGCCCCCCGCTTGTGGTATTCCAGACTTCCCACCCCACCCCATAGCTGCTGTCATGGTGTGAGACTTCACCTTCCAGGCACAAGTAGTCCTTCTTAATGAAATACTTTACTTTGGGGAGGTAATAATAAAGTCACTTCTGCAGGTGCTGTGTAACTGTGAACAGTTGCTGATTAGGGCAGAGAAAGCACCTTTAAGCTAATCTAGGTCTTGAACCAAAACAACATAGTTTCATGTTGCAGTCGGTTTATAGCAGGCCATGGGCTACTTCCAGGTTCTAGGAAGAACACTTCTCAAGTCCTGTGAAAAAGTTCATAAGGCTTCTTGAACATCAAATAACTCTTACAACACAAGGTTCTGATGAGTTACTGTAATTGCAAATGAACCAGAAACAGCCAGATTAAATTTCCTCTTAAAATACATAAGGGACTGAAAATTAAGGGAGAAAGATGACTGGCAAAAAATACACTTTGGGGCTTACCAAAGGCCAGACATTTGGAAAACTTATATGTAATATGTGCTACACCCAAAGCATAGCCAGGTCCCAAGCAGGGTACTCCGTGGAAGTGCGATGCCAGGGAGTAGAAGCAGATGAATCTTGAACTGTGACAAAGAGATTCTGGAATGTAGGTATGAGTTAACAAAGGAGGAAAGGGCGGAAGAGGTGGGAAGAGCAAGTAGACACATTAGCAAAGGCACCGGAAGGGAAAGGTAAATGCAATAAGAGCTGACTGAGTGCAGAAACATTCAGAAGGCAGAAACCCACCCTCCTCTCACACACACACCTCCTGCCAGGTGTAAGAAGGAGTCAGCTTGTTCCTGTGGGACACTGGTACTTAGAGGCTAGGCTGAGCATCTGGATCAGCCCTTATAAAATGTATGAGAGGGATTTGAATAGAACAAGGGATTACCTGCAGACATCTGCCCTGGAAAGCAGGCCAAAGAACAGAATTTGGGCAAAGAAAGATATAAAAGATGAACATTAGGAATAAAATCTGAAATATATGTATATATATATATATTTTTTTTTTTTTTCCAAATTTTTCTCCTTCAAGTTAAAAATCCTCAATTTGTTGGAAGAGTGAGAAGCAAGGAGATCCAATGAGGCAGTAGATTTGGTTGAAGACACTGACACCAAGTCATTAGCCCAAGAGAAAGAACAAGAGGAATTACATCAACCCTAGGAGGCAGTGGCTGAAAGTTAAAGCCAAGTTTCAGCAAAATTTGGAAGTAGGAAAAAATTGCCTTTGCCCCTTCATTCAGGCCCTCTCCTTCTCCTCACAGGCACACTAGCAAGAAATTCTCTAAGACCTGCCTGCCAAGCATCTCTCTGGCAACCCATCTCAGGCATGTTGTGGCTCATATCATGGTTAATTTCATGTGTGAGCATGCCTAGGCTATACTGCTCAGTTGTTTGGTGATATAGTATTCTAGATGTTGCTGTGAAGGTATTTTGTTGATGTGATTAATATTTCCAATCAGTTGCCTCTAAGCAAAGCAGATTACCTTTGATGATGTGGATAATGTCTCAGTATCTTAAAAATATAATTATTATTAGTGAAAATCTTAAGAGTAAAAATTGAGGTTTCAGAAAGGAGAATTCTACCTCAATATTGTAACAGATATCCTGCCTGAGTTTCCAGCCTGCTTAGCCTACAAGTTTTGAATGCAAGCCTTCCAGGGTTTCCAGCATATTACATGACCTGCAGATTTTGGAACTTGCCAGCCTTTAAGGGGCTCTGATGGTACAGTAGTTAAGGTAATTGGTGGTGAACAAAAAGGTTAGTGGTTCAAACCTACCAGCCACTCCACAGAAGAAAGATGAGGCAGTCTGCTTCTATAAAGATTGACAGCCTTGGAAACCCATTGGGGGTCACTATGAGATGTAATCTACTCAGTGGCAGTGAATTTCAGTTTTTTGGGTGTTTTTTACAATCATGTGAGACAGTTTTCTAAAATAAAAATATCTTGATAGATGGATGGATATACAATATATATAATTGATCTATTTTGCTGGATGACACTGACTAATACAGCCCTCAATCCCTCCGTGTCCAGGATATTAACCAATAACCAATTCAAATTTATGGGGCCCTACTAAAATGCTATGCCAACAACCTCCTGTATTGCTCTTTTAAAGTATCCCATGCATCTTGTTGTTGTTAGGTGCTGTCAAGTCAGTTCTGACTCCATCACCCCATGTAAAACAGAACAAAACACTGCCCAATATTGTATCATCTTCACAATCATTGCTATGCTTGAGCCCATAGTTGTAGCCACTGTGTCAATCTACCTGGTTCAGGTTCTTCCCCTTTTTCACTAGCCCTCTACTTTACTAAGCATGATGTCCTTCTCCAGGGATTGGTCCCTCCTGACAACATGACCAAAGTACATGAGGCAAAGTCTCACTATCCTTGCTTCTAAGGAGCATTCTGGATGTATTTCTTCCAAGACAAATATGTCCATTCTTCTAGTAGTCCATATATCTTAGCCTCTCAATATCCATGACATGGCTATGTCCCCTCTCCCTTGACCTGGCATAGTGTAAGTATTTGATGCATGAAATCTAAAGAGGGGCCTAATCGACTAAAGGAAAAGAAGGTCTATTTAAAGGAACAGTGGATAAATAAGAAAGGAGTGGACATGATCATTTCTGTGAACATTCTGTAGTGAGTTCATCCTTCTGTGATTAATTTTTGGAAAAGATTTCAGAATGTTTAAGGCTGTTATATTTCAGTTACATTTTATAATGTCATAACCTTATAATTAGCATATTGAACATGCCTGTGTTTTTCTTCTACCCTGCCTAGCAGCAGAGTTTGGACAGGAGAAACACAGATAAGAAACTATTAATTAGCTGCCAGAAAGAAAAAAATTATAAAGGCTACTTATCTTTTGGGACAAAATAGATCTGCTGAGCACATATAAGAGCTATAACTATTTTTGCATCAAATAAATGGTCTCCTCTCTGTATTCTTTAAAAGGCGTGGTGTGTTGTCATTTATCTTATACTCCCAGCCTGGCTCATGATCCTACTGTAACCCTTATTACTCACAAGAGATGAAAGCAAGATTGGAATTTGGTAGAACTGAAAATTGGATTGTAGTTTTGTAGGAGTAACAGTAAAATGTCCTTGAAAGAACTTCACTTTTGATAAATGTGTCATTTATAATGACTTTCTGGGATTTGATATTTGATAACTAGACCAGCTGGGTGAAATTGTATCTGAAAAATTGTCATCTCCCAATCCCTTTCACCTGGTAGACATTTAAAATAAGCCTGGGAATCCAGAGGCCTTCCCAACTCTGAGTACAATACCTTCGGGTAGTACAATTTTCAACTTAATCTCATTTGTAAAAGCCAGGGACCTGGAGAAGAGATGTTGAGAAACAGGTCTCCTTCCCACTTTTCACTCCTCATGGCCAAGGTTATAGAACAACGGTAGACTTCTGCTTCCCTTCAGTATAGATCCCTACCAGCTTCTGTTTGTAGGATGGGCCAGGAAAATAGCACCTTTCCCCAGCTGTTTCCCTAAAATAACATTTGTTGTTGTTAATTGCTGTTGAGTCAGCACCAATTTATGGCCATCCCATGCATGCAAAACTAAACAAAATGTTGCCCAGTCCTGTGCCATGTAAATATATGTGAGTTAATTATACCCATTGTATATTTGAAATGTCTCCCACCTAGATGGTTCATTTTCCAGCACTATATTGTGGTTGTTAGGTGCTGTTGAGTTGGCTCCAACTCATAGCGACCCTACATACAACAAAATGAAACACTGCCTGGTCCTGCACCAGCCTCACAATCCTTTCTATGCTTGAGCCCATCACTGCATCCACTGTGTCAATCCATCTCATGGAGGGTCTTCCCCTTCTTCACTGGACCTCCACTTTACCAAGCATGATATCTTTCTCCAGGAACAGGTCCCTTGTGACAAAATGACCAAAGTAGATGAGACAAAGTCTGGCCATTCTTGTTTCCAAGGAGCATCTGGGTTGCACTTATTCCAGGACAGATTCCCAGCAGTATAGCAGGCAATACTCTGTTGTAATCCATAGGTTTTTTTAATCTGTTTGTTTGACTAAACACTCTT
>NW_006921664.1:7694538-7704084 GCF_000298275.1 Orycteropus afer afer | reverse complement strand
CCCAACCTTCCTTCTGAGGAGTGGCTGGTGGGTTTGAACCGCCAGCCTTCTGGTTAGCAGTCAAGTGCTTTAGCCACTATGCTACCAGAACTCCCCTGTCTATCATGGGGAGTTGAATTCAGTTTCCATTCTAAAGGGTGACTAAAGGCCATAATCTCATGGGTTCCACCAGTCTTCATCAAACAGTAACCTCATCTTTTTTTTGTTGTTGTTTTTATGATTTTGACTTTTGTTCCTCATTTTTCTCCCACTCTATCTGGAACCTCCTATTCTGATCTCTTTCAGAGCAGTCAGCAGTGGTAGCCAGACACAATCTAGTTCTTCTGGTCTCAGAGTTATGGTGGCCAAGGTCCACATTGTCCATTAGTTTTTTGGATTGTCTTCTCACACCTTTCATTTTCTTCATTCGTCTTCACTCCAGATGGGGAGAGACCAATAGTTGCACCTTAGATGGCCACTCACTAATTTTAAGATACCAGTCACTCATTTTTGGAAGTGGATCACCAGATCTTTCTTCCTAGTCTGTCTTGGTTTGGAAGATCTCCCGAAACTTGTCCACTATGGGTAATGCTAACGGTATTTGAAATACCAGTGGCACACCTTCTAGCAACACAGCAACATACCAGCCACCACTGTATGGCAAACTGGCAGGCAAGCACTATAAGTAATACTAACTCCTATTGCCATCAAGTCAATCCCAACTTTTAGGGACCCAATAGGACAGAGTAGAATCAACCTGTACGGTTTCCAAAGCTGTGATCTTTACTGAAGCAGATTGTCACATCTTTCTCCTGTTTCAGTTGCTGAGCACTTTAGCCACTTCATCACAAGGGCTCAGGAAGCAAATTAGAAAAGTAGGTTTATGTACAGAGATTTTCAGGTTTGGGGATTCGTGGGAGGTACAGCATTGGTCTCTATGCCTGTGCTGAGCAAATAGGTTTCACACTGGCTGGCTGCATATCTGGAAGAAGAAATAAAATACATAAATTTGGGGATGAAAAGAAAACTATGTTAATTTCTCAAAAAAAAAAAAGTTAATCATAGGGGAGCTTTGCAAAGTTGTCCAAGGACATGCTTAAAGAATGATAAAGATAAAGATTTAAAGTTTGCTTTTCTTGGCATGGAAAGTTCCCAGAGTCTCCTTATATCTTTTCTTGATACATTGTGTACATTCTAAAAGGTTGTGGGGGATTATAATTTGGCATCATCCTTCTTGCATGAAATGTCTAAACTAAAGCAAATGATGGAACGGTACACTCAGACAAATGACAGGAAAGGAAATATAAAGAGGGAAATAATCTGTAGGTTTTAGTAAGATTCTGGCTTACTCTAGTATAAATGATCAGTCCTGTACCTAATAAAACACACACTGAGTTATGAAGAACTGTTGGCCTTAAAATCTTTCAGTAAATGCTGTAAACAATGGCCTTTGTTATCATAAATGTTGCTGCTAATAATACTAACACATGAAATCAAGGAATATCTACAACTGCACTTACCACTCTGTTTTACCACAGTTTGGATCCTGTGATAGTTAAGGTTGTGTATCAACTTGACTGGGCCTTGATTCTCAGTGGTTTAGCAGGTATGATGTAGTCATCCCCCATGATGAGCTCTGCTATGAGCAGCCAATCACTTAAAAAGGTGTTTCCTCAGGGGTGTGGCCTGCTTCCAGTATATAAAGACATTTTGGCAAAACTCTCTGATGTTTTACTCCATGTTTGTGGTTAAAGCATTTGGCTGCTTTTCAAAAGGTTGGTAGCTCGAACCCACTAGTTGCTCCATGGGAGAAAGATGAGGCAGTCTGCTTCTATAAGGATTTATGGCCTTGAAAACTCTATGGGTAGTTCTGCTCTGTCCTATAGGATCACTACAAGTCAGAATTGACCCAAAGCAGTGGGTTCGGGATTTTTCGTTTGTTTGTTTTCTGGCAAAGTTCTCCGGCTTGCTGTTATATCTAGATCCTGAAGCTGGCTCATTATTGTCTGACCTTGTGTTCATGGACTTGAACCAGTGGACTGCCACTTTACCCGGCATTGTTGCCTTCACAGCCAGTGAGCTGGCAGTCTGCCATCTTACCTACTGATCTTTGATTTTCCAGCCTGCAGCCAATATTGGTTTCATCTTCCCTTGTAACTATGTGAGTCAGGAGAAGCCTCCAGCCTGACCTGGGACTTACTAGCCTCTAAAACCATATGCTGAAAGTCAAGTTGATACACAACCTTAACTATCACAGAATCCAAACTGTGGTAAAACAGAGTGGTAAGTGCAGTTGTAGATATTCCTTGATTTCATGTGTTCGTATTATTAGCAGCAACATTGCTGAAAGTGAGGATGACTTAAGGCACCTACTGATGAAGGTTGAAGAATATAGTCTGCAGTATGGATTACATCTCAATATAAAGAAAACAAAAATCCTCACAACTGGACCAATGAGCAGCATCACAATAAATGGAGAGAAGATTGAGGTTGTCAAAGAATTCACGTTGCTTGGTTCTACAATCAATGCCAATGGAAGCAGCAGTCAGGACATTAGACGACGTGTAGCATTGGGAAAGTCAACTGCGAAGGAACTGTTTCAAGTGCTGAGGAGCAAGGATATCTCCTTGAGGACTAAGGTGAACCTGACACAAGCCATGATATTTCCAATCGCCTCGTATGCATGTGAGAGCTGGACAATGAATAAGGAAGACCGAAGAAGAGTTGATGCTTTTGAGTTGTGGTACTGGTGGAGAATGCTGAAAGTACCATGAACTGCTAAAAGAACTAACAGATCTGTCCTGGAGGAAGTGCAGCCAGAATGCTCCTTGGAAACAAGAATGGCCAGACTTCCTCTCACCTATTTTCGTCATGTTGTAAGAAGGGACCATTCCCTGGAGAAGGATGTCATGCTTGGTAGGGTGGAGGATCGACGAAAGAGGGGGAGGCCTTCAATGAGATGGATTGACACGGTGGCTGCAATGATGGGCTCAAGTATAGCAGGGATTGTGGGGCTGGCGCGGGATCGGGCAGTGTTTCGTTCTGCTGTGCATGGGGTCACTATGAGTTGGAAACGACTTGACAGCACTTAACAACAACAACAAAAAACATATAAGCCATTTCCTTGAGATAAATATCTCCCTCTTGCTCTCTCTACATATATACATTTGTGTGTGTGTGTGTGTGTGCATAAGCTTCACTGGTTTTGCTTCTCTAGAGAACCCAGCCTAAGACAGACCTTTTAGTCATAAATACAAGATGAAGTCAAGATAGCATATCAAAAACTGATGATATTGAAGGAAGTCCAAGCTGCACTGAAGGAATGGGAGAAAAACAAGGCTCCAGGAATTGACAGAATACCCATTGCAGTGTTTCAACAAGTAGATGTAGCACTGGACACTTATTTGTTCATGCCACAAAATTTGAAACACCACTACTTGGTCATTCAACTAGAAGAGATCCATATTTGTGTCCATTCCAAAGAAAGGTGATCCAACAGAATGCAGAAATTATTGAACAACATATTAATACCATACACAATTAATATTTTGCTGAAGATAACTCAAAAACAGTTGCAGTGGTATACTGATAGTGAACTGCCATAAATTCAAGCTGGATTCAGAAGAGGACATGGAAGAGGATATGGAACAAGGGATATGATTTCAGATGTCAAACAGATTTTTGAATGAAAGAAAAGAATATCAGAAAGATATTTTCTTGTGTTTTATTGACTACTCAAAGGCATTCAACTGTGTGGATTGTAACAAATAATGGATAACTTTGCAAAGAGTGGGGATTCCAAAACACTTAATTGTGTTCATGAGGAACCTGTACATAGAACAAGTTGTTTGAACAGAACAAGGAGATATTATATGGTTAAAAATTGGGAAAGTTGTGCATCACATTTCATCATAATTATTTAATTTGTATACTGAGAAAATAATCCAATAAGCTGGGCTATATGAAGAAGAAGACAGCATCAAGATTGGAGGAAGACTCATTAACAACCAGTGACACAACCTTGCTTGCTGAAAGTGAAGATCAAAAATCTTCACAACTGGACCAATAACCAACATTACAATACATAGAGAAAAGATTGAGCTTGTCAGGTATTTCATTTTACTTGGATCAACAATCAACTCCATGGAAGCATCAGTCTATGAATCAGACATCATATTGCACTGAGAAAATTTGCTGCAAAAGACCTCTTTAAAGTGTTAAGAAGCAAAGGTATCACTTTGAAGATTAAAATGTACCTGACCCAAGCCATGGTATTTTCAATAACCTCATATGCTTGTGAGATCTGTGGACAATGAATAAAGAAGTTGGCAAAAGAACATGCATTTGAGTTGTGATATTGGTGAAGAATATTGAATGTACCATAGACTGCTCGAAGAAAAAATGAATCTTTATTGGAGGAAGTACAGCTACAATGTTTCTCAGAAGTGAGAACAGCCTGACTTCATCTCTTATACTTTGATCATGTTGTAAGAAGGGACCAGTTCCTGGAGAAGGCTATCACTTTTGGTAAAGTAGTGGATCAGTGAAAAAGAGGGAGACCCTCAACCAGATTGACACAGTGGCTTCGCTCATGGACTCAAGCATAGCAATTCATGGACTCAAGCATAGCAATTATTGTAAAGATGGCACAGAATTGGGTAGTGTTTTGTTCAGTTGTACATAGGCTTGCTATGAGTCAGAACCAACGCAATGACACCTAACAACATGTCATTGGCAGACACTAACTGAGAATAAGGAATATAATATGACAATTTCAACAAGTAAAAGACAAAAGAGAAGCAAATGACTCTCTCCAGGGTATTCCCACAACTCTGGCCTTGAAAGAATTAGGCAATGTAGGAACGTCAGGAAATAAAGATGTGAGGATGAAAATGGCTAGGAGGTAAGATGAACTTGTCCTATATCCAGACCACATAAGAGAACACCATGGGACGTAAAATAACAAAAGGACACCAGACATGAAAAGAGAGGGGAGTGGCCAAAAGAAGAGAAGAGTCCATCAATCCTTCTGCATGATTTTAGGTGGTGGACCAAATAGCAGATGCTTCATAGAGTCCTTGAACAGCCATCTACACTATGTGAAGCATTGGGATAGACACTGTGGGGAAATAGCGTACTTCTTGCTGTTGCTGACCAATGCCAGTTGTAAACAGTTGTAATCCTTCAGATCACTCTATGCCAACTCTAGTCCTGTGTGACTTTTGGCCTTGCTATATTTTAAAGGACAAGTAGAAGTTTAAATTACAGATACAGGCATTTGGAGTAGAGAAAACTACATGGTCAAATGAGGTGAAGAGAAAATGAGGTAGTGTGTTCTAGAAACTGTAAGATGTTCAGCATCTCTGGTCTGCAGGATGGAAAGAGGGAGTATGATGAGGTAAACATGTACCTCATGCTTATGAAGGGATGAAAAGTCTTTAAAGAGTTTTAATTAGAAGAAAACCATCATTTGATTAGACATCTGTCTGTCTTAAGCACACAAAGTCTGATCACAACCTGAAGACAGCAAGGGTATCTATAGATTTTCTGAAGCCTAAAGATTATTAAGCACTTTGAAGGGTCCTCTTTAAGCAAATGAACTCAAAATGAAGACTATTTTTACATACAAAAATAAACAATTAAAATGAGAAAATAAATCACAACAAAATACAAATTTGAGAATAGTACCAAATATCACAAACATAGGTTAAATCATGGGCATTCCAATAAATTTATTTTGCAAAATTCTTATCAGAGAGGAGAGAAAATGTATTATGCTTTTTAATTGTATACACAGCTTGATGTACCATATTTCTGATAGGAGGAAACTCCTATTTTGGCTACTTTTTGTTGAAAACAAAATCCTCTGCTTACAATTTTACACATGTGACATTTGAAAGAATTTTCCACAGACTAGCATCCTCTTTTGTACATTTTATACTCTACTTCTCCTTGACTCTGCACAAATGTCTGGCATCAGATGTTGTCTTAGTTATCTAGTGCTGCTCATATGGAATATCACACGTGGATGGCTTTAGCAAATAGAAATTTGTTCTCTCACAGTTTAGGAGCTAGAAGTTCAAGTTCAAAAAGCTGGCTCTAGAGGAAGACTTTCTCTCTCCATCAGTTCTGGAGGAAGTTCTTTGTCTCCTTTCAACATCTGTGGGCCTGGTGTTCCTTGGAGATCACCATGTGTCTTGGAATCAATCTTCCCCTGGGTCTAGAAAGTTCTCAACACAAGAAACATGGGTCCAAAGGATACACTCTGCTCCCAGCTCTTCCTTCTTGGTGGTAGTATGTCCTCCTCTCTGCTTGTGTCTCTCTCCTTTTATTTATTTATTTATTTATTTTAAATTTTGATTTGGATGAAAGTTTACAGAGGAAAATCACTTTCCATACAAATAATTCATAGATGTTTTGTTTCATGGCATTGATTACAATCCCGACAATGCAACAGCTCTTGTTCCATTTCCTCCTCATGGTTGCCTTTTCCTTTTGTTCTTCTTTCCTATGCATTCCTGCCCTCTGAGCTATCTCCCTGTGTAAATACTGCCCTTCTGATCTCCCATGGTTGATCGTTCTAATGAGTGAATGCACCTGGTATAAATATCCACCTTATACACCTGTCTATTGTTTGACTGGGGAGCTCTGGTAGCATAGTGGCTAAGACACTTGCCTGCTAACCAGACGGCTGGTGGTTCAAACCCACCAGCCACTCCTCAGAAGGAAGGTTAGGCAATCCTACTTCCATAGTGATAACTGCCTCGGAAACCCAAGGAGGGGTCGCTATGAGTTGGGTTGACTCGATGGCACATAACAACAACAACAACAACATTGTTTGACTGGAAGCCACAGGAGTGAGTTCAATACCAGGCCCAAATAGTGACTAGAGACCATAGTCTCCAAGGTTTCGCCAATCTCTACCAGACCTGTGAGCCTGGTCTTTTTATGACTCTAAGTTTTGTTCCACGTTTTTCATGCACTCTTCCCACAATCTCCTATTTTGATCCTTTTCCAAGGGTTTGACGATGGTAACCAGTACTACCTAGTTCTTCAGTCTCAGGGTCAAGTAGGCTGAGGTTCAAATGCTCCACTAATCCCTTGGACTGATAGTTTCCATATGTTTCTGGTTTTCTTCACTCTTCTTTGCTCCAGGTGAGGAGAGATCAATTTTTGCATCTTAAATGGCCACTTGCAAGATTTTGAGACCCCAGTCATTCCTCTCCAAAGAAAGATATAGTACAATGTTTTTGTGTAATGTGTTATGCCAATTGAGCTTGATGTTCCCTGTGACTATGGTCCTGAGTCCACGGGCCCATTGACTCATTCCCTCAGGGTGATTGGCTGTAGTTAAGAGGTTATCATTGCTTTGCCCCATTAGCTCTATTATATATATGGAAATTCTTATAGCACATACAAATACTTGTATAGAAATATTTTCTGCCAAACTTGTATATGCTCATGAGTATATTCCCTTTTTCCTAGACTTACCTGATCACAGTGCCTAAGCCTGTAACTGCTAACCAGGAGGTTGATGGTTCAAACACCAGCCATGGAAGGAAGGAGGGGCAATCTATTTCTATAAAGATTTCCTGCCTCAGAAACCCAGTGGAGTTGCTATGATTACAAATCAACTCAATGGCAGTGGGTTTGGGTTTTTATTATTATTTTTTTTGATATCTATGTATGCACTTGTAGATTTTTGTTTGTTGATGCAGTATTTTGTATGTGAAAGTGTTTATCATTGTTGTCTGTATCTCTTGTGTACCTCTCTGTGTCTTCTTTCTCCTTAGTGTTATTGTGTTGGTCACTGACTTTTGCTATATTGCCTTTCCTTTCACCCAAATCAATAGTTGTCTCTTACCTATCTAGCAATTTTCTGCTCCCTCCCCTCCTATCTCTGGTAACCAATGAAGAAAGTTTCCTTCCATATGTAAACCTTTCCTTGACATTTTATAATAATGGACTAATACAATATTTGTCCTTTTGTGATTGACTTATTTCACTCAGCATAATGTCCTCTGAGTTCATCTGTGTCATGTGGTGTTTTGCAGATTCTACATCATTCTTTAAGGTTACATAGTATTCCATTGTGTTTATATACCACAGTTTGTTTATCCATTCCTTGACTGATGATCACTTAGGTTGTTTCTATCTCTTTGCTATCGTGAACAGTGTTGCTATGAACATGAATGTGCACATATCTGTTTGTGCTGTGCTTCTCACTTCTTTGAGATATATACCTAGTAATGGGATTGCTGAATCAAATGGTATTTCTATCTCCAACTTTTTAAGGAATTGCCATACCGATTTCCACAGGGGTTATATTATTTTATAGTCCGACCAGCAGTGTATGAAAGTCCCAATATCTCCACATCCTCTCCAGCATTTCTTATTTTCTGTCTTGAATTTTGCTATTAATGCTGGGGTGAGATGGTATCTCATGGTTGTTAAGGAATTTTACTGTTAACCAGAAACCTGGTGGTTCAAATCCACCAGCCACTCCTCAGAAGGCGGTTGGGTAATTTACTTCCATAGTGATACTGCCTTGGAACCCCAAGGAGGGGTCGTTATGAGTCAGACCTGACTCCACAGTATTGCGTTGCGTTGCATTACGTTGCATAATGGTTAATGATCATAAGCATTTCTTCATGTGTTTGTTGCCTGCCTGAGTATCTTCTTTGGTGATATGTCGGTTCATGTCTTCTGCCTATTTTTTTTTTATTGGAGTGTTTGTCTTTTTTATATTAAAGTGTTGGACTTTTCTATAAGTTTTAGAGATAAGTCCTTTGTCCGATATGTCATTGCTGAATATTTTTTCCCACTCTGAAGGTTCTCTTTTTATTCTTTTGGAGAAGTCTTTTGATGCACATAAGAATTTAATTTTTAGAGGAGTTCTGGCAAGATGGTGGACTAGGCAGAAGGGCTGCACAGACCCTCTTCAACAAAGAAAAGGGAAACCAATTAAGACAGACACAGAAGATAATCTTGGATCCCTGAGCCTTGAAGGGAAGGATACAGAAGTGGACTAAACCCCAACTAGCAGAAGAATTTGCGTGAAAATACAAAAAAAAAAAGGAGACATACAGAGCTGTGGTCTGACAGTGAACTGAACGACCCTGACAGTACAGGCGGCTTGGAGATTCCCGACTGATGATAGGACCTAAGAATTAACCTAAAAATCACCCTGCTAGCCAGGGACTGCACAGACTTTGCACAGTGGCTGGGGAACAAACAGAGAAGGTGAAGAGAAAGGTGAGCTGAGTTGTAGACTTTTGCCAGTCCGAAGGGTGCCGCCATTTTGTAGGTTTAAAAAGCGGCTTGACTATTTTCAAAGAGACAGCGCTCTCGCAGATTCCTGTGGTGGTAGGACCTAAGAATTCACCTAAAAATCACCCAGCTAGCCAGAGACTGCACAGGCTGTGCAAGGTGGCTGGGGAACAAACGGAGAAGGTGAAGAGAAAGGTAGGCTGAGCTGTGGACTTTTGCCAGTCTGGAGGGCACCGTCATTTTGTAGGTTTAAAAAGCGGCTTGGCTATTTTGGATATTTAAAGAGACAGTGCTCTC
>NW_006921664.1:7682532-7691696 GCF_000298275.1 Orycteropus afer afer | reverse complement strand
TGGAGAGAACAATCATGGGAGAAGGAAGGGCTGCTTATGCACAGGGAGACAGCTCAGGTGGCAGGAGAGTATGGAGGGATGGACACTGGGAAGAGGTAACTATGGGGAGGAAGTGGGAGGGGAGCTGTTTCACTGTGGTAAACTGTGGTCAAGGACATGCAACAATGTATATGTGAACTGCTATATGGAAAGTGAATTTGCTCTGTAAATCTTCACCCAAATCAAAATAAAATAATTTAATTTTTAGAAGGTCCCAGTTATCTAGTTTATCTTCCATTGTTTGTGCATCTTGGGTTATGCTTGATAGTCTATTTACACCATAAATTAGAGCCCCTAAATTTTTCTCTATTTTTTCTTTGATGAGCTTTATAATTTTAGGTTTCACACGTAAGTCTTTGATCCATTTGGAGTTAGTTTTTGTGTATGGTTTGAGGTATGGATCTCATTTCATTTTTCTGCAAATGGATATCCAGTTTTCCTAACACCATTTGTGAAAAAGACTATCTCTTTCCCCATTGAATACATTTCAGCCCTTGTCAAAGATCAACTGACCATAGGTGTATAGATCTACTTCTGGGTTCTCAATTGTATTCCACTGGTGAATGTGTCTATCTCTATACCAATACCAGGCTTTTTTGACTACTGTGGATGTATAGTAGGTTTTGAGATCAGAGTGTGAGACCTCCTACTTTGTTTTTCTTCTTCAATAGTGCTTTGATTATCTGAGGGCTCTTTCCTCTCCATGAAAAATTAGTGACTGGTTTTTCCATGTCTTCGAAGAATGTTGATGGAATCTGGATTGGGATTGCATTGAAAGTATGGATTGCTTTGGGTAGTATTGACATTTTCACAATGTTCAGTCTTCCTAACCATGAGCATAGTATGTTCTTCTATTTATGTAGATCTCTTATATTTTCTTGAAGTAGTGTTTTGTAGTTTTCTTTGTGTAGGTCTTTTGTGTTCCATGTAAGATTTATTCCCAAGTATTTTATCTTTTTGATAGCTATTGTAAATGGTATTAATTTCCTTATTTCCTTTTCAGAGATATCTTTGCTCATGTAGAGGAATACAACTGATTTTTGTACACTGTTCATGGATCCTGCCACTATGCTAAATCTTTCAATTAGTTCCAGTAGTTTTCTTGCTGAGTTTCTTGGGTTTTCTATATATAGGATTATGTCATCTGCAAATAGGGGTAGTTTACTCCTTCCTTATTAATTTGGAGGACTTTATTTCTCTTTCTCTCCTTATTGCCCTGGCTAGGACTTCCTATACAATGTTGAATAGAAGTAGTGGTAGAGGGCATCCATGTCTGTTTTCCATTTGCAAGAGGAATGGTTTCAATCTCTCTCCTTTGAGAATAATGTTGGCTGTTGGTTTTAAATACATGCCCTTATTATGCTGAGGAATTTTCCTTCTATGCCTATTTTTCTAAGAGTTTTATCAGGAATGGGTGATAGATTTTATCAAATGATTTTTCTGCTTCAATTGATATGATCGTGTGGTTCTTTTCCTTAATTTTACTTATGTTATGAATTAAATTGATTGGTTTTCTAATGGTGAACCATCCTTGCATACCTTGTATGCATCTCACTTGGTCATGATATATATATATATATGTATTTTTTTTTTAACATGCTGTTGGCTAGGAATTTGTTGAAGAGTTTTGCATATACATTCATGATGAATATTGGTCTATAGTTTTCCTTTTTAGTGGTATCTTTGCTTGGTTTTGGTGTCTTTGCTTCGTTTTGGTTATGCTTCCTTCATAAAATGAATTTTGAAAGATTCCATTCTTTTCTAAGTTCTAGAATAGTTTCAATAAGATTGGTGTCAGCTCGTCTCAATATTTGCCAGAATTGTCCAGTAAAACTCTCTGGGAGAGGAGTATTTTTCTTGGTAGAATTTTTTTTTTAATTGTTTTGGTTCGCTCTAGCACTACTCTGATAGGAATGTACCACATATGGGACGGCTTTAACAAACAGGAGTTTATTCTGTTACAATTTTGGAGGTTGGAAGTCCAAATTCAAAGTTCCAGGCTCTAGAGGCTGGGTGAAAGCCTCTCAACCTTGGGTTTCAGCTCTGCCTCCTGCTTCTGGCCACTGAAGCTGGATGCTTTTCTTCATCAGGCAGCTGCTGGCTGCTGAGGCTGACAAACCCAAGGTCTACAAGTAATAAGGCATAGTCCCGATATTACCAATCAATACAGCAGGCCACTAATGCAAGTCTAGAAAAGGTCTGAAGATCAGCAAGGCATAGCATGCTGCTGAACAATGACTGGGCTACATATAGGGTTCAAACATGCCAAAAAGCTGGAGACCTTCCTCAAATTTGCTTCTTATATACTGGAAGCAGCCTACTTCCCTAAAGCAGCTACTCAGTAGATTCCACCATGGTGTTAATTACCAATCACACTGTGGGGAATAGCTACTTCCAGCTGTGTAGCCACTCAAAACCAGGCCCAGCCAAGTTGACACATAACCTTAACTACCACAATTGTGATTTGGATGAAAGTTCACAGAGAAATCCATTTTCCTTGCAGTTCATACAAATTTTGTTTCATAACACTAGCACCACCCCATAATGTAACAGCTCTCTTCCCACTTCCTCCCTGTGGTTATCTTTTCCTTGTGTCCTTTCCTATGCATCCTTGCCTTCTGAGTTATCTCCCTGTGCAAATATTGCCCTTCTGATCTCCTGTAATTGATTGTGTACTTACTTGGTGTAAATGTTCACCTTATAGGCCTGTCTATTGCTTGGCTGGAAGCCATGGGAGTGAGTTCAATTCCAGGCCTAAACAGTGACTAGGGACCAATAGTCTCAGGGGTTTCACCAGTCTCTATCAGACCAATAAGTTTGGTCTTTTTTATGATTTTGAATTTTATTCTACATTTGTTTTCTCATTCTATCCAGGATCTCTTGTGCTGAACCCTTTCCAAGTTGTTGACAGTGATATTCAGGCACTAACTAGTTCTTCTGGTCTGAGAGTCATATAGGCTGAAGATTGCATGACCCACTAGTCCCTTGGACTAATTGTTTCCATGGGTCTTTGATTTTCTTTATTCTTCTTTGCTCTCAATGAGGAGAGACCAATTGTTGCATCTAGATGGCTTCTTGTAGGCTTTTAAGACCCCAGTCACTACTCAAAAAAGTAGGTTGTAGAACAATGTTTTTCTGTAGTATATTATGCCAATTGAGCTTGATGTCTCCCCCAACCATGGTCCCTAGTCCCCAGGTCCAAGAACTCACTCCCTTATGGTAGTTGGCTGTGGCTAAGAAGTTATCATCATTTTGCCCTCTGTTATTTCTATTTATATGGAAATTCTTATAACACATATAAATACATATGTAGAAATATCATCTACCAACCTTATATATGGTCATGGGTATATTCTCTTTGCCTAGACATACTTGATCATTCAGCCTGTCTACCTATGTATCTACCTGTAGATTAATGTTTTTTGTAGATTAACATCATTATTGATAATGCAGTATTGTATATGTAAAAATGTCTATCTTTGTTGTCTGTACCTTTTGTACACCCCTCTGTGTCTTCCTTTGCCTTAATGTTATTGTGTTGGTCATTTGCTTTTGGTATATTGCCTTTCTCTTTACCCAAATCAATACTTGTGTCTTATCTATCTAGCAATTTTCCCTCCTCTCTCCTCCCATCTCTGGTAACCAACAAAGAAAATTTCCTTCCATATATGAACTTTTCCTTGACTTTTTACAATAGTGGACTATTACAATATTTGTCCTTCTGTTGGTAGTTTTTTTTTATGACTTATTAAATTTCTCTTTTCTTATGGGTTTGTTCAAATTTTCTACATTAGTGTGTGTTAGTTTAGGTAAATAATGTGTTTCCATATCCATTTCTTCTAGATTTTCAAATTTATTGGTGTGGTGCAATGACTTACTTGATACGGCTTTTCTAGTCATAGCCTTTGAACTCCCATCAGATTAGTGGGTGGAACCAAGCAAATAAAGTGTATAGAACTCTAATGTTGGGATTGGTTAGTTTTGTCACTTTGCCAGGCTTAAAATGAGCCTTCCTAGAGTTAGAAAGGGGGATCTCACTGCCATCAAGAGAGAAGTGCCAGAGGTGGAGTGGAGCTCAACCATGGACCAGAGATCTCTGCCCTGGACCTCCTTGGCAGAGACAACCTGGCTGAGACCACCCAGCTGAGAAACCAAGAGGCAAGAGACAGAACAGAAGGCTTGCCAGACCATGGAGCAAGAAGGCTTGATGGTGGCTTGGGGTGCTCCTAGATGCACCTATCTACAAAGTTTAAAGAACTTTGTAACTCTTGCCCAAGTAGGGTGGAGGCCAGGCAGAGAGACATGCCTGGGGGCATAACAGAGGGGCAGAGAGACATGCCTGGGGGCATAACAGAGGGAAGACTGTTCGAAGAACTGTATCCTGAGGGTTCCTGAACCTGAATTATAACCTGTTACTTCCTTAATAGACTCCATATCATGAGTATTTTCTATGAGTTCTGTGTGGCCATTGCAATGAATTATCAAAGCCAGCAAAAAAGTAGTGAGTGTTGTGGGAGGGAAGGATGGTGTCAGAGTTAGTAAAAGTTTGGAGGGTGGTGGTATGTCTGGCCTCATAGAAAGAAGCCTTTGCCTGTTGATGATTCTGCCTCCCTCTTGTGAAATTAGTGGAAGAAGTCAGAGGATGCCACCTCCATGCTCTTTTTGTTGAAGTATAGTTTTTCATAGCATCCTGATATTATCCTTTTCATTTTGGTTGGTTCTATTGTGATGTCACCCATTTCATTTCTCATTCATATTATTTGCATCTCCTCTTTCTTTTCCTTTGTTAAGTTTGCCAGTGGTTTGTTGATTTTATCTATCTTTTCAAAGAACCAACTTCTAGTCTTATTGATTTTTTCTATTGTCTTTCTATTTTCTGCTTTATTTATTTCTTCTTCTGGTGATCATAGGCTCTTTTTCTGTGCTTTTTCTAATTGTTGGCAATGTTAGGTTAAGGTATTGATTTTGGCTTTTCCTTCTCTTTCAATACGTACATTTATTGCTATAAATTGCCCTCTGACCACTGCTTTTGCTGTGTCCCAAAGATTTTGGTATGCTATGTTTTCATTCTCATTTAATTCAAGGAATTTTTTTAATTTCATTTTTTATTTGTTCTATTACCCCTGAGTGGGGGAACTTACTGCCATCAGGTCATTTCTCAGTCATTGTTGTTGTTGTTGTTATGTGCCATCAAGTCAGCCCCGACTCATAGCGACCCCTCCTTGGGTTGCCAAGGCAGTATCACTATGGAAGTAGATTGCCCAGTCTTCCTTCCGAGGAGTGGCTAGCGGGTTTGAACCACCAGCATTTCTGGTTAGCAGTCAAGTGCCTTAGGCACTATGCTACCAGTGTTTCTGAGGCTATAAATCTTTACAGAAGTAGATCATCCAGTCTTCCTTCCGTGGAACAGCAGCTGGGTTAGAACCCACATTCCAGTTAGCAGTCAAGTGCCTTATCAACTATGCCACCAGAGCTCCTTTTCTATTACCCAGTAGTTTTTAAGGAGGATTTTATTCACTTTCCATGTATTTGCTTTTTTTCTATTGATCTTCCTGTTGTTTTCTGGTTTTACAGCATTGTCATCTGAAAAGATGCTTTGCAGTATTTCAATGTTTTTAAATTTATTAGGGCTTGCTTTGTGGCCCAACAAATTCCCTTAATTTCTTTTTAACTGAAAATGTCCTAATTTCACCATCATGTTTGAGGGACAATTTTACTGGGTATATAATTTTTGAATGGCAATTTTTTTTTTTTCTTTCAGTATTTCATATATGTCATCCTATTGTCTTCTCTCCTGCATGGTTTCTGCTTAGAAGTCAGAGCCTACTCTTACTGGGTGCCCTTTGTAGGTAACTTTTTGCTTTTCCTGTGCTGCTTTCAGGATTCTTTTTTTGTCTTTGATTTTGGTGGGTTTGATTATGATATGCTTTGGTGATTTTTTTGGGGGGGATCTGTTCTGGTTACCTAGTGCCGCTCTGACAAGAATATACCACAAATGGGATGGTGTTAACAAAGAGGAGTTTATTCTCTTATGGGCCAGAAAGCTAGAAGTCCGAGTTCAAAGTAACAGGCTCTAGGGGCTGGGCAAAAGCCCCTCAACCTTGGACTTCAGCTCTGCCTCCTGCTCCAAGACCACTGAAGCTAGAGGCTTTTCTTCACTCAGACAGCTGCTGGCTGCTGAAACTGACAAACCCAAGGTTGACAAGTAAAAGCCACAGTCCTGATGTTACCAAACCACACAGAAGGCCATTAATTTAAGTCCATTGAAAGTCCTAAGGTTGGCAGAGCATGGCAGATTGCTGAACAGTGACATGGCTACATGCAGGGCTCAAGAGTGCCATAAGCTAGAGACCATTCTCAAAGCTGGGTCTTATATACAGGAAGCACACCACATACCCAAAGGCAGCTACTCAGCTGCTCACAGCAGATTCCACAATGGAGTTGATTACCAGTCTCATCATGGGGAATACTACTACATCCAGTCCCCCAGCTACTCAACCAGACCCAACCAAGTTGACACATACAAACTTAACCACCACAGGGTCTATCCTGTTTGTGCTTCATTTAAATTCTTGAATGGATACCTTCTTGTCTTTCATCATATTAGGAAAGTTCTCTTCCAACAAATCTTTGACAATTTTCTCTGTGGTTTTATTTTTCTTTTCCTGTTCTGGGATTCTGATTACATGTAATTCACTTCTCTAGATGGTGTCCAACATGAATCTTAGGCTTTTTCCATTTTGTATTGGTCTTTTTCTGATTCATCCATTAACAAAATAGTATTGGGGGTTTTGTCTTCAGTCTCACTAGTTCTCTCTTCCATTGATTCAATTCTATTCCTTTGCCCATTCAATGTGTTGTCTATTTCTGAAATCTTAGTATTAATCTTCTGGATTTCTATTTTTTGTTTTTGTATGGTTTCTAATTTTTCATTTATTTTGTCAGTTTGTTCTTATATTGTTCTCCTAAATTGTTCCAAAGTTTGGTCTGTGTTTTCCTTAATTTTGGCAGTGTTTTCCTTGATCTGTCTCTCAGTCTGTTGAAGGTACCAAAATATAATTCTTTTGAATTCCTTATCAGGCTGTTCCAATGCCACTTCTTCCTCAAGGAGGTTTTCTGGGTCTGTATCCTGTTCCTTTATTTGTCCTACTTTATCTTACTCCTTTGTGTGAACTGGGATGGTTAGTTGTCTCTGAGTCATAATGGTGTCATTGTATTTATATTTCTACTATAGTTGCTAGTTTGGGAGCATTTAGACACTCACCACCTGTCTCCTGATGGATGTGATAAAGGATGAGAGTGTGTGCCAGATCTCTATTAGCTATTCATGAAGAGCAACTGAGGGCTAGTTGGGCTGGTACCAGCTGCCACCTATTGGTGATCAATTGGTGCAGAAGCACATGGTGGCCATCACCCAGTGGGTGGGGCTATAGGACGTGCAGGTGTGGTTGCATTGTGTGGGCACAGTTACTGTCTCCTACCCAGAGTAAATAAATAAATAAACAAGAGAAGAAAAACTACAAACTGCAAAAACAAACAGCAACAATTGTAAATAAATAAATGAATAATAAACAAAAGAAAATAAAAAGAAAAGGCAAAAAATGAAAAAAATAAAGATAAAATAAGGAAAAAGAGGGGGAAGAAAAAGCTTCACAATATCTGGAGAGAGGGGAATAAAAGAAGAGAGCAAGATAATAAGAATAATGAAGAAAAATTAGAAAAACACAACAAAACTACCAAGGGATGGGAACAACCCAAAGAGAAAAAGAAAAAAAGAAAGGAACCAATAAAAGGGGGAGAAAAATAAAATAAAAGCAAGAACCAGGAAAAGGAAAGATGAAAGAAGGAAAGAAAGAAAAGAAAAGAAACCTTAAAAAAAAAACAAAGGTTGGAGGCAGAGCACCCACATTCTGTTTCTGCTGGCCCAGCAGACAGGGGAAGCAGGGCACCTGGTCCTAGTACTAGTTTCTGCCTTCCCAGAAGGGAACTGAAGGCAAGCCATCTGATCTCAGAAGAGTTCCTGTTGACACAGAAAATGTCAATGGGTAAGGTATCTGGACCTGGAAAAGTTCTTAGCAGCCCAAATGATGGTAGGAGCAAGTCACCTGGCTTCAATAGGAATTCCTGCTTGCTAAAAATGTGGTTGGGGATAGAGCATCTCAGAAAAAAACTGTTATCCCAAAAGACAGCTGAGTGAGGGTCCCTACTCCCAGAATAAGTTCCTGCTGTACCCAAAGTGGGGCTTAGTGTGAGGCACCTGGACCCAGCAAATGTTCTTGCCAGCCCAAAATGATGCTAGGAGCAGGGATGCTGATCTCAGAGCTAGTTTCTATCTACCCAGAAGGCAACTGGGGCCAGGGCACTTGATTCCAGACTAGTTCTTGCTGATCCAAACAGTGTCTGTGGGCAAGACTCCTGGACACAGAAAAGTTTCTGCCAGTCCAAAAGGTGATTGGGAACAAGGCACCTGGTTCCAGAGGAAGTTCCAGCCAACTCAAAAAGCAGCTGTGAACAGCTGTGGACCCAGACAAAATTCATACTGTCTCAAAAGGTAACTCAGAGCAGGATCCTGTTCCCAGGAAAAAAGCTCCTGCTGTCCCAAAAGCCAGCTGAATGTAAGGTGTCTGGTCTTAGAAAAAAATTCCTAATGGAGTTTGGGAACAGCCTTCAAAAAGTGGCTGGAAACGGGGCATCTCATGCTGATACCAGTTCCTGCCTGCCCCGAAGGCAGCTGATTTCAGGGCATCCAGACAGGGATTGAATTCATGCCAGTCCAAAAGGTGGGTGGAGCTGGGAGAGGGCCACACTTCTATTCACAAAGAGGGTGTGGCATACAAAAGTAACAAGGAAATACTGCACCTTTCTAATCATCAGCCCAGTGCAGTTGCCTGTGCTGTCCTCTGCAAGTATAGCCTATTCTTAGGTCTCTGCCTAGATCAGAATGCCTCTTGCAATTATTCAAAATAGCATTGTTGTTGTTGTTGTTAAGTGCCGTCGAGTCGTTTCCGACTCATAGAGACCCCATGCACAGCAGAAAGAAACACTGCCCGATCCCGCACCAGCCCCACAATCCCTGCTATACTCGAGCCCATCATCGCAGCCACTGTATCAATCCATCTCGTTGA
>NW_006921664.1:7626341-7677977 GCF_000298275.1 Orycteropus afer afer | reverse complement strand
TCCCGAAGACCTGGTCCCTCTCGGTAGGGTAACAAGGGAACGTGTTCAGTGCAGATCAGTGAGTAAGCACAAGCCCGCCTTGTTTCAGTGCCTATGCACTGAAAATGCAAATAGCATTGGTACTTGCAAATATTCAAAATGGCCACACTTTCAGGACAGCTGACAGTCCACAGCTCTGTTTCTCTCCCTTTTCACTATTTTCTCTTTCTAGTAGTAAGCCACCAGAGCAGTTGCCCATGCAGTCCTTGGCAAGCAAAGCCAATTCTCAGATTGCTGCCCAGATCAGAATGCCACTTGTAGCTATTCAAATTGGCTGTGCTGTCAGGACAGCTGACAGTCTGCAGCTCATTTTTTCTCCTTATTCACCATTTTCATTCAGGCTCTTCAACTGGTTGGTATTTAGTCCAGTTCTTTGTCCTTTCCTTCAAAGATCAGGGTTCTAGGATTATCTTCTCTTATCTGTTTCAATTGGTTTCTCAATTCCTTGTTGTAGAGGGACTGTGCAGCTTGTCTGTTAGTTCCACCATCTTGCTGGAAGTCTGCTCTCCTTTTGTCTCTAGTAAAATAAAAAGTGATGCAGGCCACATCCCTAGCTGTGACCTTATTAATGGTGTTGTATCCCACCCCAACCCCCTTGCAAATGATTGGGTGATTACATCAGATTACATCATGGGGGGGTGATTATATCTTTATATGATTGCCAAATTACATCATTACATAACTTCCATATCACTGAGAATTATGGCTCAGCCAAGTTGACATATATTTTGGGAGGACACAATTCAATCCATGACAGATGCTATAGGACTCATTCATACCATGATATGACTGCTGGCTTTCTACTTCATTTCACAGAACTGGATGAGCACAATGGACTGTAGGAGTATTCCTAAAATTCCTACATCAACATGGCTGTTATTGTTAGGTCCTGTAGAGTTGTCTCCAACTCATAGCAAGCCTATACACAGCAGAACAAAACACTGTCTGATTCTGTGCCAGCTCCATGATCCCTGCTATACTTGATCCTGTCATTGCAGCCACTGTGCCAATTCATTTGGTTGAGGGCCTCCCCCTCTTTCATTGACCCTCCAACTTACCAAGCATGACATCCTTCTCCAGGGAATGGTCCCTTCTGATAACATGACCAAAGTAGGTGAGACGAAGTCTAGACGTTCTTACTTCCAAGGAGCATTCCAGCTGTACTGCAATGTGGCTAGCAATAACTTAACTAATTTAGAACTGATTACCAATCATAAAAATGTCCCCCACTAAACCCAAACTAAGTGTATTCCTAACTCAACTTCCTTTTATCTGGAGCCCCAAAATACCTGACACTATCCCAACACTTCAACCTTAGGGGAAAGAACACTGAGGGGAAGTTGGTAGGGAAAGAGACAACAGTCTTAAATTGTGACTAAAAAGATCTTACTTTAATACATCTTATAAAAATATATGACCATACACACAGATTGCTAGGTCTTCTACTATCACCTGGAAGAGGCCTATGCAAGAGAGAGACCCTGAAGCTGAAGCCTATCAGCTTATTAGCTAAAAGGTGAATCCTTTTCTGAGGATATTGAACTGGTCATACTGGCTGGGAACACCCATCTGGAGTTTGATCTAAGGCAAAGGCAATGGAGACAATGGAGATGCAGTGAAAAGGATTTATCAGAATGATAATTATCAGGAAGAACCAAGAAGATTGAGTGATGATTAGAAATTGAAGATGACAGAGAAAATAGTTTGGCTTGGCTGGTTGGTGAATGGTTGTCTCTCGGTTCTCTAGAGAAATAAATTTAGTGTTATAAAAACCAAAACAAAGCCAGTTGCACTCGAGTTGGTTACAGTTCATGGTGACCTTATATATTGCAGAGTAGAACTGCACTCCATAGGGTTTCCAAAGTAGATTGCCAGGCATTTCTTCTGAGATTTACTTAGGTGGGTTCAAGCCACCAACCTTAAGTTAGTAGTTGAGTACTACTTTCAGAAGCTTGCCATGTTTTCTGCCGATCTTGGGATTGTTCCTGGACTTGAATCAGCGGCCTGCCATGTTGTCTGCTAATCTTGGGACTGTGTCATTTTACTTGTCAACTTTGGGTTTGGCTGCCTTGGCAGCCTTGGCAGCCAGCAGCTGCTTGAGTTTAAGAGATGCCTCTAACTCCACTAGTCCAGGAGCAAGAGGCAGAGCTGAAACTCAAGGTCAAGGGGTCTTCCCCCAGCCCCTAGTGCCAGCATTTTAAATTTAGACTTCTAGCCCTCTAAACTGTAAGAGAATACAGAGAAACTGTTAAAGCCATACATTTGTGGTATTTCTGTTACAGCAGCACTAAAGAACCAAAACAAGTACTTAAGTGTTTGTGCCACTCAGGGACTCCAAAACCAGTTCTGTCTATCTAACTATCTAGAGAGAAATATTTACCTCAAAGAATTGGCTCATGTGATTGTGGGAGACTGACAAGTTTGAAATCCAGAGGTCAAGCAACAGATTCCTGAGAGTTTGCATCTCCATAAGTCAGGAAACAGGAAGAGTACAGAGTGAAAAGTTCACCCAAAATATATTCTGGAGGCAGAGCACACCCTAGGAAAACTCACTTTCAGCTAATTGATTGATTATATTAGATTACATTATGAAACATCAACTTGACTAGCATTTGGCCAAACAAGTGAGAACCATAGCCTAGACAAGTTGACACACAGAATTAACCATCACAATGGTCACACCATCAACCAAGACTAGAAATATAGTAAGAAGAGTGTGCATTGTGTGTGTATGGGGGGGGGGCAGGTATTAGGCAGGATAGCTAAGGACAATGGATAAGAACTATAGTTTTGAGAACCTTGGTGTCATATATCTTTAGGATATCTGGATGGATATTTCCAGTGGGCAACTGGAAATGATGTCAGGAATACAGAATAAAAGCAGAAATTGAGAAAAGGATTTGAAACTTATCAGCTTATAGATGGTAACTATCACAAAGAAGTAGGGAAGAGCTCAAATCTAGGCTTTTAAGAGTGAGGTACAAAAAAAAAAAAAAAGACCCTAAAAAGGAGACTGAAAAGAAACAGAGACTGAACAGAGATCTTGGTGAAAGAACTCAGAGGGGAAAACACTTGAGGACAAAGCTAAAGGCTGAAAGGGGTCCATTTGGACCCCTTAGATTTGGAAGTCAGCAGGTTCTTGATAACCATGTTGATATAACTTTGATATAGTGATATAATGATATAGTGGTGGAGAACAGACTGGCGGTGAGAATATATAGACTTTTTCCATTACAGCCAAAAACTAATCTAGAGAAAACAGTAGACAGCTGTGTGTGAATGAAGAAGATAATCTCTTTGTGTTGAGCACTAAGTATTGCTCTCTTCTTAAGTAAGACTTTTACCTTTGCTGTCATGATTAGGTATCATATCTGGGGTAGACATAGAAATCGTAGAGAAGGGATTGAGCAACTGGTGCTTTTCCCTCTTGATTTTTCTGAAGAATTCCTCCAAACTCAGTTACAATGGGCAAGCAGAGTGCTAGCTATTATGCAGAGTAAAGTCTGACTAGGCCCTGAAATGACACTCACCAGCATCCTAGCATCCTTCATTAACCTCAGTCATGGGCTTTGTTTCTCCGGTTATTCAATAAGTGTGGGATCTACTTCTTTGTTCTTATGAATGAGGCCACCTAGCATGATGTATCTTGATACTTTCCCTCCCAGGAAACAACAATGATTCAGTGGGTCTCTTTGATCCAATATACACTTTTTCCACAACCTTCCAAAACCCAGTCTCTCACAAAAGAAGGAAGATGAACATAATCTCAATTTGCAGGGTAAACTGGGCACAATTCAGCTTTAATTCTTTTATTATTATTATTATTTCTTTTTACTTTTTTTTTTTTTTTTCTTTTTCCCACCTCCTCCCTCTGGTTACCCTTTCACTGTGTCCTTCTTTCCTGTTTTCCTGTCCATTACTGGTCTCTGAGCTATCTCCCTGTTCAAACACTGCATTTCTAATCTCCCATGGTTGAATGTTCTAAGGAGTATACCTACCTGGTGTAAATGTTGACCTTATAAGTCTGTCTATTATTTGGCTGGAAGCCACAGGAGTGAGTTCAATGCCAGGCCCAAATAGTGAATAGGGGCTATAGTCTCTGGGGTTTCACCAATCACTATCAGACCAGTAAGCCTTATATATATAATTTTTAGTTTTGTTCCACATTTTTCTCTCACTTTGTCCAAAATCTCCTATTTGGATCCTTTTCTGAGTGGTTGACAGTGGTAACTGTCTAATTCTTCTGGACTCAGGGTAATGTAGGCTGAGGTTCACATGGTCTACTAATGCCTTGGACTAATTGTTTCCATATGTCTTTGGTTTCCTTCATTCTTCTTTGCTCTGGACAAGGAGTGACAAATTGTTGCATCTTAGATGGCCACTTGCAAACTTTGAAGATACCAGTCAATTACTTGCCAAAGCAGGATGTAGAACAATGTTTTTGTGCATAGTATGTTATGCCGATTGAGCATGATGTCCCCTAAAACCATGGTCCAAGCTTATGGACCCAGTGTCTCACTCTCAGAGTATCTGGTTGTGGCTTAGAAGTGATCACAACTTTGCACCATTAGCTCTATTATATATATGGACAATCTTACAGCACATACAAATACATATGTAGAAATATCTGCCAAAATTATATATGGTCATGGTATATCCCTTTTTGCCTAGACATACTTGATCATGTAGCCTGTCTACCTGTGTATCCATCTGTAAATTAATGTTTGTTATTACTGTTAATGCAGTATTATGTACATAAAAGTGTTTACCTTTGTTGTCTATATCTCTCGTTCACTTCTCTGTCTCTTCCATTTTCTTACTGTTATTGTGTCGGTCACTTGCTTTTAGTATATTGCCTTTCCCTTCACCCAAAATAGCTTTAAATTTTTGAAATGATATCTTTTCTAGACTAATTTCTCACCCTGGACTCCCCATATTAGTAAAAATGTAAGCTGAGTATAGACAGGAAGGAGAAAACACATCAGCCAGCCAATCGGCATGACCCTGATACCCTGGAGAAAATAGGAGAGCACTTTTCCATCATCAGTATGGCTGTGTACTGAAGGATGTGTGCACCTGAGAACAAGAATGCCGGCAATGGTGGAATCCCCACTGGAAGTTTTAGATCTGAATATAGGGATTATTTTACCACAGGCACTCAATCTTCACACAAATCTTACAGCAAGCATGACCTTTTCATAGAAAACCTTTGCTGTTTCTCAAATAATCCCCCCACAAAAAAAAAAAAAAAAAGTTTCTGGATGTCCCATAATGAATAAAACTGCTGATAGGAATGGAAAAAGTTTATGAAGGATTTTTAAACCAAAAATACCATATGTGGAGTAAGAACATTTTATTTATACCTTTGCCTGATACCTCACCCACGCACACAGGATTAAAGAAGAAATATGTGGCTGCCTGCTGGCCCAGAACTCTCTTAGACTCTCCCAACTGGCCTGAAGGGAGCACCCCTGAACCGGAGCCAAACTTCGATCTGCAGCATAAAATGCCTTTTCACATTGGAAGGAAAAGTAATAGAGAGTAAAATTTAAAATAGTAAATATAATCTGTATATTTTGTTATTGTTTCAGTCTATGGATAAAAATAACCTTAAATAATATCTTTTGGCATAAGATTATAGTTTAAGAAATAAATCCACAGAGCATTATATAATAATAAGATAAGGATAATTAAGAACAGTATATTTCCTTTTAAAAACCTTGATGGATAACCTTTAAGATGTTTTGAGGGTTGTGTTCAGGCCACACACATCATGGGCAATATTTTTTCTTCTTTATTTACAAAAAAAAAAAAAAACTAATTACATTTAAAATAGAATAAGGTCTATGGGTCTTGCATTTATCAAAGAAATAAGCATTTTTTAATCACACAAAATTATCTCTAGCTATTTCAAGGAAATTACAACAAAACTCAAACACATGCAGGCATATGTCAACCTATACTAGGAATGTCAGTGGACAACAAGACCACAGTGAGTCCCTTATTAGAATTACATTTGAAACTAGAGAGAAGTAGTGTTTACACAATGCTGAGACTATGCTAAATCCCACTGAACTGTATATTTTAACATGACTAATTGTATGTTTTGTGATTTCACATTTTTTTTTTTTTTAGAAAAGGCTTAAGTAAAGTCTTGTTTTCTGCTCTTCTGTGATTCCAGGGCTTGCCTGCATGAAATCAGAACCTTGAAAGACAAAGGATAAAGGAATATAATGTTATTGCTGTTGTTAGGTGCCATTGAATCAGTTCCAACTCATAGTGACCTGGTGCTTACTGCCCAGTCCTGTGCTATCGTCACAATCATTGCTATGTATGACCCCATTGTTGCAGCCACTGTTGACATGTCATAAGAGTCTTCCTCCTTTTCACTGACCCTCTTCTATACCAAGCATATGTCCATCTCCAGGGAATGGGCCCTCCTGATAACATGTCCAAAACATGTGAGACAAAGCCTCACCATACTAATTTATAAGGAGCATTCTGGCTGTACTTCTTCCAAGACAGATGTGTTTATTCCTCTGGAAGTCCACTGTATATTCAGTGTTCTTCACCAATATCATAATTCAAATGGATCAATCCTTCTTTCGTCTTCCTCATTCATTGTCCAGCTTTCCCATACTTATGAGACAATTGAAAACACCAAGGCTTGGGTCAGGCACACCTTAGTCTTTAAAGCAACATCTTAGTTGTGAGATAAAGTATTTTGCAGCAGATTTGTCCAGTGAAATACCTACCTTGTTTGATTTCCATGCTGCTTCCGTGGGCATTGATTGTGTATCCAACTAAAATGAAATCTTTAACAACTTCAGTCTTTTCTCCTTTTATCTTGCTTATTGGTCCAGTTGTGAGGACTTTTGTTTTCTTTATGTTGAGTTGTATTCCAAAGTGAAGGCTGTAGTCTTTGATCTTCATCAGTAAGCACTTGAAGTTCTCTTCACTTTTAGCAAGGTAGGTTGTGTCCATCTGCATATCTCAGGTTGTTAATCTGTATTCCTCTAATCCTGATGCCATGTTCTTCTTCATATAGTCTAGCTTCTCAGATTATTTGCTCAGAATATGGATTGAATAAGTATGATGAAAGACCTCAGCCCTAATACACGCCTTTCCTCATTTTAAACCACTCAGTATCCCCCTGTTCTGTTAGGATGACTGCCTCTGGTCTATGCTTAGGTTCCTCATGAGAACAATTAAATGTTCTGAGATTCTCATTATTTACCATAACTTGTTATGATCCACACAGTTGAGTGGCTTTACATAGTCAGTAAAACAGGTAAACATCTTTCTGGTATTCTTTGCTTTTAAACAAGATCCATCTTACATCAGTGTTCTGGTTACCTAGTGCCACTCTAAAAGAATATATCACAAATGGGAGGGCTTGAACAAACAGGAGCTTATTCTCTTACAGTTCGAGAGGTTAGAAGTCTGAGTTCAAGGTGCCAGGCTCTAGGGGCTGTGTGAAACCCCTCGACTTTGGGCTTCAGTTCTGCCTCTTGCTCCCAGCCCACTGAAGCTGTAGGCATATTTTCACTTAAGCAGCTACTGGTTGCTGAGGCTAACAAGCCCAAGGTTGACAAATAAAATGGCACAGTCCTGATGTTACCAAACCACACCGCAGGCCATTAATTCAAGTCCATTGAAAGTCTCAGGATCACCAGAGCATGGCAAGCTGCTGAACAACTTGGCTACGTGCAGAATTCAAGAGTGCCATAGGCTAGAGACCGTTCTCAAAGCTGCTACTTATATATGGGAACCAGACCACATACCCAAAGGCAGCTACTCAGCTGCTCACAGTAGGTTCCACCACGGAGTTGATTACCAGTCTCATCATGGGAAATACTACATCCAGCTGCCCAGCCACTCAACCAGGCCTAGTGAAGTTGACACACAAACTTAACCACCACAATCAGCAATGATATTCCTCATTTTACATCCTCTTCTGAATCAAGCTTAAATTTCTAGCAGTTCTCTGTCAGTGTACTGATGCAACTACTTTTGAATGAGCTTCTACAAAATTTTACTTCTGTGATAATAATGATATTGTTTGATAATTTCCACATTATGTGGAATGGACACAAATATGGATCTCTTCCAGTCTACTGGCTAAGTAGTTGTCTTCCAAATTGCTTGGCAATGAAAATTAATGTATCCAACATTGTCTTCATTAAACACTAATGACTACAGACCAGAAAAGTTGTGAGATGAGATCAAGGACATCATACATGAAGAAAGGGGGAAAAAAAAAAAAAAACAGTGCCATTGAGTCTATTCAACTCATAGCGATCCCTCCTTGGGTTTCTGAGGTGATATCTCTACAGAAAAAGATTGCTCAATCTTCCTTCCTTGAAATGGCTTGTGGATTTGAACTACCAGTCTTCTGGTTAGCAGTCAAATGCCTCAGGCACTACATCACTAGCCCTTCTGAAGAAAGGAAAAGGTATTTAAAAATAGAATAAAGAACATGCGCATACACAGAAAAACCAAGAGACTAAGCAAGATAACTAATGGAACTAATTGAAAGATTCAAGTAAGTGGCAGGATACAGGACTAACATACAAAAATCAATTGGATTCTTCTACACCAATAAAGAGATCTCTGAAAAGGAAATAAGGAAAACAATATCATTTTTAATAGCTACCAAAAAGATAAAATTTTTAGGAACAAATCTTACCAGGAATACAAACTATCTATACAAAGAAAACTACAAAACACTACTACAAGAAAATATAATCAACCTACATAAATGGAAGAACATGCCATACTCATAGATAGGAAGACTGAACATTATGAAAACATCAATACTACTCAACGCAATCTATATCTTAATGCAATCTTACTCCAAATTCCATCAACATTTTGTAAGGACATGGAAAAACAAATCACTAAGTTTATACAGAAAAGAAAGAGCTCAGATGAGAAAAACACTACTGAAGAAGAAAAACAAAGTAGAAGGTCCCACACTCCCTGATCTCAAAACCTACTATACAGCTACTGTAGTCAAAACAGCCTGGTATTGATAAACAATAGACACTTAAACCAGTGGAACAGAACTGAGAATCCAGAAAAACATCCATCCACCTATGAACAGTTGATCATTGACAAAAGGCTGAAACCCATTAAATAAGGAAGAAATAGTCTCTTTAACAAATGTGTTGCTGTTGCTGTTGTTGTTATGTGCCGTCCAGTCATCTCCAACTCATAGTGTCCTTAGATACAACAGAACAAAACAATGCCTGGTCCTGTACCAGCTTCATGAACCCTACTATACCTGGACCCATTGCTTCAGCCACCATGTCAATCCATCTATTGAGGACCTTCCATCTTTCATTGACTTTCCATTTTACTAAACATGATATCCTTCTCCAGAGAATGTTTCCTTCTGACAACATGACCAAAGTAGGTGAGATGAAGTCTGGCCATTCTTGCTTCCAAGGAGCATTCCAGCTACACTTTTTCTAGAGCATATTTGTTAGTTCTTTTAGCAGACCATGGTAATTTCAGCATTCTTTACCAACACCACAACTCAAAAGCATCAACTCTTCTTCAGTCTTCCTTATTCATTGTCCAGCTCTCACATGCATACTTTAACAAATAGTGCTGACAAATATTCATTTATAGAAAAATAGGTTCATTCCTCACACCATACACAGAAACAACATCAAGATGGATCAAGTTCATCAAAGATAAAATATGATCAAACATAGGGACCTTAACTTATAGCATAAATAGACTATCAAGAATAACTGAAAATGCAAACAGTGGAAAATAAACTAGATGATTGGGATCTTCTAAAAATTAAATTCTTATGTGTATTATAGACTTCTCTAAAAGAGTGAAAAGAGAATGTACAGATTGAGAAAAAATATTTGGCTAGGACATATCCAGCAAGGGACTTATCTCTAAAATTTACAGAAAACTTCAACAACTCAACATCAAAAAGACAAATAATCCAATTCAAAAATGGGTAAAGGACATGAACAGACACTTTACTAAAGATGTTCAGCCAACAAACACATGAAGAAATTATCACCATCATTAGCCATTACAGAGATGTAAATCAAAACAACTATGAGATATTATCTCACCTCAGCAATAATAACAAAGTTCACCAAGACAGAAGACAACAAATGCTGGAAAGGGTGTGGAGATATCTGAATTCTCATAAACTGCTGGTGGGACTGTAAAATGGGACAATCACTGTGGGAAATGATAAGTACGTGGGAGACATATCCCACTTGAAAGAGGTCTTTTACAGCCAATTTACCTAGTGCTATATGTTGTCTTATGTCCTGACTACTGCTTCCATTGGTGTTGATTAGTAGAACCAAGCAATGTAAATTCTTTGATAACTTCAGTCTTTTCCAGTTGACCAGCTACCTGGCCAACTGAGTGGAAGAGATCTGTACATGTGCCCATTCCAAAGAAAGGTGATCCCACAGAATCTGGAGATTATCAAACACTGTCATTAATATTGCACGCAAGTAAAATCTTACTGAAGATAATTCAAGAATGGTTGCAGCATTATATTGACAGAGAACATCCAGAGGTGCAAGCCAGATTCAGAAGAGGATGAGAAACAAGCATATCATTGTGGATGTCAGATGGACCTTGGCTCAAAGCAGAGAATATCCCACTGCTGCTTGTTGTTCTGTCCTGGACGCCCTGGCTCTCCTTTCCCTTTCCCTCTGCTTTTCCTGCTGCTTGGGGGTTAGGGTTCGGGTCCCTCCCCTTACCTGGATTCTGCCACTTGCTCACTCTCTCCTGATGCCTGCCTTTCCTTTCCTTTCCCTCTGCATTTCCTGAGTCTTGGGGTTTGGGGCCTGGGCCCCTCTCCTTACCTGGATCCCTCTGCCACTTGCTTTCTCTGTCCTGGATGCCATGGCTTTCCTTTCCTTTTCTCCACTTTTCTTCCCCCTCAGAGTAGAGCTGATGTGGATAGAATAAAGCTTAATGATGTGGATAGAATAAAGCTTTCAAGACCTCCATTTGCTGATGTGGCATGTCTCAAGGTGAGAAGAAACAGCTGCAAACATCCATTAATAACTAGAACATGGAATGTACAAAGTATGAAACTAGGAAAACTGGAAGTTGTCAAAAATGAAATGGAACACATAAAAATCAATATCCTAGGCATTAGTGAGCTGAAATGGACTGGCTTTGACCATTTTGAATCAGATGATCATATGATCTACTATGCCAGGAATAAGAAATTGAAGAATGGCATGGCATTCACCACTACAAAGAATGTATCAAGATCTATCCTGAAGTACAGTGCTGTCAGTGATAATATCCATATACCTACAAGGAAGACAAGTTAATACTACTATTATTCAAGTTTACCCACCAACTACCAAAGCCAAAGATGAGGAAATTGAAGATTTTTACCACCTCACTAATGAAGAAATTATCACTAGCGATTGGAATGCAAAAGTTGGAACAAAGAAGAATAACCAGTGGTTGGAAAATATGGCCTTGGTGATAGAAATAACACTGGAAATTGTATGATAGAATTTTGCAAGACCAATGACTTATTCATTGCAAAAACCTTTTCTCAACAACACAAACAGTGGCTATACATGTGGACTTTGCCAGACATAGTACACAGGAATCACATTGACTACAGCTGTGGCAAGAGGCAATGGAGAAGCTCAGTATCTTCAGCCAGAACAAGGCCAGGAGCTGATTGTGAAACAGGCCATCAACTGCTCATATGCAAGTTCAACTTGAAGTTGAAGACAATTAAAAGAAGTCCATGAAAAACAAAATATGACCTTGAATGTATCTCCCCTAAATTTAGAGACCATCTGAAACAATAGGTTTAATGCATTGAATACCAATGACCAAACACCAGAAGAATTGTGGGATGATGTCAAGAACATCATCAATGAAGAAAGCAAAAGGTCATTAAAAAGACAAGAAAGGAAGAAAAGACAAAAAGGCTTGTCAGAAGAGACCTCTGAAACCTGCCCTTAAGCGGAGAGTAGATAAGCAAAGGGAAGAATCACAGGATAAAAGAACTGAACAGAAGATTTCAAAGAGCAGCTCGAGAAGACAAAGTCAATTATTATAATGAAATGTGCAAAGACCTGGAGTTAGAAAGAACATGCTCAGTATTTCTCAAGTTGAAAGAACTGGGGAAAAAATTTAAGCCTTGAATTGCAATATTGAAAGATTCCATGGACAATATATTGAATGATGCAGGAAACATCAAAAGAAGATGGAAGGAATACACAGAGTCACTGTACCAAAAAGAATGGTTGATGTTCATCCATTTCAGGAGGTGTCATATGATCAAGAACCAATGGTATTGAAGGAAGAAGTCGAAGCTGAAGTGAAAGAACTAGAGAAGAACAACGCTCCAGGGATTGACAGAATACCCATTGAGATGTTTCAACAAACAGATGCTCCACTGAAGGTACTCACTCGGCTATGCCGAGAGATTTGGAAGATAGCTACCTGACCAAGTGAGTGGAAGAGATCCATATTTGTACCCATTCCAAAGAAAGGTGATCCCACAGAATATGGAAATTATCATACAATATCATTGATATCACACACAAGTAAAATCTTACTAAAGATAATTCAAAAATGGTTACACCAGTATATTGACAGAACTTCCAGAAATGCAAGTTAGATTCAGAAGGGGATGTGGAGTGGGGGATATCATAGCTGATGTCAGATGGATCTTGGCTCAAAGCAAAGAATATCAGAAAGATATTTACTTGTGTTTTATTGACTATGCAAAAACATTTGATTGTGTGGATCATAACAAATTACGGATAACATTGGAAAGAATGAGAATTCCAGAATACTTAATTGTACTCATGAGGAACCTGTACGTAGACCAGGAGGCTATCATTCAAACATAACAAGGGGATATTTAATGGTTTAAATCAGGGAGGGAGTGTGTCTGAGTTGTGTCCTTTCACCATACTTATTCAATCTGTATGCTGAGCAAATAATCTGAGAACCTGGACTATATGAAGAAGAACCTGGCATCAGTATCAGAGGAAGGCTCATTAACAATCTGAGATACACAGATGACACAATTTTACTTGCTGAAAGTGAGGATGACTTGGAGCACTTACGATGAAGATTAAAGACTGCAGTCTGCAGTATGGATTACACCTCAATATAAAGAAAACAAAAATCCTCACAACTGGACCAATAAGCAGCATCATGATAGATGGAGAAAAGATTGAAGTTGTCAAAGACTTTATATTACTTGGTTCTACAATCAATGCCAATGAAAGCAGCAGTCAAGACATCTAAAGACACTGCATTGGGCATATCTGTTGCAAAAGACCTCTTTAAAGTGCTGAGAAGGAAAGATATCTTCTTGAAGACTAAAATGTGCCTAACCCAAGCCATGGTATTCTCAATCACCTCATATGCATGTGAGAGCTGGACAATGAATTAAGGGAGACCAAAGAAGAGTTGATGCTTTTGAGTTGTGGTGTTGGTGAAGAATGCTGAAAGTACTGTCGACGGCTAAAAGAACTAACAAATCTGTCCTGGAAGAAGTGCAGCCAGAAGGCTCCTTGGAAGTGAGAATGGCCAGACTTCATCTCACCTACTTTGGTCATGTTGTTAGAAGGGACTATTCTCTGGAGATGGATGTCATGCTTAGTAAAGTGGAGAGTTAATGGAAAAGGGGAAGGCCTTCAACAAGATGGATTGACACAGTGTCTGCAGCAATGGGTTCAGGTGTAGTAGGGATCATGAGGCTGGCACAGGAATGGGCATTGTTTCGTTCTATTGTACGTAAGGTCTCTATGAGTTGGAGATGACTGGACAGCAGATAACAACAACATTACGATTTAGGTGAAAGTTTACAAAGCAAATTGTGACACTGATTGCAATCTCCACAATGTAACAGCACTCTTCCCACTTCCTCTCTGTGTTACATCTTTCATTTATCATTCTTTTCTATCCCTTCGTGCCTTCTGAACTTTTTCCTTTTGAAAATGCTGCCCTTTTGAGCTCATATGGTTGATTGTTCTACAGAGTTTCTATCTCCCTTGTATTATTGTTCACCTTATAGAACTATCTATTGTTTGGTCAGAGATGAGCCACTGGGGTAAATTCAGTTCCAGGCTTTGAAGGGTGTCTAAGGGCCATAGTCTCAGGAGTTTCCATCAATCTTTATCAGACCAGTAAGCCTGGTCTTTTTTAATTATTTTGAGTTTTGTTTCACATTTTTCTACCACTATATCCAGGACCTTCTATTGTCATCTCTTTCAAAGTGGTGGTAGCTGAGCACCACCTAGTTCTTCTGGTCTTAAGGTCATAGAGGCTGAGGTTCACATGGTCCTTTAATTATTTGGACTAATTGCTTCCATGTGTTTGTAATTTTCTTCACTCTTCTTTGCTCTTGATGGAGAGAGATCAATAGTTACACCATAGATGGCCTCTCAAAAGCTTTTAAGACCCAGTCACTATGCACCAAAGTAGAAGATAGAACCTCTTTGTATTGTTGTGTTTAGGTGCTGTCAAATCAGTTCTAATTCATAGCAAGCCTGTATAGGATGGAAGGAAACACTGCCTGGTCCTGCCCCATCCTTCACAATACTTATGCTTGAGATCATCATCGTAGCCACTGTGTCAATCCATCTTGTTGAGGGTCTTCACCTTTTTTGCTGACACTTCTTTACCAAGTGTGATATCCTTCTCCAGAGACTTGGCCCTTCTGACAACAGGACCGAAGTATATGAGACAGTCTGCCCTCTCTTGCTTCTAAGGAGCCTTCTGACTGTACTTCTTCCAAAACAGATTTGTTCATTCTACTGGCAGACCGTGGTATTTTCAGTATTCTTTGCCAACAACACAATTCAAATGCATCAATTCCTGTGCATACTCCCTTATTTATTGTCCAGCTTTAACATGCTGTGGTAGTTAAATTGTATGTCAACTTAGCTGGGCCTGGTTGAGTGCCTGGGCAGCTGGTGGTAGTTATTACCCATGATGAGACTGACAATCAACTCCATGGTGGGATCTACCACAAGCAGCTGAGTAGCTGCCTTTGGGATGTGGTCTGCTTCCTGTATATAAGGAGAAGTCTTGGGGATAGTCTCTAGCTTATGGCACACTTGAACCCTGCATGTAGCCCAGTTGATGTTCAGCAGCCTGCCATGCTCTGCCTACCTCAGGACTTTCAATGGACTTAAATTAATGACCTGCCATGTGGTTTGGTAACGTTGGGACTGCACCATTTTATTTGCTGACCTTGGGCTTGTTAGCCTCAGCAGCCAGTAGCTGCCTGAGTGAAGAGATGCCTCTAGCTCCAGTGGGTTGGGAGCAAGAGACAGAGCTGAAGCCCAAGGTCGAGGGGCTTTCACACAGCCCCTAGAGCCTGGCACTTGAACTTGATCTTAAAGCCTCCAAATCATAAGAATAAACTCCTGTTTGTTAAGGCCATCCTATCTGTGGTATCTTCTGTTAGAGCAGCACTAGTAACCAGAACACATGCATATACTATTGCTGTTGTTAGGTGCTGTCAAGATGGCTTTGATTCATAGCAACACTGTATACAATAGAACAAAGCCCTGCCTGGTCCTGTGCCATCCTCACAATACTTGCTGTGCTTGGGTCCACTGTTTCAGCCACTGTGTTAATCCATCTTGTTGGGGGTCTATCCTTTTTTCCCTGGCTCTTTGTTTTCTCAAGCATGATATCCTTCTCCAGGGAATTCCCCTTCTGACAACATGACCAAAGTAGGTGAGACAAGTCTGGCCACTCTCACTTCTAAGGAAAATTCTGGCTGCACTTATTCCAAGATGGATTTGTTCATTCTTCTGGCAGTCCAGTATTTTCAGTATAATTCAAAGTCAATTATTCTTCAGTCTTTTTTATTCATTGTCCAGCTTTCACATGCATATGAGGTGATTGAAAATACCATGAATTGGGTCAGGAGCACCTTAGATTTCAAAGTGGTATCTTTGCTTGTTAACACTTTAAAGAGGTCTTTTGCAGCAGATTGCCCAGTGCAATATGATGTCTGATTTCTTGAGTGATGATTCCATGGTTGTTGATTGTGGATCCAAATAAAATGAAATATTTCACAACCTCAGTCTTTTCTCCATTTATCATGATATTGCTTATTAGTCCAGTTGTGAGGATTTTTGTTTTCTTATGTTGAGGGGTAATCTACACTGAAGGCTATAGTCTTTGATTTTCATCAGTAAATGCTTCTTCTTCACTTTCAGCAAGCAAAGTTGTGACATCTGCATATCACAGGTTGTTAATGAGTCTTCCTCCAATCCACCACATGCTTCATATAGTCCATCTTCTCAGATTATTCGCTCAGCATATAGATTGAATAAGTATGGTGATAGAACACAACGCTGATACACACCTTTCCTGATTTTAAGCCATGCAGTATCCCTTTGTTCTGTTCGAATGACTTGGTCTGTCTATATGTTCCTCATGAGCACAACTAAGTGTTCTGAAATTGCTATTTTTCATAATATTATGCCCAACTTGTTATGATCCACACAGTCAAATGCTGAAAAAAAGGCATAGAGCATGACAACATGTCTAGCCTCATAGGAATAAGCCTTGGGCTATTGCTGATGGATCTGTTTCCCCCTTGTGAGGGTGAAGGATATCAGAAGATGCTGCCCCCACACCCTTTTTTGCAGTTGATGTCAGAAGCTGAGTACCTTGCAATGGCTCCAGGCTCATGGACCCATGAGACTTCATAAGAGAAAAAAGGCAAGAGCCTGGGAAGTGAAATTTTTGATTCTTAAGTGGTTACTTTGGTTGTTGTTAATGGAGGAAAGGAATATAAGAGATATTATGTTGCTTCTGAGGGAAGAAAGGCCTGAGGCAAGAGTCAGGCTGATTGGGACCAGCTTTAGGTTACACAAGCAGAGGCCCAAGGCCAAGTGCATAGAATGGGAAGATGGTCAAGGTGAGAATACGAAACTGGAGTGTTTTAAAAGTATTATGTGTTTATCTGAATGTACTATGGATATTGAATGTTCTTTTACCTAGTTGTATGTTAGAAATGAATATTGGGTGTGGGTAATAGAGCATGTAAGTCCACCTTCAGCCAATACTTGATTGAATATGTTAAAAGAGGAACTAGAGTTTGCCCAGAAGAAACACAAGCTTTTGTTTTAAGCCCTGTGTATAGAGTATTAGGGGCAGCTGTAGTAACATAGTCCCTAAGGCACTTGACTGCTAACCAGAAGGTTGGCGGTTCAAACCTACCAGCCACTCCTCAGAAGGAAGGTTGGGCAATCTATTTCCATAGTGATACTTCCTCAGAGACCCAAAGAGTGGTCACTATGAGTCAGGTCCGACTCGATGGCACGTAACAACAACAACAGAGGCAAAGGGGAGGGGAGGATCTCACTGCTATCAAGAGAGAAGAGCTAGAGTTGGAGTGGAGCATGTCCTTGGACCTGAGATCCTTGTACTGGACCTCCTTGGCAGATGCCCCAGCAGATATGCCTCAGCAGAGATGCTCCAGCAGAGATGCCTGGCTGAAAGATGGCATCAGTGGAACCAAGAGGCATGAGACAGAGAAAGATTTTGACCTGGTCGACCCACGGAGCAAGAAAGCTGAGTACTCTTGGGCAGGAATCTTGCTGGCAGAGTCGGATGCACCTAGGTGAGCCTATCGGCAGAGCTAAAATAGTTTTATGAGTAGGGCAGAGACCAGGTCAAGTGGCAAAGGACCAGAAAGACATGCCTAGGTGCATACCCCAGGAGAGATTGTCCTGATGGAAGAACTGTATCCTGAGCATGTTCCTGAACCTAAATTGTAGCCTGTTACTTCCCTAATAAACCTCATAATCATGAGTATAGTCTGTGAGTTCTGTGTGGCCGCTGCAACAAATTATCGAACCCAGCAGAGAAGTAGTGAGTGCTGTGAGAGGGATGGTTGGTGTCAGAATTGGTAAAAATACTGGAGAGTGGCAACATGTCTGGCCTCATAGGAATAAGCCTTGGGCTGTTGATGGTAACTCTGTTTCCCCCTTTGAGGTTGGAGGAGGTCAGAGGTTGCTGCCTTCATGCCTTTTTGCAAATGCCTTTACATAGTCAATAAAACCCAGGTAAACATCTTCCTGGTATTCTTTGCTTGCGGCCAAGATCCATCTGACATCAGCAGTGATATCCTTCTTTCCACTTCCTTTTCTGAATCTGGCTTGAATCTCTGTCAGCTCCCTGTCTGTGCAATCCTGCAACCATTTTTTACTTATCTTCAGTAAAATCTTACTTTACTTGTGTATGGTATTAATGATATGGATGGAAAATTTCCGCATTCTGATGGATCATCCTTCTCTGGAATGGGCACACATATGGATTTAAAACACACCTGGATTGGTTAGCCAGGTAGATGTCTTCCAAATTTTTTGGCATAACTAGTGAGCACATCTAGTGTTGCATCTTATTTGCTGAAACATCTCTCAGAGTATTCCATCAATTCCTGGAGCCTTGTTTTCCCTAGTTCTTTCACTGTGGCTCTGGTGGCATAGTGCCTAAGGCATTTGACTGCTAACCAGAAGGCTGGTGGTTCAAACCCACCAGCCACTCCTTGAAAGGAAGACTGATCAATCTACTTCCATAGAGATATCGCCTCGAAAACCCAAGGAGGGGTCTCTATGAGTCAAAATTGACTCGATGACAATTATTTCTTTTTTTTTTTTAATTGTTGAACATTGACCAATTCTTTTTTGTACAGTGACTCTGTGTATTCCTTTCATCTTCTTCTGATGTTTCCTGAATCATTCAATACTTTGCTCACAGAATTTTTCAATGTTGCAACTCAAGGCTTGCATTTTTCTTTCAGTTCTTTCAGTTTGAGAAATTCCAAATTTGGTCTTCTCTTAGGTTTTTTAGATCTTTGCCCCTTTCATTGTAATACTTTGTCTTCTTGAGCTGTCCTTAGAAATCTTCGGTTCAGATCTTTTATTTCATCATTTCTTCCATTTGCTTTAGCTAGTCGCCATTCAAGAGCAAGTTTCATAGTCTTTTCTGACATTCATTTTGGTATTTTCTTCCATTACAGTCTTTTTAATGATATTTAGCTTTCTTCTTGTATGATGTTCTTGATGTCATTCCACAATTCATCTGGTCTTTGGTTATTGGCATTCAATGTGTCACATCTACTCTTCGAATGTTCTCTAAATTCAGGTGGGATATAATTAAGGTCACATTCTGACTCTTGTGGACTTATTTTAGTTTTCTTCACCTTCAACTTGAACTTGCATATGAGCAATTGATGGTCTGTTCCACAGTCAGCTTCTGGCCTAGTTCTGACTGGTGATATTGGGCTTCTTCCTGCCCTCTTTTCATGGATACAGTAAATGTGATTCCTGTCGATTCCATCTGGCAAGGTCTACATGTATAGTCACTGTTTAAAAAAAAAAAAAAACTCACTGCCATCGAGTTGGATCCGATTCATAGTGACCTCTCCTTGGGTTTCCAAGGTGGTATCTCTACAGAAGTAGATTGGCCAACCTTCCTTCCAAGAAGTGGCTGGTGGGTTTGAATCACCAGCCTTCTGCTTAGCAGTCAAATGCCTTAGGCACTATGCCATGAGAGTCACTGTTTATGTTGCTGAAAAAAGTTACTTACAATGACTAAGTCATTGGTCTTGCAAAATTCTATCATGTGGTCTCTAGCATAATTTTTTCACAGGGGCCATATCTTTCAGTAACTACTGCTGCTTCTTTGTTTCCAACATCCACACTCCAAGCACCAGTAATTACCAATACATCTTATTTCATGTCTTGGGACCATGTTATGTCAATTGCCCTTGATAACCCCCAAGATTATGGTTCTGACCCCTCAGGCTCTCAAGGTGCTTGGTTATGGCTAAGAAGTTTTCACAACTTTTTCCCCTGAATGATTTACTCTATTCCTAGAGATAGATAGATATTTGACAGAGGATATTTCATATATATACACACACACACACACACACATATGTTCATGGATCTCTGTATATATATTCACCTTCCTACACATGTTCAGTTTGAGTGTCTATGTATCTACCTGTAGATTATTGTTATTAGTCTTATTGCAGCATTGTGTATGTAATAGTATTTATCTTTATTGCCTTTAACTCTTGTGCTCCTCCTAGTGTCTTCCTTTGCCTTGATTATTTTGTGCTGACCCCTCCTTTAGTGTATGGTGCATTTCCCTTCACCCAAATTAATATGCATCTTCCTTCTAATAGTGATTTACCCTCCCTCACCCTCCCATTCCTGGTAACCTTCAAATAATGATTCTTTCAGTATGTAAATATTTTCTTGACTTTTTATAGTGGTAGTCTCATGCAATATTTGTCCTTTTGTGATTGACTAATTTCACTCAATGTGTCTTCTGGGTTCACCCATGTTATAAAGTATTTTGCAGATTCATCATTATTCTTCAATATAGTGTAATATTCCATTTTTTGTGTATGTACTGTAGTTTGTTTATCTATTACTCTGTTGATGGACATTTAGGTTGTTTCCATTTTTTTTGCTATTGTGAATACTGCTGTGGTGGACATGAGTGTCCATATATCTATTCCTGTCACAGCTCTTTTATTTCTTTCCAGTATATGCTTGGCAGTGAGACTACCGGATCATATGGTTTTTCTATTTCCAACTTTTGTAGGAAGTGCAAGGGCTGATTTGTCAGGAGTAGATTGCTAGACCTTTTTTTCCAGGGTGCCTCTGGGTAACCCAAATGTCTAACCTGTGGGTTAGTAGCCATGCTTGTTAGCTGTTTGCACCACCCAGGGACATATGAAGTCCTAAATCTCTTCCTGTTAAATGGAGATGCACTATTGCCCCCAAAACTTCAGCTTTTGCTGAAGTTTTATTCAGCCCAGGCTATATCATACAGCAACACACATACAGGATCTGGCTACTTCGTTTGACCAAGTGTAGCTTGGTCCCTCCCAGAGCACCAGGTGCCCTCTCAGCATGTGCTGGAGGCCTGGAATAAACCACACCAATTCCAGCACAGACATGCTAAATGATCCCAGCATAGCCCTCCAAGCTTCCCAGGAAGAGAATGAATGATCCTGAACTCAGCCATTCCTGGCTGTCTGCCTCTGGCCTCTGGCCCACCACAGAACAGGAGTTCCTCTGTCCTCTAGAATTTGCACTGACTCCCAGAATCTTCGACTCACTCCTGGCCTCCCTGACAAAGTGCTTGGGGAACATCAAGAGTACTCAGCCTCATAAAGGGACATTCGTTTGTGGAAGCTCTTGCTGGGCCCTGCCAAAGGCTGTCAAAGTGCTTTTGGCAATGGTCAGGCGAAGCTGTCGCTGTTGGCCAGTGAGGAGCACCTACATCTCTTAGGAAAATGTGTGATGGGCTTCCCAGGTTCCCTTTCAGGCAGGTCTGTTTGGACCCTCTTGGGGGTGTTCTCTGTAGACACTTCTACCCAAGGCTGCCTCCAGAGGGCGTACTTCCCACTAAACTCATCAAGGACAGAAAGAAAGTGTGCATGTGTGTTTACAAATGGGAGGAACAAGGAGAAAGTAAGAAAAGAATAGAGAGTAATGGGATAATCTCCTCCTTCCTTTTCCCTTCAACCTTAAATCTCAGCATCACATTCAGAAAAGCTTCCAAGACGGAATTAAAGGCAGGCAACAAATTCATCTTTTTCTAATCACAAAACACTTTAAAAAGAACAGTTCATACATTTTGCAGGTGCAGATCTTAAATTTTTCCTGATTTGTTTGCCTTAGCTTCTGGGTGGGGCCCTCATTTTCCCTGGCGAATTTTCCAGCTCCCTGGTGAAACCTCTTCTCATGCATCACAGCTCTGGCTCCATGAACCACTAACTCCCCAGGAATGGGTATTGCAGAGCAGGCAGCCCCTTGGCTTTCAGCCCTCCAGGAAAGGACAGTTTCCCAGAGCAAAGCCCGGAAGGCTCACACACAGGCCACAAGCAGGGCTGGCCCACTGGGCCCTGCCAGGAACAGCTTTCTCCCCAGAAGATTTCCCTGCAGTCTCAGCCAGCTGTTTCCAGCTCCAAAGAAGGAGGCAGGTTTCCTAATCCTCTGAAGGCTTCTCTGCTTCAGGTCACTTACTCTGCATGCCACCTGCAGTTTTTGTGACCTGCCACAGCTCCTGGCCCACCTCACCTTGACTCAGGAAAGAAAAACTGCTTTCACAGCAACAGACAGGGTTACCTCTGTGGTTGTTCCTGTGGCTCACGCTAGTGTGAGCCAAGAAGACAAGGAGGGAAAGGGAAGCTAGAGATGTGATAAAACAGGGTCGTCCATCAGGGATACTTTGCTTCGTAGGGCTGCTGAAACAAAGTACCATAGAGTGGGTAGCTTTAAAGAACAGAAATTACTTTTTCATTTCATTGGTTTCTTTTTTTAACTTTTTGTTGTGATTTGGTTGAAAGTTTACTGAGCAAATTCATTTTCCATTCAACAGTTCATACACATTTTGTTTCATGACATTGATTGCAATCCCCACAATGTAACACCTCTCTTCCCACTTCCTGTGGTTACCTTTTCCCTGTGTCCTTCTTTCCTATTCATTTGTGCTTTCTGAGTTTATCCCTGTGCAAACACAGCCCTTTTGATTTCTTATAGTTGATTGTTCTGAAGAGTATGTACCTCCCAGGTGCAATTATTCATCTCATAAACCCATCTATTGTTTGGCTGAAAGTTGAGCCATAGGAGTGAGTTTAATTTTGGGCCTGAATGGTGAACAACGGCCATAGCCTTGGGGGTTTCACCAGCCTCTATCAGACCAGTAAGCTTGGTCTTTTTTTATGATTTTGGGTTTTCTTCCACATTTTTCTTCCACTCCATCCAGCATGTTCTAATGTGATCCCTTTCAGAGTGGTTGGCAGTGGTAGCCAAGCCCTATATAATTCTTCTGGTCTCAGACTTATGTAGGCTGAGGTTCCCATGGTCTGCTTGTCCTTTGGAGTGATTGTTTTCATGTGTCTTTGATTTTCATCATGTTCGTTTGCTCTGAACAATGAGAGACCAAGAGTTGCATTTTAAATGGTTGCTTCCAAGCTTTTAAGATGCCAACTGCTGTTTACAAAAGTGGGACATCGAATAGTTTTTTTGTGTGTGTATTGTGTACTATGTTATGCCAATTGAGGCTTTTATTTCTCTTTCTTGCTTTATTGCCCTGGCTAAGATTTCCAACACAGCATTGAATAGCAGTGGTGATAGAGGGCATCATTGTCTGCTTCCTGTTCAAAAGAAGAATGCTTTAAATCTCTCTCCATAAAGAATAATGTTGGCTGTTGGTTTTGCATAGGTATCCTTAATTGTATTGAGAAATTTCCCTTCTATTCTTAGTTTGCTGAGAATATTTAATCAGGAGTGTAGTTCTTGTTCATGTTAGGTGCCATTGAGTCAGCTCCAACCCATAGTGACCCAATGTACAACAGAACAAAGCAATGTTTGGTCCTGCTCTATCTTCACATTCCTTGCTATGCTTAAATCCATCACTGCTGCCACCATGTGAGTTCATCTTGTTGAGATTCTTCCTCATCATTCTTCAGGGATGATAAAGATCCTTCTCCAAGAACTGGTCCCTTCTAACAACATGACTAAAGTAGTGAGACAAAGTCTGACCATTCTTGCTTATAAGGAGCATTCTGGCTGCACTTCTTCTGTGACAGATGTATTTGTTCTTCTAGCAGTCCATTTAAAAAAAAAAAAAAAAAAACCTACTGCCATAAAGTTGATTGTGACTCATATCAACCCCCGTTGTGTTTCTGAGGTGGTAAATTTTTACAGAAGTAGATTGCCCAGTCTTCCTTTCACAGAGTGGCTGGTGGGTTTGAACCACCAACCTTCTGGTTAGCAATGAGATGCCTTAGGCATTGTGCTACCAGAGTTCCTTACCAGTCCTTAGTATTTTCAATTTATTTGCCAACATCACAATTCAAAGACATCAACTCTTCTTTGGTCTTCTTTATTCATTGTCCACCTTTCACATGCATTGGAGGCAATTCAAAACACCATGGCTTGGGTTAAACACACCTTAGTTTTCAAAGTGACGTCTTTGTCTTCAACACTTTAAAGAGGTCTTTTGCAGCATATTTCTCCACAATGCAATATGACATCTGATTTCTTGACAGCTGCTTACATGGGAAATGATTGTAGATCTAAGTAAAATGAAATCCCAACAACTTTAATCTTTCCTCCATTTATCATGATGTTATTTATTGGTCCATTTGTGAGAATTTTTGTTTCCTTTATGTTGAGGTGTAATCCATGCTGAAGACTGTAGTCTTCGATCTTCATCAGTAAATGCTTCAGGTCATCTTCACTTTCAGCAAGCAAAGTTGTTCATCTGCATATCACAAGTTATTAATAAATCTTCCTCCAATCTTGATGCCTCATTTTTCATCATATAGTCAGTTTCTTGGATTATTTGTTCAGTTTAAGGATGGAATAAGTATAATGAAAGGATACAATACTGACACACATCCTTCCTGATTTAAAATCATGCAGTATTCCTTTGTTCTGTTTGAATGATAGCCTCTTGCTCTATGGACAAGTTCCTCATGAGCACAATTAACTGTTCTGGAGTTCGTCTTCTTCGCAAGGTTGTCCATCATTTGTTGTGATCCAAGTAGCCAAATGTCTTTGTATAGTCAATAAAACACAGGTAAACATCTTTGCTTTCAGCCAAGATCCCTCTGACATCAGTAATGATGTCCCTCATTCCATATCTTCTGAATCCAGCTTAAATTTCTGGAAGTTTCCTGTCAATATGCTGTTGCAACTGTTTTTTAATTATCTTCAGCAATATTTTACTTGTGTGTGATATTACTGATGTTTGATAATTTCTACATTCTGTTGGATCACCTTTTTTTTGGAATGGGCACAAATATAGATCTCTTCCAGTCAGATGGCTGAAGATCTGTCCTCCAAATATTTTGGCATAAATGTGTAAGTACCTCCAGTGCTGTATTCTTTTGTTAAAACATCTCAATGGATATTCTGTTAATGCCTGGAGCCTTGTTTTTCTTTCATTCCTCAGTGTAGCTTTGACTTCTTCCTTCAGTACCATTGGTTCTTTATCATATGCTACCTCCTTAAATAGTTGAACATTGACCAGCTCTTTTAGATGCAGTGACTCTGTGTTCTTTCTATCTTCCTGCATCATTCAATATCTTGCCTATGTTGTTGTTGTTGTTAAATGCCATTGAGTAGAACCCAACTCATAGCGACCCCTCCTTTGGTTTCCAAGACAGTATCACTATGGAAGTAGATTGCCCAACCTTCCTTCTGAGGAGTAGCTGGTGGGTTTGAATCCTAAAATATTGCAACTCGAGATGTGAATTTTTCCTTCAGTTCTTTCAGCTTGAACAGCTGTGTGTTCTTCCTTTTTGCTTGTCTAACTCCAGGTCTTTACATATTTCATTATAATACTTTAATTTTTATTCTCAAGCTGCTCTTTTAAATCTTCTATTCAGTCCTATTTCCTCATTTCTTCCATTCACTTTAGCTACTCTCCATTCAAGAACAAGTTTCAGAGTTTCTTCTGACATCTATTTTGGTCTTGTCTTCCTTTCCTGCCTTTCTAATGACTGTTTTCTTTCTTCATGTATGCTGCTCCTGATGTCATCTCACAACTTGTCTGGTCTTTAGTCACTGGTATTCAATGCATAAAATCTATTTTTCAAATAGTCTCTAAATTCAGGTGGGATATAATCAAGGTCACATTTTGGCTTTCGTGGACTTGCTTTAATTTTCTTCAGCTTCCACTTGCATATGAGAAAATGATGGCCTGTTCTATTGTCAGCACCTGGCCTTGTTTTGACTGGTGATATTGAGCTTATCCATAACCTTTTCCCACAGATTTAGTTGATCTAAGTCTTGTGTATCCATCTGGCAAGGTCCACATATATAGATCGGTTGTTTGAAAAAGGTATTTGCAATAAGTTGTTGATCTTGCAAAATTTTATCATGTGATTTCTGGGATCTTATCTATTACCAAGGTCATATTTTCCAACCACTGATGATTCTTCATTGCTTCCAACTTTCCCATTCTAATCACCAACCATTACCAATGCATTTTGATTACATGTTTAATCAACTTCAGAGTGCAGAAGTTGGTAAAAATCTTCCATTTCTTCATCTTTGGCTTCAGTATTTGGTGCATAAATCTGAATAGTAGTGTTAGCTACTATTTTCATTTGAGTTTTATTGACTATGCAAAAGCATTCGATTGTGTAGATCATAACACATTATGGATAACATTGAGAAGAATGGGAATTCCAGAACACTTAATTGTACTCATGAGGAATCTGTACATAAACCAGGAGGCTGTCATTCAAATGTAACAAGGGGATACTGCATGGTTTAAAATCAGGGAGTGCAACAGGGTTGTATCCTTTCACCATACTTATTAAATCTGTATGGTGAGCAAATAATCCAAGAAGCTGGACTATATGAAGAAGAATGTGACATCAGGATTGAAAGAATACTTATTAACAACCCATGCTATGCAGACAACACAACTTCGCTTGCTGAAAGTGAAGGCAACTTGAAGCACTTACTGATGAAGATTAAAGATTATAGTCTTCTGTATGGATTACACTTCAATCTAAAGAAAACAAAAATCCTCACTACTGGACCAATAAGCAGCATGATGGTAAATGGAGAAAAGATTGATATTGTCAAAGATTTCATCTCATTTGGTTCCACAATCAACGCCAATGCAAGCAGCAGTCAAGAAATCAGACATCATATTGCACTGGGCCAATCTGCAAAAGACCTCTTGAGGACTTCCAGTAAGATGGTGGAATAGACAGACAAGCTACACAGACCCTCCTCAACAAAGAAAAGAGAAATCAATTGACAGAGATACAGAAGATAATCCTGGAGCCCTGAGCTTTGAAAGGAACTATACAGAAGTAGATTAGGCACCAACTAGTGCAAAAAACCTGAATGAAAACAGTGAGTACTGAGATGGCCAGAGCAGTAGACTGTCAGCTACTCTGATGGAACCATCAGCCTGAATACTTCCAATGTCATGTTGGGACCTAAAAATTAACCTAAATATCAGCCATGGTGACCAAGGGCTGCAGGGATGACTGTGCTGGTGGCCTATGAGTAGGAAGAGAAACAACAAGGATGGAGATAACCTGAGTTGTGGACATTCAGCTGTCTGGAGAGCACAGCCATTTTTATTTTTTGTAAGTGGTGGCCATTTTGGATATTAAAAATGACCAAGAGTGCAGCCATTTTGAATGTTTACAAGCAGTGGCCATTTTGGATTTTGAAGTGACAGCATTCTCATTCAGATTCCAGGGACCTGAGAATAGGCTCCATTTACCAAGGATGACAGGGACATACAGGAGGCTGACAATGGGAAAGGAGGCAGGTGGTGAGTGTATAAGTGCTGCCAACTAGTGAATAGAGGAGCACAGCATAGTATCTTGCTTATGTAGACAACATACAAACAAAATGAAGACAACAAAAATCATGGGTCACTCCAACATACAATCACCAATTAAATATAAACACAAAAATGTCACAGGGCCTTGGAGACAACAGAGCATCACAGTCCACACAAAGAAGCAAAATAAAGCAGGAGAAACAAGAGACCAGGATACAGATCCAAAACACATCCCTGAGGAAGAAGCAGCATTGGAACTCCCTGATAAAGAATTCAAAAGAGTTATATTTTGGTACCTTCAATGAATGGAGAGACAGATCAAGGAAAACACTGACAAAATTGAGGAAAACACAGAGAAAACCCTAAAACAGTTTCAAAAGACATAACAAGAACAAAATGATAAATTGGAAATGATACAAAATCTGCATACAGAAATCTAGAAGAATGATACTAAATTTTCAGAAATAGATAACACATTGGACAGGCAAAGGAATAGAATTGAATCAATGGAAGACAGAATTAGTGAGATTGAAGACAAATACCTTAATACTTCTTTGGAAAGGGGTCAATCAGAAAAAAAGATCAAAACAAAATGAAGGAAGCCTAAGGTTCATGTGGGATACCATCAAAAGGAATAACCTACATGTAATCAGAATTCCAGAACAAGAAGAAACAAAACCACAGAGATCATTGTCAAAGATTTGTTGGAAGAAAATTTTCCTGATATGATGAAAGATGAGAATATATCCATTCAAGTAGTCCAAACAACCACAACCAGGATAGACCCCAAAAGAAAACCAACAAGACATATCATCATCAAACTCACCAAAACCAAAGACAAAGAAAAAATCCTGAAAGCAGCATGGGAAAAAACAGAAAGTTACCTGCAAAGGACAACCAATAAGATGAACCTCAGATTTCTCGGCATAAACCACACTGGCAAAAAAGCAATGGGATGGTGTATATAAAACCCGGAAAGAGAAAAATTTCCAACCAAGAATTGTATACCCAGCATAATTGTTCCTTAAATTTGATGGTGAAATTAGGACATTTCTGGATAAGCAGAAATTAAGGGAATTTGTTCAAAACAGACCAACCTTGCAAGAGATGCTAAAGGGAGTCCTTTGGACAGAGAACCAACAACAGCAAACAACTGACCATTAACACACATGATGACATAACCCAGAAACCAACCCAGTTATAGAAGTGCCCAAAGTAAATAAGCCCACAAGATTGTAAACAGAGAAGCAGAGACACCATTTGACAAATGAGGACAACTACAAACCAAAAAAGGGAAAAAATTGTGCACTTACAGAACTTCTAAATAGTAGGGAAGTCAAGACAACTACAAGACAGAATGAACTGTTCTAAACTAGGGAAGAAATTTATAAATCAGAGGGTAACTTCAAAGAAAAATGATAAACCTTCACATCGAAATAAAAAAGAGGACCAGCCAAAATATTTAGCAAATACTAAAATAATAGCAACGAAGGAAGTGATAACATGATACATAAACAAAATGAGCTCAGCACAGAAAATTATATGGAACAAAGAAATCAATACCAAGAAAAAGCACATAACAAAATGACAGCAACAAATTCATGTTGTTGTTGCTGTTATGTGCTGTTGGACCTGACTCATAGCAACCCCTTCTTGGGTTTCCGAGGCAATATCACTATGGAAGTAGATTGCCCAACCTTCCTTCCGAGGAGTGGCTGGTGGTTTGAACCTCTGGCCTTCTGGTTAACAGTCAAGTGCTTTAGGCACTATGCTACCAGAGCTCCTACTTGTCATTAATTATATATCTGACAAGGGACTTATCTCTAAAATTTATAGAAAGCTCCAACACCAACAACAAAAAGATTAACAATCCACTTTAAAAATGGGCAGAAGACATGAATAGACACTTCCCCAAAGAGGATATTCAGGTGGCCAGTAAATACACGAAGAAATGCTCACGATCATTAGCCATCAGAGAGATGAAAATCAAAACAACGAGATACCATCTTGCCCCAGCACTAATGGAAAAGTTCAATAAGACAGAAAATAACAAATGCTGGAGAGGATGTGGAGAGATTGGGACTCTCATACACTGAAGATGGGGCAATCTACTTCCATAGTGATACTGCCTCAGAAACCCAAGGGGGGGGGTGCCATGAGTCGGGTCCAACTCGAGAGCACATCACAACAACATATACTGCAGGTGGGACTGTCAAATGATACAACCATGGTGGAAAACAGTATGGTGATTCCTTAAAAGCTGGAATTAGAAATACCATGTGACCCAGCAATCCCATTACTAGGTATATATCCTAGAGAAGTGAGAGCCAGGACAAGAACAGATATATGCACACCCTTGTTCATCACAGCACTATTTCCGATAGCTAAAAGATGGAAACAACCTAAGTGCCCATCAACAGAACAGATGGCACATACACACAATGGAATACTATGCAACAATAAAGAATAATGTAGAATCTGCAAAACACTGAGTAACATGGATCAACTTGGAAGACATTATGCTGAGTAAAATAAGTCAATCACAGAAGGACAAATATAGTATTGGTTCATTATTGTAAAAAATCAAGGAAAGGTTTGTATATGGAAGGAAATTTTCTTTGTTGGGTACCAGTGGTGGGAGGGAAGAGGAGTGAACACTGAAAAAAAAATGCATTGACCCATGTCACTTTAGTTTTGCATATTTAACTATACATAAATTATATTTCAATATAATGCATTAAAAAAAAAAAAAAAAAAGACCTCTTGAAATTGCTAAAGAGCAAAGATGTCTCTTTGAAGACTAAGGTGCACCTAACCCAAGCCATGGTGTTTTCAATTGCCTCATATGCATGTGAAACCTGGATAATGAATAAGGAAGATCAAAGAAGAGTTGATACTTTTGAGTTGTGGTGTTGGTGCAAGTACCATGGACTCCCAGAAGAACAAAGAAATCTGTCCTGGAAAAAGTGCAGCTGGAATGCTCCTTGGAAGTTAGAATGGCCAGACTTCATCTCACCTGCTTTGGTCATACTGTCAGAAGGGACCCCTCCCTGGAGAAAGATATCATGCTTGGTAAAGTAGAAGGTCAGCAAAAAAGGGTAAGTACCTCAACGATATGGATTGACACAGTGGCTGCAACGATGGGCTCAGGTATAACAAGGATTGTGAGATTGGTGCAGGACAGGGAAGTGTTTTATTCTGTTATATGTAAAGTCACTATGAGTCAGAGCCAACTCAATGACACCTAACAACAACAGTATTAACTGGTCTTCCTTGTAGGTATATGGACATTATCTTATCACTGACAGCATTGTACTTCAGGATAGATCTTGAGATCTTTTTTTTTTTTTTTTTTTTTGATAATAAATGTGTCACCATTCCTCCTTAGTTTGTCATTCCTAGCATAGTAGAACCTATGATTTTCTGATTCAAAATGTCCAATACCAGAGCAATTCAGCTTACTAATATCAAGTATATCGATTTTTATGTAATCCATTTCATTTGACAACTTCTCATTTTCCTTGTTTCATACTTTGTATATTCCACATTCTGATTATTAATGAATGTTTGCCGCTCTTCCTCCCCATTTTGAGTCATGTCTCATCAGCAAATGAAGGTCTTGATGTCTGTATCATTAAGGTTGACTCTACTTTAAGAGGAAGCTCTTCCCAAGTCTTACTTTTAGTGCCTTCCAATCTGAGGGGTCATCTTCTGGCACTATATCAGACAGTGTTTCACAGCTATGCATAAAGTTTTCCAGGATTATATCAGACAGTGTTTCACTACTATTCAGAAGGTTTCCACTGGCTAGTTTTTTCTGAAGTGGATGGCCCTGTCCTTCTTCCCAATCTGGAAGTTCTGCTGAAACATGTCCACCATGGGTAACCCTGCTGGTATTGAGTATAACAGTGCTATAGCCTCCAGCTTACAATAACATGCAAACCACCACAGTATAACAAACTGACAGATAAGTGGTGGAATCAGGGATGGGTGTTGGATTTTATCAAATGTCTTTTCTTCATTGATTGATATGATCATATGATTCTTTTCCTTTATTTTATTATATGCTGGATTATACTGATTGTTTCCTAATGCTGAACCATCCAACCATCCATGCATACCTGGTATGAATCCCACTTGGTCATGGTGTATTGTTTTATTGACAATATTAGATCCTATTGGCTAAGATTTTGTTGAAGTTTTTGCATCATTAATCATAAGAGGTATTTGTCTGTACTTTTCATTTTTAGTGGTGTCTTTTCCTGGGTTTGGCATCAAGCTTATACATGCTCCATAAAATGAATTTTGGAGTATAATTTAAGTAGGATTGGTGTCAACTCTTCTCTGAAAGTTTAGTAGAATTCCCTAGTGAAGCCACTTGGGCCAGGAGATCTCTCTCTCTCTCACTCAGATTTCTCTCTCTCTCTCTCTCTCTCTCTCTCTCTCCCCTCTCTCTCTCTCTATCCATCTATTTATTTATTTATTTAGGTGGGGGAAGTTATGACCTGTTCAATTTCTTCTTCTTTTATGGGCTTGTTCAAATTTTCTATCTCACTCACTCTGTGTTAGTTTAGGTAGGTTATTTGTTTTTAGAAATTTGTCCATTTCTTCTAGGTTTTCAAATTTTTTGGAGTACAGTTCTTTATGGTATTCTATTATTACCCTTTTTATTTCAGTTGGTTCTTCAAAAAGATTAACAAAACTGACAAACCACTCTTTCTTTTCCTTGGTTAAATTTGTCAGTGGTTTTTCAGTTTTGTTAATCTTTTTGAAGAATCAACTTCTAGTCTTGTTGATTCCTTCTATTGTTTTCCTGCTTTCTGTTTCATTTATTTCTGCTCTAGTCTTTATTATTTTCTTCCTTTGGATAACGTAGGCTTCCTTTGTTGCTCTTTTTCTGATTCTTTGAGTTGTTGGGTTAAGGTGTTGATTTTTATTTTTTCTTCTTTTTTGTTGTGTGCATTTATTGCTATAAATTCACCTCTGAGTACTGCTTTTGCTGTGTCCCAAGGGTTTTGGTATGTTGTGCTCCCATTCTTGTTTACATCTAGGAATTTTTAATTTCACATTTTATTTCTTCTGTTACCCAGTAGTTTTTGAACGGGGTGTAATTCAGTTTCCATATATTTGGCTTTTTTTCCCTTGATATTCCTATTATTGATTTCTAACTTTATAGTGTTGTAATTGGAGATGTTCTGTATGTAGTATTTCGATGTTTTAAAATGAACTGAAGTTTGTTTTGTGGCCTAAAATGTGGAGTGTTCTGGAAAATGAGCCATGTGTATTAGAAAAGAAAGTGTGTTGTGTTTTTTGGGTTTTTTTTGTTTGTTTGTTTTGTTTTTTGGTGGAGTGCTCTGTTTATGTCTGTGAGGTCAAGATGGTTGATTATGTTGTTGAGATCTTCTGTATCTTTGTAGAGTTTCTTTCTAATTGTTTTGTCCTTCATGAAAAATGATGTGTTGAAGTCTCCTACTACTGTTCCAATTCTGTTATTGTTTCTTTATGTATTTTTAAGCTCTTTCATTGGGTGTATAGCTATTTATTATTATGGTTATGTTCTCTTGATGGATTGACACTTTTATCATTATATAATGTCCTTCCTTGTCCCTTTGCTGATTTCCACTGAAAAGTTTATTTTATCAGAAATTAGTATTGCAAGTCATGCTCTTTTTTTGGTTGCAATCAGGTTCACATATTTTTTTTTCCATCCCTTGATTTTTATTTTTATCTTTGGGTCTAATTTAAGTCTCTTTTAAGCACTGAATAGATAGGTTTTGTTTTCTTCTCCATTATGCCATTCTCTCTATTTTAACTGATGCATTTAATTGATTTACATTCAGTGCAATCAGTTACAGGTATCGTGGTGGTTATGTTTGTGTGTCAACTTGGCTGGGCCTGGTTGAGGGGCTGGGAGCTGGTAGTAGTTATTCCCAATGATGAGACTGGCTATCAACTCCATGGTGGGATCTACCACAAACAGCTGAGTAGCTGCTTTGGGTATGTGGTCAGCTTCCCATATATAACCAGCAGCTTTTGAAATGGTCTCTAGCTTATGGCACACTTGGACCCTGCATGTAGCCATGTCATTGTTCAGCAGCCTGCCATGCTCTGCAGACCTTGGGACTTACAATGGACTTAAATTAATGGCCTTCTGTGTGGTTTGGTAACATCAGGACTGTGTCTTTTTATCTGTCAACCTTGGTTTGTCAGTTTCAGCAGCCAGCAACTGTCTGAGTGAAGAAACACCTCTAGCTCCAGTGGGCTGGGAATAGGAGGCAGAGCTGGACCCCAAGGTTGAGGGAGTTTAACCCAGCCCCTAGAGCTTGGCACTTTGAACTTAGACTTAAAGCCTCCAAATTGTAAGAATAAACTCCTGTTTGTTAAGGCCATCCCATTGGTGGTATATATCTGTTAGAGTGGCACTAGGTAACCAGAACAGAATTTGGTACTGAGAGAGTGGGGTGCTGCTCTGACAGATACCTAAAAAATGGAAACAGGAGTGGAGTCTGTCCTTGACCCAAGACACTGTCAGAGAGACCCCAGCATACGGCATGAGATACAGCAGAGTCAAGAGACCGGCATGAGAGACAGCAGGGGCAGAGCTGACAGACCAGCATGAGAGAGGGCAGTATCAGAGCCCAGAGGACCGGCATTAAACAGCAACAGGCTTACCAGCCCACGGAGGAGAAAGCCAGGGGCCATTGGGTAGACAGCTTCTTGGCAGAGTGGGTTACCTTCAGGCGTTAATTGGTAGAGAAGATTGGCATAAAATGGAGCAGCAGGTTTGGCCGGCCCACGGAGCAAGAAAGCTGAGTGTTTTTAGGGCAGGAAATTTCCTGCAGAGTGGGTTGCCTTTGGCATTAATTGGCAGAAGTGGAGAGACCAAGGAAATGGAAGCAGAGCTGCCTCGGCCTTAAGGGTAGGACCATGGCTTTTGGAGATGGAATGACCATGGCCCCCTAGGTTTCGAAGAGCCAGGCCTTCATCAACTTGGTTCTGGACTGTGGGGCTGCTGGTTCATGTGAGCCAGTGGAATGGAGCCATAGCCGCTGCCCAAGAGTGAGGGGGCAGGGCTGCCATGCCCCAGAGGGAGAGGAACGGGGCCCGCCAGGCCAAGGGGGTGAGGTCGCCATTTAGAGGAACTCAGGGACTGAGCCACCCAGTGGAGGAGACCTGTACAGATACCACCCTTTGAAGATCTGTACAGGTGCCAAGTTGACAAGGGGTGGGCTTGTGATGGTTATGTTTATGTGTCAACTTGGCTGGGCCTGGTTAAGTGGCTGGGCAGCTGGTGGTAGTTATTCCCCATGATGAGACTGGCAATCAACTCCATGGTGGGATCTACCACAAGCAGCTGAGTACCTGCTTTTGAGATGTAGTCTGCTTCCTGTATATCAGGAGAAGCCTTGGAAATGGTCTCTAGCCTATGGCACACTTGGACCCTGCATGTAGCCATGTTGTTGCTCATCATCCTGCTATGCTCTGCAGGCCTTGAGACTTACAATGGACTTAAATTAATGGCCTGCCGTGTGGTTTGGTAACATCAGGACAGTACTTTTCTACTTGTCAAACTTGGGGCTTCTCAGCCTCAGCAGCCAACAGCTGTCTGAGTGAAGAAATGCCTCTAGCTCCAGTGGGCTTGGAGCAGGAGGCAGAGCTGGACCCCAAGGTTGAGGAGCATTCACCCAGCCCCTAGAGCTTGGCACTTTGAACTTGGACTTAAAGCCTCCGAATTGTAAGAATAAACTCCTGTTTGTTAAGGCCATCCCATTTGTGATATATTTCTTGTCAGAGCGGTACTAGGTAAGCAGAACAGCAAGTCTTTGACAATTTTCTCTTTTATTTTTTGCCTCCTCCTGTTCTGAAATTCTAATCACATGTAGTTTATTTCTCTTGATATCATCCCTTATAATGCTTAGGTTTTCTTCATTCTTTTTTTGGATTTTTTCTCATACAAATTGTTTTCAAGAGATTTGTCTCCCACCTGGCCAATTCATTCTTCAAACAATTCTATTCTATTCTTTTGTCCTTCCAATGTATTATCTATCTCAATAATTTTAGTGTTAATCTTCTGGATTTCTAGTTGGTGTTTTTGTATGATTTCTAATTAATTGTCTATTTATTTTGTCACTTTGCTCTTGTGTTGTTTTCCTGAATTCTTCAAGGGTACTGTCTGTGTTTTCCTTACTTTTGTTTATTCTTTCCTTGAGCTCTTGGAACATCCTATGTATATGTGTCTTTTGAATTCTTTATCAGGTAGTTCTATTACCTGTTCTTCCTTGAGGTTTACTAGTTCTTTATTTTTGTCACTTACCTCTGCTGCCTTGTCCTGTTTCTTTGTTTGAATTTAAGTTGTCTCTTGTCTCTGAGACATTATGAAGTTGTTTTTATTTATTTATCAACTTCCTGATACCTGGGAATGTAGCCTGGTTTGGAAATAATCTTTAAATATCTTAACAGTTAAGGTCATACTGTAATAGAGTAATCCAATGTGAGTGATGTCCTAAAAAAGAGAAGAGGCACAGGTAGATACACAGAGGAAAGACAGACATGTGAAGATTCAAGGAACATGTGGCGCTAACAGAGGCTGAGTGATTCAAGAAAGGATCTCTTTCTCTGTCTCTCTCCTTTAATATCTCTATATAATGGAATGAAGCATTATATATTCCCCTGTGGCTTGATTCTTTATCATTATATTTTATCTTTTTTTCTTTTATTTTTCTTTTTACCCTCTAGTCTGTGGTTTACCCTCCATTCCCTCTCCCAACCCTGGCTCCACTTTCAGCCTCAAAATAGGAAAACCTATAAGATGAATGACATATCATTTTGGGGGACACAATTCAATCTTAATACTCTCTGTCTAGCTCTATGTAACAGGAGGAGTCTCCTCAATGGCACTTTCTTTTTCCCTATGTGTGATACAGGTCACGTAGCTGGTTTTGTGTCCTTGTTCACATTGTGTGGAGTCAAATGTATGGTGTGTCTCTAATAAATGCACCAGAAATTACAGTATGCATTTTGTGCATTAACTTCACTTTAAGATTAATCTTTCTCTTCTGTTCTTATTTTCCCTTTGCCTTATTTCTGCACTTGTTTTAATTTTACCTTACTGTTTTGCCCCATTTTTCCTCTAAATACTTTTCAGGAACAGATAAGACATTAACTGTCAGTCTACTGTGTTCCCCTTTAGGTTTCCTTTCCAAAGCCTGTGCAAAGAATCATGAAATTCTTCTTCCTCAGAATTACTTCTTTATAATCTTCCTCTGTGGATTGCTACACAGAAGAAAGCAGATTGTGTTTCAGAAGACAAATTTCAGTCCTGAATCTGACTGACCTTGTGCTAGAAAGTTGACTAAAAATCCTAGATTCTGTTATCACAGGCTAAATGGAAAGATCTTTAGAGCTGGTCTGTCACTAACTATGTCTTTTGACAAGCAGTTTACCTTTTGAGCTCTAATTTCCTCATCTGTAACATGGAGACAGGGAGGGACACTGACTTCCCCAGTTTAGTGTGAGGAGAGCTCACCATCTCCCCTCTTCTAACCACACTCAATATTGCCACCTATCAACACACCTATCACCTTCCCTCACCCCCTCTGCTACCTGTGCAAGTTCAACCTTATGTACCCTACTCCCTTTGTGAATAATTCTCTAACCAAGAGTGCATTACTATACTTACATAGGACTTCACAGATTACAAGTTGGTGGTACAAACAGTTAACACATTCAGTTGCTAACTGAAAGATTAGAGATGTCTCAGAAGAAAGGCCTGGTGATTTAGTTCCAAAAAATCAGTACCTGAAAAATCTGTGGAGCAGAGTTCTATTCTGACACACATTGGATTGCCATGCTTCACAATCAATTTGAGGGCAAGAGGATTTTTTTTTTTTTCTTGTTCTTTTTCACAAAGGTTACAAAGTGTTTCATATATATAATCTCTTGGAATCTTCATTGAATCTTCTCAATCAATCCAGAGTAACAGACAGATTTAAGAAAACTATTTCATAAGACTTAAATATTCCATACTGTCTGTGGATACCTTTATTTCCCTAGTGCTCTTTGCATATATAGAGCATATCATTTATAATCTGCCACATGCTGCAACATCTTCATTCAGAAATGTACACAGCTTGTCACACACATGTTCCCAAGTCCTCAATTATCCCCATTTCTAATATTAGAGCTTCTGGTGGACCATGCAACTCTTTTGAGCATTGATGGAGGAACTGAAAGTCTGTAAGAATCAAGAAAAGTCTCCTTCAGTATACTTTCCTGAACCTGGGATCTTTTTCATTGCTGTATTTGTTGGTAGGTGCCCTCTCTAAGGGGTGTTTTTGATTCATCGCAACATCAAGTACAACAAAACAAAACACTGTCTGGTCTTGCGCCATCTTAATAATGATTGCTATGTTTGAGCTCATTGTAGCAGCCACTGTGTCATTCCATTTCTCATTGACTGTCCTTTTTTTCAGTAACTTTTACCAACCATGATGTCCTTCTCTCTCTTTTTAATATCTTTACATAATGGAATGATGCATTATATATTCTCTTGTGGTTTGATTCTTTAGCATTATATTTTTTTCTTTTTATTTTTATTTCTCTTTTTACCTTCTACTTAGTGGTTTAATCTTCCTTTCCCTCCCACTCTTGGTGACCATCAAATTTTTTTTTTATGTGAAACCCTTCTCTTGACTTTTTACAATACTTGTTTCATATAATATTTGTCCTTTTGTGATTGACTTATTCAGCATAATGTCCTCTAGGTTCATCTATGTTATAAAGTACTTCACAGATTCATCATCATTCTTTAACATTCCATAGTATTGCATTGTGTGTGTGTACCATAGTTTGTTTAATCATTTATCCAATGATGGGAATTAAGTTATTTCTATCTTTTTATCTTTGTGAATAGTTCTGCGATGAACATGGGTATGTATATATCTGTTCACATCCTTGCTCTTATTTCTTTAGGATGTATATCTAGTAATGGGATTGCTGGATCATATGGTATTTCTATTTGCAGCTTTTTAAGGAAGCACCGTACCATTTTCCAAAGTGGTTGAGCCATTTTATAGTCCATCTAGCAGTGTATCAGAGTTCTAGACTCTATATCCTTGCCAGCATTTGCTGTTTTCTGTTTTTTTAATTTAGTTATTAGTGCTGGGGTAAGATGATATCACATTTTTAAGCTGATTTACATCTCTCAATAGCTAATGATCATAAGTATTTCTTCATAAGTTTGTTAGCTGCCTGAATATCTTCTTTGGTGCAGTATCTATTCATCTTCTTTGGCCATTTTTAAATTGGATCATTTGTCTTTTTGTTATTAAAGTCTTGAAGTTTTCTAGAGATTTTAAATGATAGCCACTTGTCCAATATGTCATTGCCAAAAATTTGTCCTTGTCTGTGGTTTCTCTTTTTACTCTTTTGGTGAAATCCTTTGATGGTAATAAGTGTCTAATTTTTAGGACGTCCCAGTCACCTATTTTGTCTTCTGTTTGTGCATTTTTTGATATGTTTGAAAGTCTACATATGCCATGGATTGGGCCCCTAAGTTTGTTCCCAACTTTTCTTTGATTGTCTTTATACTTATAGGTTTTACGTTCAGGTCTTTGATCCAACTTGAGTTAGTTTTTATACATGGTGTGAGATATGACTCTTGTTTCATTTTTCTGGAAATGGATGTCTAGTTTTGTTAGAACCTTTTATTAAAGAGACCACCTGTTCCTCATCTAATGAGTTTTGGCCTTTTGTCAAAGATCAGCTGATCATAGATAGTTGGATTTACTTCTAGGTTCTCAATTCTGTTCCATTAGTCTATTTGTCTGTGTTGTACCAGTACCAGGCTTTTCTAACTACCACAGCTGTATAGTAGGTTTTGAAATTGGGAAGTATAAGACCTACTACTCTGTTCTCTTCATTAGTAGTGCTGTGCTTATCAAGTGTCTCTTTCCTTTCCATATAAAGTTGGTGATTAATTTTTCATCTCATTAAAAATGATGATGGAATCTTGATTGGGATTACATTATATCTGTAGATCACTTTGGGTAGTATTAACATTTTCATGATATTAAGTCTTTCTATCCATGAACATGGTATATTATTCCATTTATATAGCTCTCTTTTGGTTTCTTTAAGTAGTGCTTTGTAGTTTTCTTTGTATTGGACTTTTGTGTCTCTGATTAGCTTTATTACTAAGTATTTCATCTTTTGAGTGGTTATTATAAATGGCATAGTTTTCCTGATTTCCTTTTCAGAGTTTTCTTCATTACTGTAAAGCAATTCAACTGATTTTTGTATGTTAATCTTGTATCATGCCACTATGCTAAAACTTTCAGTTAGCTCCAGTAATTTTCTTGCTGAGTCTGGGATTTTCTATGTATAGGATCATATCTGCAAATAGAGATTGTTTTACTTCTTTGCCAATTTGGATTTCTTTTATTTCCCTTTCTTTCCTTATTGCTCTTCTTAGGACTTCTAATACAATATTATATAGGAGTAGTGATAAAAGGTGTCTGGTGTTTGTTCATAAAGGGAAGTTTTCAGTCTCTCTCCATTGAGAATACTTTTGGACATTGATTTTGTATATATGCCCTTAATTATGTAGAGGAATTTCCATGTATTCCTATTTTATTCAGTGTTTTTATCAGGAATAGATGCTGGATTTTATCAAAAGCCTTTTCTGCATTTATTGCTATGATTATGTGGTTCTTTCCCTTTATTTAATTCTTGTGGTATATTATACTGATTGTTTTTCCAATGTATCATCTTTGCATACCTGGTATTAATCCCACTTTGTCTTTTTTTTTTTTTTTTTTTTGATATGTTGTTGTATTCTATTGCTTAGGAGGGACTGGTCCCTCTTGATAACATGTTCAAAGTATGTGAGACAAAGTCTCACTGTACTCACTTCTAAGGAGAATACTAGCTATACTTCTTCCAAGACAGATTTGTTTGTTTTTCTGGTAGAGCTCTGGTAGCATAGTACCTAAGGCATTCGACTGCTAACCAGAAGGCTGACAGTGCAAATCCATCAGCCACTCCTCAGAAGGAAGGTTGGGCAATCTACTTCCACAGTGATACCTCCTCGGAAACCCAAGGAGGGATTGTTATGAGTTGGATCCAACTTGACGGCAGTGGGTTTGGTTTCTGTTTTATGGTGTATTCAATATTTTTTGCCAACACCATAATTCAAATGCATCAATTCTTCTTTGGTCTTCCTTATTCATTGTCCAGCTTTCACATGCATATGAGGCAATTGAAAGTTTCGTGGCTTGGATCAGATTACTTAACTTCTTAAAGTGGTATTTAAGCTTTTTAACACTTTAATGAGTCTTTTGCCCATTCCAAAACATTATTGGATGTTTGGCAGTTTTAATGGGTGTTGATTGTGGATCCAAGTAAAATGAAATTGTTGACAACTTCAATCTTTTCACCATTTATCATAATACTGCTTATTGGTCCAATTGTGAGGATTTTTGTTTTCTTTATGTTGAGATGCCATTCATACTGAAAATTGTAGTCTTTGATCTTCATCAGTGTTTCAAGTGTTCTTTGTTTTCCGCAAGCAACGTTGTGTCATCTGCATAATGAGAGTTGTTAATGAGTTTTCCTCCAATCCTGATGCTGTTCTTCTTCATATAGTCCAGCTTCTTGGATAATTTGCTCAGCATACAGGTTGAACAAGTATGGTGAAAGGATACAACACTGAAATACACCTTTCTTGATTTTAAACCACACAGTATCCCCTTCTTCTGTTAGAACTACTACTTTTTGGTCTATATACAGGTTCCTCATGAGCACACTTAAGTGTTCTGGTATTCCCATTCTTCACAATGCTATCCATAATTTGTTATGGTCCACACATTTGATGCCTTTGCATAGTCAATAAATACAAGTAAGCATCTTTGTGTTGTTCTCTGCTTTCAACCAAGATCCATCTGACGTGAGCAATGATGTTCCCTGTTTGATGTCTTCTTCTATAACTGGCTTGAATTTCTGTCAGTTTCCTGAGATGTACCCCTGCAACCATTTTTGATTATCTTCAGCAAAATTTTATTGGCATGTGGTATTGATACTGTTTGATAATTTCCACATTCTGTTGGATCACATTTCTTTCGAATGGACACAAATATGGATCTCTCCCAGTTGGCTGGCCAGGTAGCTGTCTTTTGAATTTATTGGTTTAGATAAATAAATGCCTCCAGAGTTGCATCTGTTTGTTTAAATATCTCATTTGGTGTTCTGTCAATTCCTGGAGACTGTTTTTCGCCAATACATTCATTAAAGCTTGGACTACTTCCTTCAGTACCATCAATTCTTGATCATATGCTACCTCTTGAAATGGTTGAATATTGACCAATTCTTTTTCGTACAGTCACTCTGTGTATTCTTTCCATCTTCTTTTGATACGTCCTGTGTCATTCAATATCTTGCCCATAGAATCTTTTAATATTGCAACTTGGAGCTTGAATAATTCTTTTATTCTTTCAGATTGAGAAATGTTGAGTGTTGTCTTCCTTTTTGGCTTTCTAACTCCATATTTTTGCCCATTTCATTATAATATTTTACTTTGTCTTCTCAAGCCGCCCTTCAAAATCTTGTGTTCAGCTCCATCATTTCTTCTATTTGCTTTAGCTACTCTCCATTCAAGAGCAACTTTTACAGTTTCTTCTGATGTCCATTTTTCTTTTTCTTTTTTTCTTGTCTTTTTAATGACCTTTTGCCTCCTACATGTTCAATGTCCTTGATGTTATTCCACAATACTCTCTTGTTCTTTGCTCATTATTGTTCAGCACATCAAATCTGTTCTTGATATGGTCCCTAAATTCAAGCTGAATATAGTCAAGGTCGTACTTTGGTTCTCATGGATGTGCTTTAATTTTATTCAACTTAAACTTGAAAATCCATATGAGCAATTAGTGATCTGTTCCTCAGTCAGCCCTGGCCTTGTTCTGAATTCTGTTATTGAGCTTCTCTGTCATCTTTTTCCACAAATGTAGTCAATTTTATTCCTCTGTATTCCATCCAGCAAGGTACACATGTATAGCCACCATTTGTTTTAAAAAGATGTTTGCAGTGAAAAAGTTGTTGGTCTTGCAAGATTCTATCATGTGATCTCAAGCATATTTCTAACAGTAAGGCCATATTTTACAGCTACTCATCTTTCTTCTTTGTTTCCAACCTTCTCATTCCAACCACTAGTGATTACCAATGCATCTTGACTGCAAGTTTGTTCAGTGTCAGAGTGCAAAAGTTGGTAAAAATGTTCAATTTCTTCATCATTGACATTAATGATGTGTAAATTTGAATAATAGTTTAATTAAATGGTCTTTCTTATAGATATATGGATATTATTCTATCAGTGTTTGTTGAAATATCTCATTTGGTATTCTTTCCATTCCTGGAGCCTGTTTTTTGCCAATACCTTCATTACAGCTTGGAGTACTTCCTTCAGTACCATCAATTCTTGATCATATGCTGCCTCCTGAAATGGTTAAATATTGACCAATTCTTTTTGGTCTTGTAAGATTCATATTTACCTTATGAATGGCAGTGGAACATTGTCTGATATAGTGCCAGAAGATGAGCCCTTCAGATTTGAAGACACTCAAAAACACAATTAGGGATCAAAGTGGAATCTATCTTAAAGAATGGGATGGAGTAAAGCTTTCAGGACCTTCATTTGGTGATGTGGCATGATCTGCTGCAAACATCCATTAGTAATTGGATTGTGGAATCTACACACTATGACTCTAGGAAAATTGGAAGTTCTCAAAAATGAAATAGATCACATAAAGATCGATTTCCTAAACATTAATGAACTGAAATAGACTGGTGTTGGCTGTTTTGAATAAGACAAACATATGGTTTACTACTCCTAGAATAAAAAATTGAAGGAGAATAGTGACACTTTTATCATCAAAAAGAACACTGTGAGATCTCTCCTGAAGTACAATGATGTTAGTGGTTTGTAATAAAGGCAGTAATTAACATACAAATGTCATACATCGCCTGTTGTTATACCAACTTGCTAAACCAAGAATGCTCAGACTGTTATTTTCTGTAATTAGCAAATAATCCTCTCAGCCTTCAAAGATCGCTATCCTACTCCTCACGGCTTTGGTCCCCCCCCCCCTTTTATTTCCCTGATAAAATGCAAAGCCAAATGTCAGAATATATAGTTAATCTCTTTTCACAGAAGAAAACCTGACAGAAGAAGTGTTAAGCCATGCCAAATGTTCTGTGACCAGCCAGAGGCCCTACATCTTAAACTCTGGACTCCAAATACAAGAAGCTTACTTGTTAAAAACTTCTGCTGGGTTCAGAACTTTGGCCATAAGACAGAGAAAGAAAATGAGTACTTTCCCAGACCAAGCCCAGTCAGAGCAGTACTGATGGGTCTTTCATTACCCTTATGTATGTTGATCACCATCTGCATTCTGCAGGTGTGAGAGCTTGTGACTCCACCAAACAGGAAAAGAAGATGCTGTGGGCCAGAAGAGCAGAGCCCTTTCCATTCTTGGCTAGATTGCCTCAGCTGTATCTTTTGCAAGCTAGCACCCCCAGCTGGCCTGCAGAAGAGAAATATAAACTACCAAACGTGCAACACCATTTATGGTTCATTTTGTGTGTCAACATGACTAGGCTATGGTGCCCAAGTATACTAACACCTCATTAATTGAGACTAGCTGCAAGAAAGTCTAATCTATAGTCGACATGAACCACATCCTCATCTATCCTAACACCAGACTTATTAGATGGTGTCCAGCTACCACTATCGATCATTCTGACCAGGGACACAATAGATGGTCCCAGATAGAATGGGGAAAAATGTAGAGAAAACTCAAATTCTTTAAAAAGGCAAGATTTATTGGACCACTAAAGGATAGAGAAAACTCCAAGACTGTCACATTGAGATACCACTTAACCTTGGAATTGAAGTTCCCAGAGGTCACCTTTCAGCTAAGTAATAGATTGGGTCATAAAATAAAATATATCATTAGTGAGGATTGAGCTCTTTCATTAAAAAAAAAAAAAAAAAAAAAATCATCTCTGAGAACAAATGGTTAACATTTACCCTAAAGCAGAGATGGAAAGGTACAGGGGTAGGGGAGGCTGGAGTGATAGAAAAGTGTGAAAAGTGTAACAAATATCATTGAACAATATATATGGAAATTGTTAAATGTAAATCTAATTTGCTGTGCAAGATTTCACCAAAAACACAATAAAATACTAGAAAAAAAAAAGTCTAATCTAAAGAATGTTGTTGTGTGCCACAGAATTGATTCTGACTGATCGCAACCCCATATGACAGACTAGAACTGTTCCATAAGGTTTTCTAGGCTGTGATCTTTATGGAACAGATTGTCAGATCTTCTTCCTGTGGGAGCTAGTGGATGGGGTCGAATTGACCACCTTCTGGTTACCAGCTGAGCACTTAACCATAGTGCCATCAGGATTCCTTAATCTAAACTGTAGAATTTATAAATTACATTTTATTAATTAGCAACACAAAGAATAATGTGTTGTCTGTTAGACATTTTGAAGTGGGATGGTGTATTCGGCAAGCAATCCAGAACCTTCCATACCTGCCTTTTGTTCTGCCTCATCCATACCTTCCCCGCAGCTACTATGAACCAAACACTGTACTAGCCCTTCAGTTATAATGTTGATGATATAGCTTAAGGTATAGTAGAGAAGAAAGACATTAAACAAAACCTAGCAAGGTACTTTTTGGGACTGGGTCATGAGGAGGTCTTTCATGCTTTTTTTGTTTAGGCCAGACTCCCTTACTGCTTGGGTCCCTCCCAGTCACCACATAAATGTGGCATCCAAGAGAAGATCTCCAAGGGCAGAAAGAGGGTTCTCCCTCACATAGAGAGCAGAGCTGGCTTTTCCATCCACCTCAGTTTTTTTTTCATAGCAGGGCAGTATAGCGCTGAGGCCTCTCATCACAAAAGGGTAATGGAGGAGAAGACCAGAGTGATCATGACAGCTAGAGAGATAGTAAGAGTGAAAGAGAACCAAACTGAGAATCACAGCCCAGGATCAAGACCAAAGAATGTTTCGACCTTCCAGTTTTAGCATATAGGACTTTTAAGGTGTGGACTGTGCAGGAGAGAAGGATAAGGCATTACAGAAAGATGAGGTTGGAGCTCTTTGTAGAGGTCAATACTTTTTACTTGATTCCAACTAATGGCCACCCCATCACTCTGCTCCATAGGGTTTTCAAAGGCTGACTTTTCACAAATAGACCTCCAGGCCTTTCTTCCAAATCATCCCTGATATAGTGCAAATTGTTAATGCACTTAGCTGCTAGCCAAAGGAGTGGAGAATTCAGTCCATCTATCTTCCTCATCTTTCTCTCCCCAGTCTGCAAATGATATTTCTCCTTGTTCCTTCTCTGTCACAAGAATAAAGTTTCCTGCATACACATGGAGGAAAAACAGTACTGGTGGTGGTGGGGGAGAGTCTGAGAATTATCTGCACTAGCTTTGTGTCAGTATCAGATCAAAACAACCCAAAGACCCTGAAGGTGCTCCAATTTCTACTTTGAGCCTATGGAGGTACTATGTGAAATGCAAAGCAAGACAAAATATGGAGCCCCCTCTTTGCATCTAGCAAACCAAATGGAGGGGGAAAAAAAAAATAGAGTATATCCAAAAAAGAACAGCAAGTGAAGTTGCAGGGGCCCTGAGCCACACAGGAAATATCTTGCTGGGCTACTTGCTGGTGGTCTTTTTTATTTTATGTTATTTTAATAGAGAGGGGGAGTAAGGGAAGGAACATTTCAACCCTTTCATGACCCAATTTTTTTTATTTGAACTTTTTGTTGATGTTATGTGTTTTCATTAATGAAAGGGATACTGAATCAAGGAGCATTTCTGAAATTTTGTTATAAAGTATGGAATTTGATACATACTATATGGGACACATATATGCCTCTGGACTCAGATTGTGTGTGGCACACTTGTTACTCTGGATTCTGGGAGTTAAAATTCTGTGGGACACATATATGTCTCATATTAGTGTGGCATATATGTCGTTCTGGACTCTGTACTGCCTGCTAGGTCCATTGACAAGTACATACAATTTAGGGCACATGAAAATGCAACATTCATGTGAATATGGAATCATAGTGAGAAAGACAAATAACACATCAAAAGAGCAAAACCAAACCCACTGCTATCAAGTCAATTCCACCTCATGGCAACTCTCATTGGGTTTCCAATGCTGTAAATCTTTACAGAAGTAGATTGCTTCATTTTCCTCCCACAGAGCATCAGGTGGGTTTGAACCACTGACTTACTGTTAGCATTCAAATGTCTTATCCACTATACCACCAAAGTGCCTTAAATAACACACAGGAACCTGGAAATATACTTACAAATATACTTACTTATCTCCCAATGAGAAAAAAAAAAAAAGGAGAGAGAGAGAGAGAAAAGTTTTCAAAATCATACCTCCAGGATGCATCACCTAAAATGATACTCTGTAAAAATATTAATTTACAGCACACACCCATTTCTTCCATTTCAAATAGTTACACAGGTGTTCTCCTGACAGCTGTATGCATTGTCGGTGGGAAAGCCATTGCCCAATAAATCCCAGAGGATGAACTGTAAGTGGGGTCTATATGTCCTGTGGGTCATGAATTGATTAAAGGACATTTATTTTTGCTTAATTTTTCAAGTCAGTGATTCACATGGTTCAAAAGTCAAAATGGATGAACAAGTATATAAACATTTCCTGTCTATCTCCCAAAACTCCATTTCTTCCACATAAAGAGCCAATATGGATAGATTTTTGCTTATCTTTCAAGATACACATACAAGCAAATGCTTATACATATATTTTCCCCCTTTTTTACACAAGTGGTAGCGTATTTACACAATATTCTATGGGTGGTACAAATAGTTTGTGTTGACCTGCTAATCTAAAGATTGGTAGTTGGATCCTGTGAGGGAGAAGAAAGGCCTGGCAATTGCTTACATAAAGAAAATCCAGCTCTACCCTATACATAGGGTCACCATGAGTGGGAAGCCACTGGATGGCAATGGGTTTTTATTGTTTTGTGGAAGTTTGTTTTCAGTGCTTTTTCTATTTAGTAATGTATCTTGAATATATTTCCATATTGTCACATAAAAATGTTCTTAATATCTTTTACAACTGCATAGTATGATTCCATTATATGAATACCCAATGATTTCTTTAATCATCATTATTGATGAGTATCTTCATTGTCTTCAACCTCTTACTATTCAAGCAAAGCTATAATGAATAGTCTCATACATGCGTCAGTCTATTCATGAGTGGGTATTTTGTGGGATAAATTCCCAGAAGTAAATGCTGGGTTTCATGGAATGTGGATTTGCAGTTTTGATAGATATTCCCAAATTGTCTTCCAAAAAAATATTGTTCTAATTTATACTTCCACCAGTAGCATAAGAGAGTGTCTCTTTCCCCACATTCTCACTAATGTAGTCGTCAATTGTTTTGCTTTCTTGCCAATTTGAAAGATGAGATATGGTCCCTCAGAATACTGTAATTTGAGTTTTTCTTATTTTGAGAAGGTTGAATGTCATTTCCTGGGTTTAAATAAGCCATTTATCTTTATTTTTTCTATGAAAACTTGCCATAATATTTTCCAGTTTATTATGGGGTTGTTGATGTTTTATTCTTTTGTAGAGCTGTTTATATGGGAAAGAAGCTCTGGATCTATGACATGAGATGCAATTTTTCTCCAGTTTCAGGTCTTTCTCTTTTGACTACACATGTGATAAGTTTTGGCCAGGCAGAAGTTCTTTGGTTTAATTGAGCTGGATTATCAATCTTTCTTTTGTGGCCCCTGAATTTTGTGCCATAACAAAGACCCAAATCTGAGGATATAAAATAATTCTCTTCTATTTCCCCTATTAATTTTCTGTTTTCTTTTTAACAAACAAATTTCTGATTCTCCTAGAAATGTATCCTGCATAGGTATGAGATATGAATCTCAATTTATTTTTATTTGCATAGGGGAAGTCCTTTGTCCTAATAGTATTTACTCAACAATCCATGTGTAAAGAGTTCAAGGAAATCCAGACCTCAACCAGATCATGAGGTATCAGTGTTATACAACAAGCTATTAATTGAAGAGGAAGGTCTTCCAGAGGCAAGCAGCACAGGGAGCCATCAGCAGGTGAAAAGGGCATAGAAATCCCTGGGGAAGAAAAGAAGGGAAGGAAAAATCTTATTGTACATATATGGGGTCCTCCAGTAGCAAGGTAGGGAGTGTGGGTCAGAGAGTTCAGAAGGACAGTGACAGGTGGGTGTCCTTATAACTTGTTGTTATTAGGTGCTGCCAAGGTGATTTCAACTCATAATGATTCCATGTGACAGAGTAGAAATGCTGAATTGTGTTTTCTTGACTGTAATCTTTATGGAAGTAGATCACCAGGCCTCTCTTCTAAGGTACTTTTTGGAGGGTTCAAACCACCAACCTTTTAGTTTTCAGCTAAGTGCTTAACCATTCGCACCACCAGGGCTCTCATAAATACAGAATTTTATCCTACTACCAGTTGTCTGCCAGTTTGTCATACTGTGGTAGCTTGCATGTTGCTGTGAGTCTGGAGGCTATGTCACTGGTATTTCAAGTACCAGCAGGGTCACACATGGTGGACAGGTTTCAGTGGCACTTCTAGACTAAGACACACTCAGAAGAAAGAAGGGGCCATTCACTTCTCAAATAATGGGCCAGTGAAAACCTTATGAATAGTAGTGAAACACTGTCTTATATATTACTGGAAAACTTTATGAATAGCCTGAAACATTGCTGATATAGTGTCAGAAGATGAGCCCCTCATGTTAGAAGACACTCAAAACATGACTGGGGAAGGGCAGGCTCCTTGACATAGAATCAATCTTAATGACAAGGATGGAGCAATGCTTTCAGGACTTCCATTTCCTGATGTGACACAACTCAAAATGGGAAGAAACAGCTGCAAATATCCATTAATAATCAGAACATGGAATGTACAAAGTGTGAATCTAGGAAAATTGGAAGTTGTCAAAAATGAAATGGAATGCATAAAGATCTATAAACTAGACATTAGTGAGCTGAAATGGACAGGTTTTGGCCATTCTGAATCAGACAACCATATGATCTACTATGCCAGGTATGACAAATTGAAGAAGAATGTCATGGCATTCATCATCACAAAGAATGTATCAATATCTATCCTGAAATTTTCTTCTCCCAAAACATTCTGGTTATATTTTCCTTATTTTATGCTAGCACAGAACTAATAAAGAGAAACAAAGATAAGAGAAAAACTGCTATGATCAGCTATGTTTTGTTTTTTTTTAAAGAATTACAAATACTTTTAACATACCTTCCAGCTGCAGCTGCAGGTAGAGTAGTCCTGTGAAAATCATCTGGGGTGTCCATATTAAATGATAAAAGAATATGTCTTATATGCACATTTAGTATGCACATTAAAGTATCATAAAGAAATGTCAAGAATCATCCTGACCCAGTCCCAAACAAAATTATGAATCCTGAATGGGTAGAAAATTAGTGAAGAGAAAATAAATTAATAATATATAATATTACAAGTTCCAGCAAGATGGCGGACTAGGCAGAAAGACTGTACAGACCTTCTTCAACAAAGAAAAGGGAAACCAATTAACACAGACACAGGAGATAATCTTGGACCCCTGAGCCTTGAAGGGAAGGATATAGAAGTGGACTAAACCCAAACTATAAGAAGAATTTGTGTGAAAACACCAAAAATGGAGACATACGGAGCTGCTGTCTGGCAGCGATCCTGAGTGATCCTGAGTGATCCTGATGGCACAGACAGCTAGGAGATTCCCGAGTACTGGTAGGACTTAAGAATTAACCTAACAATCACCCTGCTAGCCTGGGACTGCATGCAGGACTGTGCATGGTGGCTGGGGAACAAATGGAGAAGGTGAAGAGAAAGGTGGGCTGAGCTGTGGACTTTTGCCTGTCCAGAGGATGCTGCCATTTTGAAGGTTTAAAAAGCAGCTTGACTATTTTGGATATTTAAAGAGACATCATTCTCGCAGATTCCTGAGGCTTAAGAACGCATTCTGCTTTCTAGCAACCCCAAGGACACTCGGGACCTGCAAGACTGAAAAGGTATGACATTCCTCTTGTTACTCTTATAACCCACTCCCACCTACCTTGTGGGCCCACAGGAACTCCATCACAGTCTGTATGCTCAGAAGGATCCTGGGTGCCCTACCCTGTCCTCCACCAATTTTTTTTTTCTCTTTTTTTATTTTTATTTTTATTTTTTTATTTTTCACTTTCTTTTTTCTAGTGATTAGTTTGCTTGTATGTGTCTGTTTTAAAACAACTAATGTTATTAATTCTTTTGTCTTTTTATTATTTTTCTTAATCTTCCCCCACCAGGTCCTAGTTTTCAGCATTTTTTCTTCTCCCTGTGCCTTGTTGAAATTTTTTTTTATGTTTTTTTTTCCCCATTTTGCTCATGATTAACCCTGTTCCTTGTTTTTTTCTTTTTGCATTTTTTCCATTTTTTTCATCACTTATTATTCTCCTTCTCTACTTTTTTTTTTCTTAGTGCCCTATTCCCAGATATTGCAGGTTTTCTTGTTTTTCTTCTTTTTTTTTTCCCTTTTTTCTTTTTTTGGTTACTGTTCCTGTGTGATTACATGGTGTGTTTTTTGACATGGGCTTTTAGGTTTTTGAAGGTTATTCAATTGTAATTTGTGTCTAACTGAGTGGGAGACAAAAACAGTCTCCATAAGACACAACTACACCCACACCTCCTACAACTTCACTTACTGGGCGAGAGCCACTACCTCCTTCTCCACCAATGGGCAATGATAAAAAAAACACGAAGAAGAGCCTGAATCACCCTTGGCTGCTCTTCACAGACAGTTAACAGAGATCTAAATACAACAATTCCATGATGCCTCGGAGACAACAGATCATCACAGTCCACACAAAGAAGCAGAATAAAGAGGTAGAAACAAGGGAGCAGGATATAGACCCAGAACACATCACTGAGGAAGAAGCAGCATTGGAACTCTCTGATAAGGAATGCAAAAGAATTATCTTTAGGTATCTTCAAAGGATTGAGAGACAGATCAAAGAAAACACAGAAAAAAACTTAAAAGAATTTTGGAAGAAAATACAAGAACAAAATGACACATTATATGAAAAATTAGAAATGATCCTAAATCTACAGATAG
>NW_006921664.1:7616545-7618316 GCF_000298275.1 Orycteropus afer afer | reverse complement strand
ACCCATCCATATGCCTACAAAGAAGACAAGTTAATACTTGTTGTCAGGTGCTGTCTAGTCGTTTCCAACCTATGTACTGCAGAATGAAACACTGCCTGGTCCTGTGCCAGCCTCATGATCCTTACTATACCTGAGCCGATTGTTGCAGTCACTGTGTCAATCCATCTTGTTGAGGGCCTTCCCCTTTTCATTGACTCTACTTTACCAAGCATGATATCCTTCTCCAGAGAATGGTCCCTTCTGAATACATGACCAAAGCAGGTCAGAAGAAATCCAGCCATTCTCACTTCCAAGGAGCATTCCAGCTGCACTTCTTCCAGAACAGATTTGTTAGTTCTTTTAGCAGTCCATGGTACTTTCAGTATTCTTTACCAACACCACAACTCAAAAGCATCAACTCTTCTTCCTTCTTCCTTATTCATTTTTCAGCTCTCACATATATATGAGGCAATTGAAAACACCATGGCTTGCAGTAGGCACACCTTAGTCTTCAAAGAGACATCTTTGCTCTTCAGCACTTTCAAGTCTTTTGTACCAGATTTGCCCAATGCAATATGTTATCTGATGTCTTGACTGCTGCTTCCATTGGTGTTGATTGTAGAACCAATTAATATGAAGTCTTTGACAATTTCAATATTTTCTCCATTTATCATGATACTGCTTACCAGTCCGGTTGTGAGGATTTTTGTTTTCTTTAGATAGAGGTTTAATATACACTGCAGACTGTAGTCTTCAATCTTCATCAGTAAGTGCTACAAGTCATCCTCACTTTCAGCAAGCAAAGGTGTGTCATCTCTGTATCACAGTTTGTTAATGAGTCTTTCTCCAATCGTGAAGCCACATTCTTCTTCATATAGTCCAGCTTCTCAGATTATTTACTTAGCAGAGTAGTTAATACTACTCTTATTCAAATTTATGAACTAACCACCAAAGCCAAAGATGAGGAAATTGAAGATTTTTACTAACTTCTGCAGTCTGAAATTGACCAAACATGAAATCAAGATGTATTGATTATTGCTGGTGATTGGAATGTGAAAGTTGGAAACAAAGAATAATCACCAGTATTTGGAAAATATGGTCTTCATGATAGAAATTATGTCAGAGGTCACATGATAGAATTTTGCAAGACCAATGACTTATTCATGCAAATGTTTTTTCAAAAACATAAATGGTGGCTACACATGTGGACCTGGCCAGATGATTTGATTACAGAATAATCAAATCAACTACATCTGTGGAAAAAGGTGGTGGAGATGCTCAATATGTTCAGCCAAAACCAGGCCAGGAGCTGACTGTGGAACACACCATCAATTGCTCATATGCAAGTTCAAGTTGAAGCTGAAGATAATTAAAACAAGTCCACAAAAGCCAAAATATGACCTTGATTATATCCTTCCTGAATTAGAGACCATCTAAAGAATGGATTTGATGCATTGAACACCAATCACTGAAAACCAGACAAATTATGGGATGACATCATCCTTGAAGAAAGCAAAAGGACATTAAAAAGACAAGAAAGGAAGAAAAGACCAAAATGAATCTCAGAAGAGACTTTGAAACCTGCTCTTTAATGGAGATTGTTATTGTTGTTGTTATTTGCCGTTAGCTAAACCAATGGAAAAAATGACAAGATAAAAGACCTGAATGGAAGATTTCAAAAAGCAGGTTGAACCATTCGATCTGCAACCTATACAACTATGAGACCAGAAGAACTAGATGGTGCCCAGCTACCACTGCCATCCACTTGGAAGGGATGTAGGAGATCCTGCAT
>NW_006921664.1:7605092-7616033 GCF_000298275.1 Orycteropus afer afer | reverse complement strand
GAAAAGTGAATTTACTCTGTAAATCTTCACCCAAATCCTAATTTAAAAAAAAAAAAAAAAAAGCAGGTCGAGAAGACAAAGCCAATTATTATAATGAAATCTGCAAAGACCTGGAGTTGGAAAACCAAAAAGAAAGAACACACTTGGCATTTCTCAAGCTGAAGGAATTGAAGAAAAAATCCAAGCCTCAAGTTGCAATATTGAAAGATTCTATGGGCAAAATATTGAATGATGCAGGAAGCATCAAAAGAAGATGGAAGGAATATACAGTTGCTGTACCAAAAAGAGTGAGTCAATGTTCATCCATTTCAGGAGGTGGAATATGATTAAGAACTGATGGTACTGAAAGAAGAAGTCGAAGCTGTACTGAAGGAATTGGCAAAAAAAAAGGGGAAAAAAAAAAGGCTCCAGGAATACTCATCGAGATGTTTCAACAAACAGATGCTGTGCTGGAGGCACTTACTTGCCTATGGCAAGAAATTTGTAAGCAGTCACTTGGCTAACTGACTGGAAGAGGTCCATATTTGCATCCATTGCAAAGAAAAGTGACCCAACAGAATGTGGAAATTATCAAACAATATTGTTAATATCACACACAAGTAAAATCTCGCTGAAGATAACTAAAAAACCATTGAAACAGTATATTGACAGGAAACTTCCAGAAATGCAAGCTACATTCAGAAGACGACTTGGAACAATGGATGTTCTTGCTGATGTCAGATGGATCTTGGCTGAAAGCAAAGAATACCAGAAAGATGTTTACGTGTGTTTTATTGACTATACAAAAGCATTCGACTATGTGGATCATAACAAATTATGGATAACATGGTAAAGAATGGGAATGCCAGAATCCTTAATTGCACTGTGACCTGTACATCGACCAGGGGGCTGTTGTTCAAACAGAAAAAGAGGATACTGCATGATTTAAAATCAGGAAGGAAGTGCATCAGGGTAGTTTCCTTTCACCATATTTATTCAAACTGTAAGCTGAGCAAATAATCTGAGAAGCTGGACTTTATGAAGAAGAATGCAGCATCAGGAATTGGGGGAAGACTAATTATCATCCTGTGACATGCGGATTGTACAACCTTGCTTGCTGAAAGGGAAGACAACTTGAAGTACATATTGATGGAGATTAAAGAGTCTGCAGTATGGATTACTTCTCAATCTAAAGAAAGCAAAAATCTTCACTACTGGACCAATAAGCAGCTTGATGATAAATACAGAAAAGATAGAGAATGTCAAAGATTTCATATTACTTGCTTCCACAATCAACACCAATGGAAGCAGCAGTCAAGAAATCAGACATTGTATTGCACTGGGCCAAACTACAGCAACAGACCTCTTGAAAGTGCTGAAGAGAAAAAATGTTTCTTTGAAGACTAAGGTGTGCCTACCACAAGCCATGGTGTTTTCAGTAACATCATAAGCATGTGAAAGCTGGAAAATGAATGAGAAAGACAGAGGGAGAGTTGATGCTCTTAAGTTGTGGTGTTGGTGAAGAATACTGAAAGTACCATGGACTGCCAGAAAACAAACAAATCTGTTCTGGAAGATGTGCAGCCTGAATGCACCTTGGAAGCAGGAATGGCCAAACTTCCTCTGACCTGCTTTGGTCATGTTGTCAGAAGGAACCATTCCCCGGAGAAGGATATCATGCTTGGTAAAGTAGAGGGTCAGTGAAAAAGGGGAAGACCCTCAATGACATGAATTGACACAGAGGCTGCAATGATGGGCTCAGGTATAGCAAGAGTTGTGAACCTAGCACAGAACCAGGCAGTGTTTCATGCTGTTGTACAAAGGGTCACTATGAGTCAGAGCCAACTCGATGGCACCTAACAACAACAACATCTTATCTAGGTCTAGCATGTATTGGGTACAGTTTCTCAGCACATGTAAATCCTAAAGGTTCTAAGTACATTAAAATATGCTTATTGGGGCTATTTGTAAAGCAATTGGATATATACTAATTTGGGTTTGTTGTCAGCTGGCTTCTTGGGCTAACAGGTCTCATCTTGCTATGAAGATGTAAACAATCTGAGGGCATCTTTGGCTCATTTATATAACAGCATGTCTTTTCAGGATATGGACTGACTTAAGATGCCATCTTTATTCTATAATGAGAAATGTATTTGCTTATATTTTGCACTTGCTTGTCTGTTCCAATGTTCTATTCTTCTATTCACATAGTAATACCTAATTATTTCAATTATTAAAAACCAACAAACAATAATGAAACCTGTTGCCATCGAGATGATTCCAACTCAGGGTGATCTCATGTGTTACAAGTAGATCTTCTCTATAGGGTGATCTTTACAAATGCAAATCATCAGGCTTTTCTTCCATAGTGCCATTGGGTGGGTTGGAACAAAAAACCTTTAGGTTAATACTCCAATGCAAACTGGTTGCACAACCCAGAAGCTTATTTTAATTATAAGTGGTTTAAAAGATATTTTAATAGTTTGTAGGGAAACTCACCAGCGATAGTCTTCTTTTTCAGAAGTTCAGAATTTCTTGCCTTTCAATTTGTGTAAATGAACTTTATACTTAACGTGTCTAGTCAAAAACAAACAAACAAAAACCTGTTTATACGCTCATTGGGAACTAGTTAAATTCATTTACACACCAACCACTAATACCAATGATGAAGAAATTGAAGATTTTTATAGTTTATGCACTCTTAAGCAGCTCTGGTGGCATAGTGCCTAAGGCATTTGACTGCTAACCAGAAGATTGGTGGTTCAAACCAACCAGTCACTCCATGGAAGGAAGATTGGGCAATCTACTTCTGTAAAGATTTGCCACCTCGAAAACCCAAAGAGGGTCACCATGAGTTGGAATCAACTTGATGGCAGTGAGTTTGGTTTGGTTTTTGGTTATGCACTCTTACACCGATCAAACATGTAATCAAGATGCATTGCTAGTAATTGGAATAAAAATTGGAAAGAAAGAAGAAGGATCAGTAAGTGAAAATTATGGCCTTGTTGATAGAAACATGCCAGAGATGCCATGATAGAATTTTGCAAGATCAATGACTTATCCATTGCAAATACATTTTTCAACAACATAAACAGTTACTATACACACAGACCTCATTAGACAGAATACACAGGAATCAAATCAACTATATCTGTGGAAAGAGACAATGGAGATGCTCAATAGCATCAGTTAGAAAAAGGCCAGATGTCTACTGCAAAAAAGATCATCAATTGCTCATATTCAAGTTCAAGTTGAAGCTGAATATAATTAAAATAAGTCCACAAGAGCCAAAGTATGAATACATGTCATCTGAATTTAGAGACCATGTCAAGAATATTGACGCATTGAACACTAATGACTAAAGATCAGAAGAGTCGTGTGATGATATCAAGGACATTATACGTGAAGAAAAAAAAAAGGGCAAGAAAACTGAAAAAAAAAAAAAAAAAGGATGCCTGAAGAGACTCTGAAACTTGCTCTTGAATGGAGAGTAGCTAAAATGAATGGGGAAAAAAATTTTGATGTAAAAGAGTTGAACAAAAGATTACAAAGAACAGCTTGAGACAACAAAGTAAAGTATAACAAAATGTGCAAGGACCTGTAGTTAGAAAATCAAAGGGAAGAACATGCTCGGCATTTCTTAACCTGAAAGAATAGAAGAGAAATCCAAGCCTCAATTTGCTTGAACTGAAAGATTCTACAAGCAAAATTTTGAAGTATGTTGGAAGCATCAAAAGAAGTTGGAAGGAATACACAGAGTCACCATATCAAAAAGGATTGGTCAATGTTCAACAATTCCAGGAAATAGCATATGATCAAGAACCAAAGGTATTGAAGGAAGAAGTCCAAGCTACACTGAAGGAATTGGTGAAAAACAAGCCTCCAGGAATTGGCAGAATACCAATTGAGGTTTTTTAACAAATGGATGCAACACTGGAAGCACTCACTCAGCTATGCCAAAAAATTTGGAAGATAGCTACCTGATCAACCTCCTGGAAGAGAACCATATTGATGCCCATTCCAAAGAAAGGTGATCCAACAGAATGTGGAAATTAGTGAACAATATCATTAATATCACACACAAGTAAATTTGGCTGGAGATAATTAAAAAATGATTGCAGCAGTACACTGCAGGAAACTGCCAGAAATTCAAACTGGATTCAGAAGAAAACATGGAACAAAGAAAATTGTTGCTGATGTCAGATAAATCTTGGCCGAAACGACAGAATACAAAAAAAAAAAAAAGTTATGTTAGTTCTCTAGTGCTGAAATAACAGAAATACCACAAGTGAATGGCTTTAACCAACAGAAATTTATTCTCTTACATGTCCGGTGGTTGTAAGTCCTAATATAGAGTGCTGACTCTAGAGGACGACTAGACTGGAAGCCCAAGTTCAGTGTGTAATCTGTAGGGAGGCCCTACAATCCTCAACTATGGGCTTTACCTCTGCCTTCTAGGCCCACTGGAGCAAGCTGAAGTTTTCTCCCAACTCATTCAGCTTCAGGAGTTGACAAACTCAAGATTGGCAGTCAGTATAGCAGGCTGTTGGCTGCTGAGGCTGATGAATCCAAGATCAGCAGGTACCAAGATTGGCAGGCAACATGACAGGCCACTGATTCAAGTCCAGGAACTGGAGATGATGATGAGTCAATTGCAAGAACCAAAATGAGCAAAAAGCTAGAGACCCTTACCAAAGCTTTTTCATATATCCTGGAAGCAGGCCACACCCCGAAGGCAACTCCCCTTCAACTGACCAATTGCTCACAGCAAATTCCACCAAGAAAGTAATTACACAATATCCAATTTCATAATGGGAAATGACTACATAAAACCTGCCAAGCCAATCAAAATTGTGGCCCAGTCAAGTTAACACACAACTACTACATGTTTACCTGTGTTTTATTGACTATGCAAAGGCTTTTGACTATGTGGATCATAACAAATTGTGGATAACATTGCAAAGAGTAGGAATTCCAAAAGATTTAATTGTGCTCATGTTGAACTTGTACATAGAACAAGAAAGAGTCATTCAAACAGAAAAAAGGAATTTAAAATCAGGAAAAGTGTGTATCAGGGTTGTACCCTTTCACCAAACTTATTCAATCTGTATGCTGAGCAAATAATCTGAGAAGCTGCACTATATGAAAATCACAGTAGTAAGATTGGAGGAAGACTCATTAACGACCTGCTATGTACAACACAACCTTGCTTGATGAAAATGAAGAGGACATGAAGCACTTACTGATGGAGATAGAAGACTATAGGTTTCAGTATGGTTTATACCTCAACATAAAGAAAACAAAAATCCTTACAACTGGATAAATAAGTGATATCAAAATAGAGAACAGGTTGAAGTTGTCAAGGATTTCATTTTACTTGGGTTCACAATCAATGCCCATGGAAGAAGCAGTCAAGAGTTCAAACAATGTAGTACACTGGGCAAATCTGCAAAAGACCTCTTTAAAGTATTAAAGAGCAAAGATGTCAGTTTGAAGACTAAGATGTGCCTGACCCAAGCCATGATATTTTCAATCACTTCATATGCATATGAAAACTGGACAATGGATAAAGAAGACTGACAAAGAATTGATGTATTTGAATAATAGTGTGACTATAAATATTGAATATACCATGGACTGCCAGAATGAACAAATAGTCTTAGAAAAAGTGCAGCCAGAATCGCCTTAGAAGCAAAGATGGTGAGATGAATTCTCACATATTTTGGACATGTTATCAGGTGGGACCAATTTCTGGAGAAGGGCATTGTGTTTGGTAAAGTAGAGTTAGTGAAAAATAGAAAGACCCTCAATGAAATAGATTGACATACTTGCTGCAACAACAAATTCAAAAATAGTAATGACTATCAGGATGGTCCAAGACTAGGCAGTGTTTCTTTCTGTTTCACTATGCATTGGAACTGACTCAATGGCACCTAGCAACAAGTTAAATTCATAGACTGCTTTAGAGGAAATTTACATCTTTATAAATTAAGTAATTTCTATCCATGAAAACGGCATGAAATTCTATTTAATCAAGCTTTCTTTCATGTCCCTTAGGAGCATTTAATATTTTTTCATATATATATAATTCATCTACATGAATTTTAAGTGTATTTTTAGGTATTTAATCTTATAGTTGCTATATACATATAAATATATACATATATATATACATATATATATATATATATATAAATGAGTTCATTTCATATTGTAGTGTAATCAGTTGTTTTTTACAAATATGAAAGCTATCAATTCCTGCATATTAACTTTTGCCTCTTTATTGTTGTTGTTGTTATGTGCCATCGAGTCGGACCCAACTCATAGCAACCCCTCCTTGGGTTTCTGAGGCAGTATCACTATGGAAGTACATTGCCCAACCTTTCTTCTGAGGAGTGGCTGGTGGGTTTGAACCACCAGCCTTCTGGTTAACAATCAGATGCCTTAGGCACTAGGCTACCGGAGCTCCTCTTTATTAAATTCTCTTCTTCTTTAGGAATTTTTTATTCTTTAGGATGTGTTTCCAGGTGATTCTCCTGACTTATCAAGGTGTATTAGTTTATCATCTACAAACTGTAACAACTTAACTTTCTTCTTTCTCATTCATTTATTTCTATTTCTTCCCTTGTCTAACTTGTACCTGGCTGTTCTAGTCACATATACAAGTATAGGGGCCAGGATTTCAACACATATTTTGGGAGACGCAAGTCAATCTATAACAATAAACACCCCAAGTGCATGGAGATAATCATGCACATGTTTAACTTATTTATCAACTGTTATAAAATTACCTAATTCTATTGTAAAAGATGAATCTTATCTTGAACTCTGCAAATACCCTCTAGTACGGACAATCCTTTTGTATAAACATTACTGAGGTTGAGTGGGAAAAACTCCCAGAAAGGCATTTTCATAATCATCCAGCAATTGTGGCTACATATAAAATGCCAGGATGCCCGAAATCACAGCAACCAGCTACAAAGAGTCATGGTCAAATTTGGAGATGTAATGGAACTCAGAAAAGAGCAAAATGGCAGCCTGTGGGGAGACAGATAAACTTGGTTGCCTTAGGTCAATAGCTGTGAGGACTTTTAAGGGTGGCATTGAGGCCATTTCTTCAATGCATAGCTTTCTGGCTGCTTTATTCCTTCAACACTGTGTAGGAAACCACCAGGAATAAGACTGGGGACTTTATCAGGATTTGATCTGAAATTTAAAATTATGGATTGCAGTTGTTCTGTAGCCAGTTTTCTCTCACTGTTTAAAACAGTATTTTGTTCCTAGGGAAAATAAAAATTAGGGGGGGAAAAAGAAAAACGTTGCTGTCAAGTCACTTCCTACTCAATGTGTGACCTTTCAGAAGCAGATTACCTGGCCTTACTTCAGAGGTGTCTCTGGGGAAAGGCAGCTCTGGGTGGATTTGAATTACCAACTTTTCTATTAATATTTGAGCACTTAACCATTTATACTACCCAGGGACTATTATTTCCAAGGGTGATTTATCAGTTGAACCTTCAACAGCTGTTCTTTGCAAACAAGTTCATAGATCCTCACACTTCCTCTCAGAAGAAAACAGATACTTGTCCAGGAAGGCTGGTTTTCAGGGCATAATTACCCCTGCCACAGAGTTGATTCTGCCTCATAGTGACCCTATAGGACAGAGTAGAAGTGTAGTCTGTAAATCGTTATGGAAGCAGACTGCCTCATCTTTCTCCTGCAGAGCAGGTGGGTTAGAACCTGTGACTTACTGGTTCGCAGCCGAATGCTTTAAACACTGCACCACCACAGTTCCTAAGGCATAATTAGAACGGTAAAATTTCTCTCTCCTTTTCCAGATTAGTTAAAAATTTTTACTACAACCCTATATTTCAAAGATTTGCCTGGAATTTTTTTTTTTCTTTTTGGAAAATTTGAGAAACCACAGGAAGTGATTTAGTGTGCTTGACATGTATAGAAAATAAAATGCTTTGTTATTTTCATGTCTGATTACAAAAACTGCTGCAGCTGCATTTTTAAGACATTCTTGATGATTACAATTATGGAAGAAAAATTATCATCTTTACTTCTCATTCCAGCAAAGATCAGAATCAGAGAGATAAGGCAAGACTTCTGAAAGACTGAAAGCACAGAGTCACCAAAGCACAATATTTGGTGGCTGGATTGAGGGAGAAACCATGAAATGGATGAAATTTCAGATGTCAGTGACAGGAAGCTGGTGCTCAATCTGGATTTGTTTCTCTTTTACTTTATATCCTTGAGGAATTTGCCTTTTAAGCACTAATTTTTTAACTTAATGGCATATACTGCCCGCTGATCCGGGAGCTTTATCTAAGATGAAACAAAGAAGTAGTAGGAATTCTGTTTCTGTCCTTCAGCTCAGATGGTCACTCACTGTGTACTGATTGTGTCACTGTATTGAGATTCACCACAGAACAAAATATTCAGAAAATAAAGAACACAAAAACAGCAATAGAACAAAGCCCTGTGCCTTCACGCTCTTAGATTATGTTTGAACTCAGCCAAACCTGGATCGGCATTAACAGAGCTTTTTACCAAATTCACATTCAAATGGGTCAGTCAAGAATGTACAAAAGTCAGTCCTCCAAAAAGGAGTGTTCGTGAATAGCAAAATTTTGCAAAATGGCATTTTACTTTCAGACTCAATGTGTGCTTCTCTACCACTTCGAGGTCTTCATAAGATTTTGATGCTAGAAAGATGGACAGAGGGGAGGAAGGGAGGAGGGAGGAGGGAGGGAGTGAGAAGGAGGGAGGAAAGGACAGCTTAATTTTCAAAAATCCAATGGGATGGATGAGAAAGGATCAAACTCTTGTTTCACAGAACTTCTCTGGTACTTCCCATCCTGTAAAATAATTGTTTAATTGAATTGTGTACCCTTAATAATCCTGAAAGAGATGGATTGCTGCAACAATGGGCTCAAGCATAGCAATAATTGTGAGGATGGCACAGGACCAGGCAGTGTTTCATTCTACTGTTCATGAGATCGCTATGAGTCAAAACCAACTTCATGGCACCTAACAAAAAAAAATAATGTGCTAAAGCCCTAACCCCTGTGCCTGTAGATATGACCCTGTTTGCAAATGGTGGGGGGTCTTTATGAAGTTAATGAGGTCATACTAGTGTAGAGAGGGTCTTAAATTTAATCACTTCGGAGTAATAAAAAGACCAAAATAGACACAGAGATACTTAAACCAGGGAAGACAGACACAATGTGAGAATCTTCCACAAGCCATGGAATGCCAAGGAACCAAGGAACATTCGGAGATACAAACAAGGAAGGAATTGGCACTACTAGGATCTTTATTTGCACTTTCAGCCTCCAGGACTATGAAAAACTAGATTTCTGTTCTTTAAAGCTACCACTTGTGTTATTTGTGTTAAAACAGCAATAGCAAACTGAGAATACCTAGGTGGTGCTAATGGTTTATGCTGGACTGTTAATTAAAGTTGATGTTTCCAACCCACCCAGCAGTGCCATGAACAAAAGCCTAGCGATCTGCTTCCACAAGGTCAAAGCCTTGAAAACTCTGGTACACAGTTACATTCTGCAACACATGATGTCACCATGAGTCAGAATCAACTCCATTGGCAACGGGTTTGGTTTTTTTAACTTTTGGATTTGTTTTGTTTTAGCAAACTGAAATGATACCATTAGTATAACAGATCCCAAATGTTCTCAACAGCCTCTCTATGTAGTGGTAGTAACTCCTAAGTAGGAGAAAGTAGGAGAAAGAAAAACATAATAGATTTTAAGATTTTTGTTTGTCTGTTTGTATTTTTCAAGCTAAACTTATTCCATCTAAAGGCTATTACTCTGTTCCTGAATTTTGTACATTTTATGTTTTCATTGTAAAATGTATTTTTAATAAAGCAATGATGATAGTAAAAACCAGTTCCCATAGAGTCTGTTTGTGTCAGAGAAGAACTCTGCTGTATAGGATTTTCAGTAGCTGATTTTTTCAGAAGTAGATCACCAGGTCTTTCTTCCAAGGTGCCCCTTAGCAAACTCCAACTGTCAAGTGTGTTGACCATTGCTACTACTCAGGGACTATAGGTAGTTTTTGTTGATGTTTTAATATCTATACTTTGCAAAATTAAAAGTCAGTGATGCTGAAGTCTTGAGCCACTGATTTATACCATACAACTGGAGCAGTGTTTGGCTGGAAAATTTGAACAATGCTGACACCCTGTCTCCATCTCAGATTAATTCCATCAGTGTCCCTGAGGGTAGAGCCCGTTATCAGTATTTTTTTTTTTTAAAGCTCCCTATGCACTTTTAATGTGCAGCCAAGGTTGAGAACCTCTGAACTAACTGACTAGAAGGAATAAAAATCTGTATATTTTTCTTCTTTCTACCACAAAGCATTGCTATTTAAGTATTTCATAGGTGTGAGACCCATCTACTCACTTGAATTCTATGATCCTTAAGTACAGTTACAATAATGACAAAACTAAAATAACAAGCCCACTGACATCAAGTCGATTTCGACTCATATTCATCTTTTATTAAATCTTGTTCAGCATCTTAGATACTCTCTAAATGAAGAGCCAGCCATTAGGAATTACTGCAGAAAGAATGGACATATGTCACAAATTAACAGCAAGAGGTTAAAGATTAAAGGAAGGTCCCAAGAAACATTGTTTTGTATTTTCATAGAAACTGTCTTAAATGATCATTAACTTCTCAAAATATAAGAAAATTAAATAATGAAGTTAGAGAGAGTGCAGAAGAAAGAATGTTTTGGAGCAAAGAAAACTTGGAGAGATAGAAAAGGAAATAAATAGACATGCTAACAAGAAACTTGGGAGCTCTGGTAGCATAGTGGCTAAGACACTTGCCTGCTAACCAGACAGCTGGCGGTTCAAACCCACCAGCCACTCCTCGGAAGGAAGGTTGGGCAATCCTACTTCCGTAGTGATACTGCCTCGGAAACCCAAGGAGG
>NW_006921664.1:7601677-7604992 GCF_000298275.1 Orycteropus afer afer | reverse complement strand
CTACTTCCGTAGTGATACTGCCTCGGAAACCCAAGGAGGGGTCGCTATGAGTCGGGGCCGACTCGACGGCACATAACAACAACAACAACAACAACAACAAGAAACTTAAGACCTTATGAAAATTGTTACAATGAAAGAACACACAAAGTACTACGTTCCTTAAGAGAAGCAATACTCCAAGTCCCCTCATGTCCCCTCTCAATCACTGTCATCCCTCCAAAGATAACAGCTACATTGAGTTTTACGACATTCACTCCTTTGCTTTTCTCTATAATTCTCACATTTGAGCATATACATAATTAATTAAATTATCATCTGAATTTTTTTAACCTCATCCTCTATTCATGCCCTTTCCTAGCGACTCCCATTAAGGTGGAGAGTACTTCCTGGCTCATCAACTATGGGATCAGTCAGCTATGTGGCAAATTTAGACAATGGAATGTGGATAGAAGCAATAATGAACATGTTCTGAGCCTAAGACTTAAGAGAGTTCCTGTGTAAATATATATATAATATAAAATTTGCCGATTCAATGTACAGTTTAGTGATAGCAATTATATTAATAGCTCACTCAACTATTTCTCTTAACTGATGGCAAATTTCCCATCACTATAAACAGAAACTCACAATCAAACACCTCATGGGATTTGTTTTGAAGTTTAGGGTCATGGTTTTGGGGGACATTCCAATCAACTGATCTAATATTGTTTCTCAGTACTTCTGTTCTACCTCTCAGTTTATTGTATAGCAACTGGTGTATTAAAAGCTAGCAAGTGGCCATCCAAGATACAAAATTGGTCTGTGTTCACCTGAAGCAACAGAAAAAGGAGAGACAGGTATCAAAGGAGGAAATCAAATGCATAACTGGTTGCCTCTGTTAACTACTGATTCTACTGCCATAGAACCAAAAGAACTGGATGGTGCCTGGCTATCATTACTGAATGTTTTGATCAAATATTCTATAAAATTCTGATCAAAAGGAGGAAAATTTTGAAACAGAACTTCAAATTCTCAATGGAATGTAGACTTTCTGGAGCCATTGAGAATAATCCTAAATTACTGTTCTGAGAAAATCTTTGAACTTTTAAACCTTAAGTCAAAACTATCCCCTTTTTTAATTTTTTTTTTAAAAAAAGAGTATGTTAATTAGTAAAGTGCATCTGCTTTGAGCATTTTTCTCTTTTAAAGAATTAGCTATGTAAAATTAAAATTCATCAAAAGGTTGAATGAGAACCTTAGAGCCAATGAGTTTAGATATTACTAGTAGAATAATTTGAAAAAGGACAGCAAGAATGATAGCACAACTTGAAGAATGTAATTAATGTCACTGAATTGTACATGCAGAGATAGTTGAATTTGTGTCATTTTGGTATATATTCTTACCAAAATTTTTTTTTAAGTTCTCTGGTGTCTAGAATACACAAATTCAGAGACATAAAGAAGGTCAGTGGTAAGCAGAGGCCAGAGATTAGGAACAATTAATATTTAATGATGTGGACTTTCTGTTTGGAGGATGGAAAAAGTTTTAGAAATAGTAGTGAAGGCTGTACTATATAAATGAATAGAGTAGAGCATATAAAAGGCAAAGTTATGAAAACTTTTGAGTCATAAACAAATACCTTGAGGAAGTGAGTCACTTGGCATGGGAGCTCAGGTCTGCGACTCAGAGGACATCAAAGTCAATTGTCATAACAGTCCATGGAAACAATGTTCTACATCCTACTTTGGTGAGTAGGGACTGGGGTCTTAAAGCTTGTGAGCTGCCATTTAAGATGCAGCTATTGATCTCTCTCCATCTGGAGCAGAGAAGGGTAAAGAAAATCAAAGATGCAAGGAAACAATTAGTCCACAGGACTGATGGACCATGTGAATCCTAGTCTCCACAACCCTGAGACCAGAAGAACTAGATGGTGCCCAGCTACCACTGCTGATGGCTCTGAAAGGGATCACAATAAGAAGTCCCAGATAGAGTTCGAGAAAAATGTGGAACAAAATTCAAAATAATAAAAAAGACCAGGCTTACTGGTCTGAAAAAGACTAACCACAAGACCATGGCCCTTAAGCACCATTCAAATCTGGACCTGAACTCACTCTTATGGCTCAACTTTCAGTCAAATGATAGACAGGCCTATAAGGTGAACAATGATACCAGGGAGGTACACACTCATTAGAAGACCCAACTACACAAGATCAAAAGGGCAGCATTTGCCCAGGGATAAAGCTAAGAAGTCAGGAAGGGATAGGAAAGGATGAAGGGACATGATACTGGGAGAAGGTGGGAAGAGTGGTATTATATTGTGGGGATTGCAATGAATGTCACTAAACAAAATGCATATGGATTGTTGAGTGGAAAACCAATTTGCTCTGTAAACTTTCATCAAAATCACAATAATTCATTAATCAATCAACACAAATTTAAAAACTATACATAATCTCAAATTAAGAAAATTTCTGTATATTTTGGGCAAATAACATGCACATAATACAATTTTTTGCAAACCACACAATCTCCTTTCATGTTGGTTTCCTAGGCACACTATGCACATTATATGTTCGTGCACTCATTATTCGTGGGTATATTATATGTGAAAAAATCTAGTATAAAATTATACTTTCACCTAACATAATGCGACCAAAAATGTTTTACCACCTTTAAATCTTGCATTTTATAATAAGTAAATGGGAAATGGAGGGAAGAAAGCAGAGATATTTGTCATAAACTATATACACATACATAATATACATATATTATATATATGTATATAGGTGCTCTCGTGGCATAGTGCCTAAGGCATTTAACTACTAACCAGAAGGCTATATAGTTATATCCATAGTTCATAACATATATCTTTATTTTCTTCCCTCCCTTATTTTATATATATATAAAGGAGACCTGATGGTGCAATCATTAAGAACTTGGCTACTAACCAAAAGGTTAGTGATTCAAACCCACAGCCACTATGTGGAAGACCTAGCAATCTGTTCACATAAATATTTCAACTTAGGAAACCCTATAGGGCAGTTCAACTTTACCCTATTGTGTTGTTATGGGTCAAATTGGTTCTATAGCAGACAACAATAACCATACATATACAACCATATAAAAGCAAAAAATCAAACTCACTGCCGTGGAGTTGATTCCAACTCATAGCAAACCCTTCTTGGGTTTCTGAGACCATATCTCTATGGCAGTAGTTTGACCAATCTTCCTTCTGAGGAGTGGCTGGTGGGTTTGAACCTTCAGGCTTCTGGTTAGCAGTCAAACGCCTTAGGCACCATACAACTCTCTCTCTCTCTCTCTCTCTCTCTCTCTCT
>NW_006921664.1:7583535-7600892 GCF_000298275.1 Orycteropus afer afer | reverse complement strand
AACCAGAAGGCTGGCGGTTCAAACCCACCAGCCACTCCTTGGAAGGAAGGTTGGGCAATCTACTTGCATAGTGATACCACCGCAGAAACCCAAGGAGAGGTCAGTGGAGAGGTCAGTATGAGTTGGGTCCAACTTGATGACACATAACAACAACAACATATATATATATATGTGTATGTATGTATGTATATATATATATATATATATATATATATACACACACACACACACTCACATATTATATAAAGCAGGACTGGTGGTATAGTGATTGAGGCATTTGGCTGATAATCAAAAGATTGGTATTTCAAACCCATCAGCTGCTCTATGGCTGTAAGATTTATAGCCTTGGAAACTCAATGGGGATCGCTATGAGTCTGAATTAATAAACAACTATATATGTAATATGTAGATATATTACACACAAAAAAATATCAAAATAAAAAGAAATACTCATAACAATTAGAGCTCTCATTTCTGCAGCTGGTTTTGTGGGTATTGCTGGTATTTAAAACTACTTTCTTCCACTACCCATTCCATACTCCCTTTACTTTCAGCAAGCATTTCATCTAGTCATGGTTTTTTGCTTGGTGGGGTGATCCTAACTTTAATTTCTGAAGGGTCTTAGCCATTAGTAGTCCTTTCTGAATTGGTTGTTGTAGTTTTCTATTGACTTTAATAACAAGGCATGGTATGCTAAGAGATGCCCTAAGGGATCTCCTATATTTGAGACATATTCTTCTTCATCTCCATTATATAATATCAATCCGATTGATTTTCCTTTAGTAGAAAGATCAATCACACCAGCCAATATGGTAACCTCCTTCTTTGTCTGTTGATTCAGAGACATGAGGAGCCCCAAGTAGTGAGGTGACATTCTTAACTCCCAATTTAATGGAATCAGTGTTGTATCTCCTGGTAAGAACACTCTTCCTTTTGAAAAAGTATAGGATCATGGGGACAGGAAGCAAAAATTTTGCAAGTGGGTAACTAGAAGTAATGGTGAGTGGTGCCACTCTCATTTCCACTCCTGGACCCATGGATCCTGGCTATGGGAGAAAGAGCACCATATGTTTCCATATGATTTACAGCATATATAGCCTCCTGAAGAATATTTTTGAATCCTGCAAGGTTTTGCCACCTAGCTGGAGTCATAATTGTATCCTTAGAAGGCCATTCCATTGTTCTATAAATCCAGATGCTTTTGGATAGTAGGCAACATGGTAAGACCAGTGAATCCCATGCACATAGTCCCATTGCCACATTTCATTTGCTATAAAGTGAATTCCTTGAGCGGAGACAATGCTGCTTGGGATAGTATAACAGTGGATAAGGTATTCTGTAAATCCACAGTTGGAAGTTTTGGCAGATGCTTTTTGTACAGGGAAGGCAAATCTGAATCTAGGGTAAATATTTATTCTAATAAGAATAAAATGCTGTCATTTCCATGATGGAAGAGGTTCAATGTAATTGATCTGATACCAGGTTGCTGGTTGATCACCCTGAGGAATAGTGCTTTATCAGGGACTCAGAGTTGATCTCTGCTGCTGAAAGATTGGGAACTCAGCAGCAGCTGTAGCCAAGTTGGTGTTGGTGAGTAGAAGTCCATGTTGCTAAGCTCATCCGTAACTTCCATTCCTGCTATCATTGCCATTTCATTCATGAGCTCATTGGGCAATGATAGGAGTGGCTAGGGAAAGAATCTGACCAGTATCCACAGAACAGGTCATCCTATCTACTTGATTGTTGAAATCCTCCTCTGTTGAGGTTATCTTTTGGTGAGAATTCACATGAGATACAAATATCTTCATTTCTTTGGCCCTTTCAGAGAGATATATCCACATCTTCCCCACATTTCCTTCTCATCAATTTTCCAATCACATTCCTTCCAATTCCCTGATCATCCAGCCAAACAATTCATCACAGCCCACAGATTGGTATTCAGTTGCACATCTGGTCATTTCTCCTTCCAAGCAAAATAGACAACCAGGTGTACAGCTTGAAGTTCTGCCCACTGGGAGGATTTCTCTTCACCACTGGCCTTCAAGGAAGTCTCAGAAAGGTTCTATAGTGCTACAGCTATCCATGTTCAAGTGCTGTCTGCATATTGCACAGAACCATCTATAAACCAGAGACAAGGTTTTTCTTTCTCAGTCAACTGATTGTAAGGCAGTCCTCATGAAGCCATGGGTGCAGGCTGGGAGAGAGGAGGTAATATAACAGGAGTAAGCACCATGGACATTTGGGTTACTTCCTCATGTAACTTACTTGTACCTTTCAGGCCTGTTGAGACCTGATCTCATATATACCACTTTCATTTGATGACGGAGTGCTGTTGGGCAAGTCTAACTTTGTGATTTTGTGGATCAGATCACAGCCAGTTCATAATGGGCAGCTCAGACAACATGGTAACTTGGTGGCTCCTAGTTAAGCATTCAGTCTCTACTAAAGCCAGGTTTGATATTATTTGTAACTGGAACATTTAGTCTATTACATTAAATTTTATTTCCAGTATAATTAGACTAACATATACCATCTTGATATTGGTTTTCTATTTGTCCCACTTGTACAATGTTTATTTTTTTCTCCTTTCCTGATTTTTTCTTATTCCAATTTTTCCTCTATTACTCTGAAAGTCATACATTATATCACTTTTATTTCATAGCTACTAGAGATTAAGGAGTGTGTCTTGATTTATCACAGTAATGAAAAGACCTTGAAATACTTTAATTTCACTTACCCCTTCCTGACTTATGTCATTGTTGTCATGTATTTTGTTTATGTATGGTGCACCCACACACAGACTTATTCTACACTACATTTTGATTACTGATCTGTTTCATCAAAATTCATTTAGATATATACACATATTTTTCCATTTTATTGTTTTTTATTTCTTATGTCCCCACACTTCCAGTTGTGGTTATTTTCTTTCTGTCTAAAAAAATATCTTGTAGTGTGAGTCTACAGTAATAGTGAGGAATCTCTTACATTTCTTTTACTGAAAAAGAACTTATTTCTCATTTATACTTGAAAAAATATTTTTGCTAAATGGAATTTTTTAAAATTTTCCTCTGCTTAGAGTTTGTAAGTCATATTGAATATATGGCTTAATGTCTTTAATTTGTTTGAAAATCTGCTTCACCTTTATCCTTGTATTTATTTTGCATCATTGTTCTTTCTTCCCTTTATCTATATTCTGACTGTAAGATCTCATTGAATTCTCTCTAACTTTTATATTGTGACCTTCTGACACTTTTTTCCTCGACATTTCATTCTGAATATATTTGCCTTGCCTAAGTTTCAATTCAAAAATTCTTTCTTCAGCTGTTGTCTAAAATACTTTTCAGTTCTCCAATTGAGTTCTAAATTTCAGTTAATATAGTTTTCCAATTTTAGATTTTCTGTTTAGTAAACTTTTATAGTTTCAAGTTTCTTGTAAAAAATTGCAGCCAAAATTTTCATTGTAAGTAGTTTTGAAAATTCTATTTTTGATAACTTAATACAATATTTGTAGCCTTTCATGTGTCTTTTTCTACAGCCTGTTTTTTCATTTGGTTTTATTAATGTTGCCTTATTTCTGCTTATTCCTGGTTGTTTCACCTGCCAGCTGCTGTATTTGTAAATTATTTCAAAAAATAAATTAAGGTCTAAAATTGTATGATCGTCCTCTTAAATGTATTTATATTTGCTTTGATCAGGAGCCGTCATATTTCAGAAAATGAGATTTTAGGTTATGCAGCCTTCTCAGTGACACATTCCCTGAACACACTATTTAAAATCACATTCCTCTCATTCTGGCATGTGCTTTATCTTGCTTTTTTACACTTTTCTATAGCAGTTTCATTTTTAAACAAACTGTATGTTTATTTATTTTTAAACAAGCTATATGCTATGGTAATTTTATGCTCTCTCCCACTAGACTGTAAGCTCTACAAAATCAGGGATTGGTAGTTATTTTGTTTACTGAGTCATCCCCATTACCTAGAACAATGTCTGGCACATAACGTGTTAAGAAAAAATATTTGTTCGTTAAGTAGGTATTATAATAGGTGACAATGTAAGATGAAAAGAAAGATAGTAAGAAAGTACAAAAAGCAAAAACTGTGTATTAAAGGAAACATAATTGCTTGTATCTGGAACAAGTAATATTTTTACAGTCATATTAATTTAAGTACCACTTATAAATTTATCCAAAAACAGTAATTTAACTACAATAGATGCTTTGTTAAGTGACCTCAATATAATTGATTTACCAGATTAGCTGACACTCTCCGTGTCACTTACATGTTATACTGACTGACACCCATGCACACTGAATGCAAGCAGCCAGCACTTTTCCTTCTTTGCCTTATTATTCTCATCTTTCAAATGGTAGTGTTAAAGCATAATTTTCAAAATTGTAAAATCTTGACTCTCATACAAATGTAAAATACATGTATCAAAAATATGATTTGGTTAATTAATTAATTAATGAGTAAACCAGTAAGACATTAAAGCCAGTACAAAGAGCATTTAAGGAGTTAGGTGTATGTATGCAATTTAATAAAGAAATATTAGAATAAGATTGCTGGGTTAGACACAAAACTGGCTAATGTCCAACACAGTCATGAATCATGCTTCTAGCATTATTCCTTTTATCAAACAGAAATTATTTGCATCCCTTCTGTACAAAAATCTTCCACTTCAGAATTGCAGAATTGCCCATCAACAAAAAATCAAATCCTAGTGCTTCCCAGGAAGAATAATCTCTTTCATCTATTTCGCAATCTCAGATAATTTTTCTGATAAGGATAATAACAGAACTTATATGGAATGATAATTAATTTAAAAAAAGAAAAAGTTGCCATCAAGTTGATTCCAACACATAGCGACCCCATGTGTGTCAGAGTAGAACTGTGCTCCACAGGGTTTTCAATGGCTGATTTATTGGAAGCAATCACCAGGCCTATCTTCCAAGGCACTTGCACATGGCCTGAAGCCTCCAACCTTTGGGTTAACAGTCAAGAATGCTAACCACTTGCACCACCCAGAGACTCCTTGATAGGATATTTAACAAAATAATAATAATAATAATACACCACTGTTGTTAAATCAATTCCAACTCATAGTGACCCTATAGGAGAGAGTAAACTCACTGCCATGGAGTCAGACCTGACTCACAGCAACCCCTCCTTGGATTTCTGAGGCAGTATCATTACGGAAGTAGATTGCCCAACCTTCCTTCCGAGGAGTGGCTGGTGGGTTTGAACCACCAGCCTTCTGGTTAGCAGTCAAATACCTTAAGCACTATGCCACCAGACTCCTTTAGGACAGAGTAGAACTTCCCAATAGCGTTTTCAAGACTGTAAACCTGTAAGGAAGCAGAAGGTTGAGGAAGCCTCATCTTTCTCTCACAGAGTGGCTGGTGGGTTCAAACCACAAACCTTTTGGTTAACAGTCAAGCGCTTTAACTACTGAACCCTTGAGGCTAGTTACGAGGATTAAATAAGGTAATATATATGAGTACTGAGGACAGATCCTGGCACATAGTCCATGTTTGATAAATACCCACCATGATAAAAGCAGGGAGGGAGCTTTTGTGGTGTACTGCCTAAAGCCTTTGACTGCTAACCAGAAGCCTGGTTCCTTAGAAGTCAACTGGGCAATCTACTTCCATAGAGATACCACCTCAGAAATCCAAGGAGGGGTTGCTATGAGGTGGAAATGACTTGACGGCAGGTTGTTGTTTTTTGTTTTTTTTTTTTTTTGGTATGATAAAAGCAGGTGTTCCTTGGGGATGAAAATGGTTAATGCATTCAGCTGCTAACTGAAAGGTTAGAGGTTTGAGTACGAAGGTTGAAGTGCCTGGGAAGAAAGGCCTGGCAATATACTTCTGAAAAAAATCAGTCCTTGAAAGTCCTGTGGAGAACAGTTCCACTCTCACACACATGAGGTCTCCATGAGTTAGAAGAGACTAGATGGCAAGTGGTAGTATGATAGAAGGAGCTGGAATAGGATCAGGAGTCTAATGCTCTGCACTTGGCTCCCACTGGTAAGCTCTCTGCTTTCCAAAATTCATGGGATCTGTTTCTAGATCTGTTGATTCTGGTTCTATTTGTTATGGTAATTACTTTATTTTGTTTCATACATTCAAAAACTAATGAATTAAGAGTGTGAAAAGAATTCTTTGTTTCTAAGAAAGCTAAGTTGAAAAACATGATAGAGACAAATCACTAAAAATACTGTTAATAATCAGAGAGACAATTGCTAATGACTGAGGAGAAAAATCCAAAGTCTACAAGCATGCTGTACTCAGTTTGCCTAGCAAATGTTTTTAATTTTTTGTACTACTTTAAAATTGGAAATCAACCACAGAAGATGTGTTCTGGGTTTGTTTAACACAAAACCCATACTTAAGAAAGTCCTTGACCCTACATCAAAAGATTGTATGTTTTCAGTTAAGATAAAACATAAGAAATTCTATATATAATTTTTATGATTGCCTGCTTTAAATCACATTTTAAATTAAATGATCAACTACAAATCCTGATTATGTTGGTAAGAAGCTCTCTGCAGTATATGGGGAAGATAGAGGAATCAGAGAGGTAAAGTGTGGGAAAGCTAAATTTTCATTTATTGTACTAACCAAAATCCCAAACTCATTGCCATCAAGTAGATTCTGATTCATAGTGACCCCCATTGGGTTTCCAAAGGCTGTAAATTTTCACGGAAGCAGATTGCCCCATCTTTCTTCTGTGTAGCAACTGATGGGTTCAAACCACCGACCTTTTGGTTAGCAGCCAAATGCCTTAACCACAGCACCACCAGAGCTCCTTTCATCTCTCATAACAATTAGAATATAAATCTCTAAATTGATAAATCAAGAAATAATAAGAGCATAGGCACTTTATTAGGAGATGTGAATTTAACTTACATAAGGAATCAAAATACAAACTAAAAAGTGTTTTCCTCTGGAATGCATGATTATAGTTTGAGGAGGCATGGGATATAGCTCTATTTGTTTCATTATAAGAGTTCAGGACTCTAATTATTTTAAACATATGGATATGTAATTTTATAAAATCAATTTTTAAAGGCAATTGGGAGAAGTTATGAGGACAGCTAATATAAACTATACTATATCTTAATAAGTCTTACAGTCTTTAGATGATTAAAGATACAATTCTTCCTTCATTTCCATTATATGGTTTATTCTACTGCTAATTGAAGCCTGTTACTCTTTTTACTCAGGAGCTCTGGTGGTATAGTGGTTAAAACATTTGGCTGCTAACCAAAATGTTGTTGGTTCGAACCCAACAGCCACACCGCAAGAGAAATAAGAGACAGTCTGATTCCAAAAAGATTTACAGTTTTGAAAACCCTACGGGACAGTTCTACTATGTCCTAAAGTACCACTATGAGTCAGAATCGACTCAATGGCAGGGAGTTTGACTTTTTTTTTATTCTTTTACTCTTTTATTCTATTAAATTAATACTGTTTGTCACCCTTGTATTTGAATTATTTTTAATATTATTATTATCTTCAATAAATATTTTTAATATTTACTGCCTTGGAAGTTTTATAATATTTATACAAATTCTTTGATACTCCTTCCTTTGGAACTCAAATTCTTTTCCCTCTTGACTATGGTTCATTCTGATAGACTGTGGCAGAAATGAAGAACTGTGACATCTAAGAGTAGATCATAAATTATTTTGGCTTTCATCTTGCTCTCTATTGGATCATACACTCTGGTGGCTATTGTAAGGACACTCCAGCTGACCTAGAGAGAGTTCCACAGGGCAAAGAACAGAGGCTTCCTAGCAGCAGCCACATGACATGAGTTTGGAAGCTAATCTCAGGCCACATTCAAGTCTTCAGATGTCTGGAAGACATATTGATTGCAACCTCATGAGAAATCGTAAGCCAAAACCACCCAGCAAATTCACACTCAAATTCATGATGCAGAGGAATTGTGAGATTGAAATGAGGGTCACCCCAGAAGCATAGATTGCACAAGAAGCACCCCAAGAATACCTAACATTTATATCAGATTTGTTTTAGTTTATGCAGGCCAAGAAGATTACCCTAAATCATTTGAATTTAGCTACTAGTGTTTTCACTCCTCAGAAGGAAGGTTGGGCAATCTACTTCCATAGTGATACTGCCTTGGAAACCCAAGGAGGTGTCACTATGAATAGAATCTCTCCACAGCAGTGAGTTTTTGTTTGTTTTGTTTTTTAACTAGTAATTTACATTTTTTCTCCTCTCCATTCTTTTAGTTTACTCACCTACCTAATTGTCCAAGGTCATTGACCAAGATGCTCTCTACACTGAAATCATAACCTAGAGGAGAAAAAATGGGGAACAATAATGAACAGCAAAGCTACAGGTCAGAATGGTCCTCAGGTTATACCATTAAGACCAATGCCAAGGTAGAATTTGTTGTCCGTATAATTTATTATGGATCCTTTTTATTGGGGAGGGGAGGGGCCTAAAATTTCAGATCAGGTTTACCAAGATTATTACTATCTACATGGTGTTTTCTCCCTTTAAAGTAAAAGGACCAAACCATAGATTGCTGGAAGAAGATAAAGGAAGAAGCATAAAGAAAGATACAGAGAGATGACACACAAAGGAAATAGAGAAAACTTTCCACATTAGCCTATGTCACATGCCAACTGGTTCTGAGAACTAGTCTTCATGGAGGGTTAACACAAATATGACTCACAATACCTTCCACTGTCCTCTATTCTGTACTTCAAAGGATGTTTTTCCTTGTCATTTCATATCACCGATTCATATAGTGTGATTCATTGTCATCTACCATTCATTACAATTACTTTGGAATGAGTCTTTTCCCTACAAGAGTCTTCCCATAAACTCAAACATTTTTATCCTGTTTCCCCATATGTGTTAGTCTGTATTTTCCCAAATTTAATCCAGTTGTTATACTTTCCCTGTACTTCTTCCCACAGACTATCTAGTCATTAAAAACCTTCCCAAAGGAAGACTTGCTGGTAATGTCTTTGATAAGCCATATACTAGCTGCATTAGTCAGGAAGCTTTAAGTTTCAAGTATAGAAATCTAACTCCAACTTGATTAAACCTAAAAAGGACTTTATTGGCCTACCTAACAGGGAAGGTCAAGGGTATACCTAGGAACAAATAAAATTGGCTTCTTGACATAGCCACGGCTCTTTTCTGCTCTATGTTGCTTCTCTGTTTGTTAATTTCATTCTCTCCTACTGTCAAAAGGCTTTTTCCATGCAGGGGAGAATATGAAGAAATCAATTTTGTTCTTACATACTCACAACTTTGCCAGCAAAGAGGAAAAGGATTTTTAACCTTCAACCCATGTGAAAAATTCTGCAGATGAGTTTTAATTCATCTAGCCTGGGTTGCATGCCTATCCTGGGCATGGGGGATGAAACACTGGGAAAGAATAAAGAATGATTAGTTATAAATCCATATATGAACCAGGACAGGAGAGTTCTGTTGCCAGATAAAAGTGGGGTAAAAAGAATTGTTGAGCAAACAAAAATAATACATATATACTACAATAATGGTTCAGATGTATAATTTTATTTTGCTGCTGTTAGGTGCCATTGACTCAGTTCTGATTCATAGCAATACTATGCACAACAGAACAAAACACTGCCAAGTCTTGCACCATCCTCACAATCCTTGCTATGCTTGAGCCCATCATTGCAGTCACTGTGTCAATCCATCTTATTGAAGGCCATCCATTTTTTCACTGACCCTCTCTTTACCAAGCATGATAACCTTATCCAAGGAATGGTCCCTTTTGAAAACCAAAGGGGGTGAGGCAAAGTCTGGCTGTTCTTGTTTCCAAGGAGAATTCCAGCTGCACTTCTTCCAGGACAGATTTGTTCATTCTTCTGGCAGTCCATGGTATTTTCAGAATTGTTTGCCAACACCACAATTCAAAGGCTTCAATTCTTCTCCAGTCTTCCTTAGTCATTGTCTAGTTCCATAGTTGTATATGACCTACAAAAATCAATTTAATACCCAGAGAAGGAGGAAAATGTTTACAAAACGTTAACAACAATAATATCTGATAAGGGTCTATTGTTGTTATGTGCCACGGAATTGGTTCCAACTCATAGTAACCTTATGTACAACAGAACAAAACACAGCCAGCTGGTCCTGTACCATCCCCAAAATCATTGTTATTCATGAGTCCATCATTATTTCCATTGTGTCAATCTATCTCGTGGGGGGTCTTACCTTGTGTCACAGACCTTCTACTTTACCAAACATGATATACTTTTCCAGGAATTGGTCCCTGCTAATAACATGACCAAAGATGAGAGATGAAGTCTGGCCATGCTCGCTTCTAAGGAGCATTTCGGCTGTACTTCCTCCAAAACAGATTGGTTCATTTGTTCTTCTAGCTGTCCATGGTATATCCAACACTTTTCATCAACACCACCACTAAAATACATCAGTTTTTCTGGGTCTTCTTTATTCATTGTCCAGCTTTCACATGAGGCTATTGAAAAAATCATGGCTTCGGTCAGGCACAATTTAGTCTTCAGATGACATATTTTCTCTTTAACACTTTAAAGAGGTCTTTTGAAGAAGATTTGCCCAAAGCACTATATCTTTTGATTTCTTGACTGCTGCTTCCATGGATGTTGATTATGGATCCAAGTGAAATGAAATCCTTAACAACTTCAATCGTTTCTCCATTTATAATGATGTTGTTTATTTGTCCACTTGTGAGAATTTTTGTTTTCTTTATATTGAGGTGAACTCCATACTGAAGACTGTAGTCTTTGTTCTTCATCAGTGAGTGTTTAAAATCTCCTCCATTTTCAGAAGCAAGATTGTGTCATCTGCATATTGTAGATTATTAATGAGTTTTCTTCCAACCGTGATGCCTCATTCTTCTTCATATAGTCCAGCTTCTCAGATTATTTGCTCAGCATACAGACTGAATAAGTATGGTGAAAGGATACAGCCTTGATGTACACCTTTCCTGATTTTAAACCATGTTGTATCCCCTTGTTCTGTTGGAACAACTACATCTTGATCTATATACAGGTTCCCCATGAGCACAGTTATTTGTTCTGGAAATCACATTATTCTCAACGTTATCCATAATTTGTTATGATCCACTTAGTCAAATGCATTAGTATAGTCAGTAACACACAGGTAAACATCTTTCCGGTATTCTTTGCTTTCAACCAAGATCCATCAACAATCATATTCCTTGTTCCAAGCCCTCTTCTGAATCTGGCTTGAATTTCTAGCAGTTCCCTGCTACAACTGTTTTTGAATTATCTTCAGCAAAATTTTACTTGCATGTGATATCAGCAGCATAGTTCAAAAATTTCCACATTCTGTTGATCATCTTTCTTTAGAATGGGCACAGATATATATTTCTTCCAGTCAATTGGCCACATAACTCTCTTCCAAATTTCTTGGCATAAACTAGTTAGTGCATCCAGCACTGCATCCATTTGGTGAAACATCAGGTATTCCATCAATTCCTGGAGCCTTGTTTTCACCAATTCCTTCAGTACAGCTTGGACATCTTCCTTCAAAACCATCTATTAAACATCAATCAATTCCTTTTATACATTGACTCTGTATATTCTTCCCATCTTCTTTTGATGCTTCCTGCATCTTTCAATATTTTGCCCACAGAATCCTACAATATTGCAACTCTGTTGTTGTTGTTCTTGTTATGTGCTGTCAAGTTGGACCCAACTCATAGAGACCCCTCCTTGGGTTTCCAAGGCGATATCACTACGGAAGTAGATTGCCCAGTCTTACTTCCAACTCTAGGTTTGAATATTGTCTTCAGTTATTTCAGCTTGAGAAATGCAGAGTGTGTTCTTCCTTTGTGGTCTTCTAACTCCAGGTCTTTGCACATTACATTATATTACTTTACTTTGTCTTCTTGAGCTACCCTTTGAAATCTTCTGTGTAGGTCTTTTATTTCATCATATCTTCCATTCACTTTAGCTACTCTCTGTTCAAGAAAAAGTTTCAGAGACTCTGTGACATCCATTTTGGTCTTGTCTTCCCTTCTTGTCATTTTAATGACCTTTTGCTTTCTTCATGTATGATATTCCTTGATGTCATCCAACAACTCATCTGGTCTTCAGTCACTGGTGTTCAGTGTGTCAAATCTATTCTTCAGGTGGTCTTTAAATTCAGGTGGGATATAATCAAGGTCGTATTTTGGCTCTCATGGATTGTTTTAATTTACTTCAGCTTCAACTTGAACCTGTGTATGAGCAATTGATGGTCTGTTTGTTACACAGTCAGCTTCTGGCACTGTTTTGACTGATGATATTTCCACAGATGTGATCAATCTGATTCTTGTGTATACCACCTGGTGAGGTCCATATGTATAGCCACTATTTATGCTGTTGAAAAGGTGTTTGCAATGAGTATGTCATTGGCCTTGCAAAATGTTATAATGCTGTCTCTGGAGTAATTTTTACCATCAAGGTCATATTTTCCAACTACCAGTGCTTCTTCTTTGTTACCAACTTTCCCATTTCAATCACCAGTGGTTATCAATACATCTTGATTACATGTTTGTTCAATTTCACATGGCAGAATTTGGTAAAAATTCTCAATTTCACCATCTTTGGCCTTAGTGGTTGATGCCTAAATTTGAATAATAGCAGTATTAACTGGTCTTTCTTGTACGCATATGGATATTATCCTATTACAGCATTGTACTTTGGGATATATTTTGAAGTGTACTTTTTGACAATGAATGCAATGCCATTCCTCTTCAATTTGTCATATCCACCATAGTAGACTAATGATTGTCAGATTCAAAAAGGCAAGTGCCAGTCCATTTCAGCTCACTAATGTCTAGGATATTGATCTTTATACATCCCATTTCATTTTTTGTAACTTACAATTTTCCTAGATTACACTTCATACATTCCATGTTTCAGTTATTAATGGATGTTTATAGTGGTTTCTTCTCAGTTTAAGCTGTGCCTTTTCAGCAAATGAAGGTCCAGAAAGCTTTACTCCATCCACGTCCTTAAGGTCAACTCTACTTTAAGGAAGCAGCTCTTCCCTAGTCATAATTTGAGTGCCTTCTAACCTGAGGGGCTCATCTTCCAGCACTATATGACAATGTTTCCATGCTATTCATAAAGCTTTTAGTGGTCATTTTCTTCAGAAGTAGAACTGGCCATGTACTTCTTCTTATTCTGTCTTAGTCTTGAAAGGTCTGCTGAAACCTGTCCACCATGAGTAACCTTGCTAGTATTTGAAATACTGGTGGCACAGCTTCCAGAATTACAGCACCACACAAGCTACCATAGTACAACAAACTGACAGACAAGTGATGCATTGTTGGTGGGGATGAAAAACAGTTTTGTGGTTCCTCAAAAAGTTAAAATAGAGTTACTATATCATCCAGTGATTCCACTGCTAGGTATATACCTAAGACAATTGAAAGCATAAAATTGAAACACATAAACTTATATGTTCAGAGCAGCATTATACACAATAGACAGAAAGTCAAATCAAAATCGATTATCTGGATAGGGGTCGTTAGGAGCTCTGGTAGCATAGTGGCTAAGACACTTGACTGCTAACCAGAAGGCTGGCGGTTCAAACCCACCAGCCACTCCTCGGAAGGAAGGTTGGGCAATCTACCTTCCGTAGTGATACTGCCTCGGAAACCCAAGGAGGGGTCACTATGAGTCGGGTCCGACTCGACGGCACATAACAACAACAACAACAACAACAACATGAGTCGGGTCTGACTCCATGGCACACAACAACAACAATGTCTGTTGATGGAGTTTTAGAGTATCAGAATGCCCATTTATATTAGTTAACCTAACTCCCCTGGTGTACAAAAGCAGTGCTGAGTACTTTGTATACTTTCTATCATTTCTGCTGTTGGATTGAATGAAAAACTTAAGGCTCCAGTGCAAGTCCGTCATGGACTAACTGTGATCTTTGAGTCACTGAATGTTTTTAAATCTCAATTTTCTTATCTATAAACAATATCTGTCTCCCATCCTTATTATTAAAGTATCCTGTTAAATATCCCCCACTCGGAGATGCCATTTCATGTAAAGTATCTGCCTAGAACCTCTCTCTCATAGTCACATATTTGAATTCTTTCAAGAGTACTTAAGATTCTTCTTCCCCCTCTCCCTCCCCACCGCCCTTATTTATTTACTTGTTGTCTGTTCACTGCCATCACTGGTAGAAAACAAAGTTCATGAAGGCAGAGAGCATGCCTACCTTGTTTCCTAGCGCATCACCAGTGCCTGGCACAAAGTACCCGAAACCAAATGAGCTCTTGTCAAGTCAATTCCAACTCATGGTGACCCCATATACTATAAAGTAGAACTGTTCCATACAATTTGCAATGCATGTGATATCTTCAGACATAGATTACCAGCCCTTTTCTCCCTGGTGACTTTGGGTGAATTCAGGCTGCTACCTTTCAGTTAGTAGCCAAGCGCTTAAAAGTTTGCACTACTCAAGGACTCCTCTGGCACAAACTAGGCACTCAATAAATTGTTGTTGAGTAAATAGTGAATGAATATGAAAGAGATGGATACTATAAACCTTGAAAGTTTTCAGAGACTCTTGTGAAGATCAGACAGAAGAAATGAATTTGACCATGATTTTTGACCCATTGAGCACTCTGCAAATGGAAGATCTGATTACTCCAATTTTAGTTTTCCTGAAAAGTTAACTACATGTTTCTACCTATAACTAGAAGAGATATTTGCAAGTCTAATAAATTCTACACATGGGAAGTGAGATGGCTCCCCAATTTTCTGAGACAATTTCACTTTTGGATAATAAAAGTAAGCAAAAGGAAACTCACAAGTTCAATTATACTGGGTTTGTGTCATTCTGAATTAAGATTTCATAGCAAGAGTTTGTTCAAATATATTTATCTGGCTCAGTCAGTAGTCAATGGAACTTCAGGAATTGAGTGCTTTCCCACAGAATTCCGTAAGACATCACCAAGCAGGAAGACAAAGAATAACGTGCCAAATATGTGCACGTGGGCCCCACATTCACCTCCTCCTGTCTTATCCAACAGCCTGAGTGTCTCACTTAACTGATCAAATGATGACAAAGTATGTGGGAAGTCACAGACCTAACCTGATGACACAGCTCTGGATTCTGTGGTCTTTCTCAAAGTTGACTGTACAAGTTCTGCCTCTTTCTTAAGGCTTTATGATTTATAGGAGGCTGTAGAATAAATAGCAGGCTGAAGCCTTGCTCAACATGTTGTCATTGCCTCAGCATGAATTCCTTAACCATTGAATCACTTAATTTCCTTCTGGGGGTTGATGATTTGGAACACTCTGAGATGTCAGTGTGGAATCTTCTAAATCCACATAGCTTCCTGAATATTATGAAAATATAGTGGTTAAGAATATGGACTTTAGAGTCAGCCAGACCTGTGTCAGAAAGTCAGTTCCATCATTCATGAGCTCTGAGACTTTGGCCAATTGCATTACCACTCTGAGTCTTACCTTTTTCAACTTCAAAATGGGATAATAATATTAACTAACTTACGGAATACTTGTTAGGATTGATTGAGAAAATTCAATAAAGCCCTCCACATGGCACTTGGAATGTCAAATGATGTTGTTATTGTTGTGTTGTTATGTGCCACCGAGTCAGACTCAATTCATAGCAACCCCTCCTTGGGTTTCCGAGACAGTATCACTACAGAAGTAAATTATACCTAATTGTTATTAATAGTAATATCACAAGTCAGAAGCTATAGAATTATATATGCTAAAATTATAGGTTGAGAGAAAAAATAACTATTGTGAAATATAACCTCAACTATACAGAATAAATGAAAGAATGGGAGATGCTACTTGCCTGAAAGTTAACTTTTTAAAATCCTTTTGTTATTGAATATTTTTCTCAAGTATTTGGTCTATTTTTCTGTTTTTGAGAGTAAATAGTAACTAAATATATAGTTTTTATGATTTTATATGCATAGCAATTTTATATTATATAAAGTTAATGTATATTAACTGAAAATTCAATTTTTTTAACTTATAAAGTGGCAAGGGTCCTTGTATAAAATACATGGAAATCTGAAGACAGATTCTTAGCTCTATTTCTCTCTTCAGATAAGTCACTTAGTTTTCACAAGCCTCAGTTCACTATTTGTGATAGGTAGGGATAAGAAAAGCACTTCTCAGAACATTAATTATGTTGGTTAGTAATAAGTGTCTTATGTCAAATTATGCTTGGAAAATCCTAGGTAAAAGTATTTTTGCTATAGGATTTCCCAAAGGCTTTGACCTCTAATTTGCTAATGTGCATATACCAGGGAATGTAATATTCTGTATTTCCCAAACTTAATTGATCAAAGAATTTTTTTTTTTTTAATTATTGGTTGGCCATTTTGTGGGGCTAGAGTTCTGAGAAACACTTTATGAAATGTAGGGCTAGATAATACCTAAGATCCCTTCCAACTATAAATTCTAAAGCTCTGAGTCATTTCTTCCTTTTCCAGGCCCAGGCTGGACTTGGCCAGAGCCATGCTGCTAGTCGTCTCCTCCACATTATTTCACCAAGACTCAAGTACTGGACATTTCCGTATTTAGCCTGTACTACTTCATGCTTTACAGAAATCCATGTATTGCTTGAGTGAGTCATTGAATTCTTAGCACCTTTAAGATTAAGACAACCTGAAAGCCTTCAAAATTATCTAGTGCAACCAGGGCCTCCATTTTAAAGAAAAAAAGGCACCAATAATATGAACATTATGGCTAGTTAATTTGATAATGAAGGTTCCATTTCCAAACGTGTTGTATTGTCTGTGTGTTTGGCTTCATATTTGAAAACCTCATTACTGATATGATCATTGTGTCAATCTCCATGAGGCTGTAGATGAAGAAAGTTGAAAAGATTGTCTGCATTTGAAGAGTGAATAATGGTGGTCTTTGGGCAGTCCTGAAATGTTTCACTCTCACCAGATCTTTGTTGTAATGAATTAGAAGATAATTGCACATTACCACTTCCTTGGGTGATTTTTGGAAATTAGAGAAGCACAAATTGAACAAAGGTTGCCTTGATCAGTGCTGCCCCACTTTTCCCACATCTTGGTCCATGTAGAAAATTATACTATTTCTATGGCATGCTATTCATTGCAAACACCTTTTTTCAACAACACAAATGGTGGCTCTACGCATGGACATCACCAGATGGAACACACAGAAATCAGATTGACTACATCTGTGGCAAGAGGTGGTGGAAAAGCTCAATATCTTCAGCCAAAACCGGGCCAGGAGCTGATAGTGGAACAGACCATCAACTGCTCATATGCAAGTTCAACTTGAAGTTAAAGACAATTAAAACAAGTCCA
>NW_006921664.1:7568050-7581870 GCF_000298275.1 Orycteropus afer afer | reverse complement strand
GCTAAAAGAACTAACAGATCTGTCCTGGAGGAAGTACACCTGAAATGCTCCTTGGAAGCGAGAATGGCCAGACTTCGTCTCACCTATCTTGGTCATAATGTCAGAAGGAACCATTCCCTGGAGAAGGATGTCATGCTTGGTAGGGTGGAGGGTCGAAGAAAGAGGGGGAGGCCTTCAACGAGATGGATTGACACAGTAGCTGTCATGATGGGCTCAAGTATAGCAGGGATTGTGGGGCTGGCGCGGGATTGGGCAGTGTTTCATCCTGCTGTGCATGGGGTTGTTATGAGTCGGAAACAACTCGATGGCACTAACATAACATAACATAACATGGCATGCTGAATAAATGGCTGAAGATGCTTGCAGCCAGAATTGAGAGATCAGTTAAAAAAGGATGCAAAGTAGTCTGTGTGGTTTGTTTTTTTTTTTGTTTGTTTGTTTTTTTTGTTTTTTTTTGTTGTTGTTGTTGTTGTTGTTGAATAACATTTAGCTTGAAGAAGAACTTATAAAGCAATTTCAGTGTAGTAGGAGCTGGGGCTGTAGCTGTAGGGTGCTGCGGGACCAGGACGATTTTTCTAAGATGAGAGAAAAGAATAGTTATGTAATACTAGGAATGATCCAGGAGAGAAGAGACTGATGATACCATAAAGAGTGGGACAATCAGATGGGAAGAGTCACTGACATCATGAGAAGAACCCAGAGCTCAAGGGGAAGCTAATTCTGTCTTAGAGAAGGGACATTCCCTGCACCATAACCAAAGGAGAAGGGGAAGTTGGCTCCAGAGTCATAGATTTGTGTTTGCGGTGATAGAAAATTAGGTATTCTGATGGCTGACTTCAGTTTTCTCAAAGAAGTCTGAGAAGAGGGCATTATCTGAGAGTGTAGAAGAGAGTGGAGAGCTAAATACTCTAAGAGTAACAACTTTTCTTATCCGTATTGTTTTTCTTATTGTTGCCTTTGTCTTCACCTTGTGCATGGTGCTTCCCGTTTTCAGACCGCTAATGAAATGACCATCAAGGATCTCCTGGCCATCCATCCTGGTCTCTTTCTCTTTAACTTCTCTGTGGTATTTGTCATGATTGAATAACCTGTGAAACTTTGGCTTTTACCACTAAATTGCCTTGGGACTCTTATTGCTTCTCCAATCATGTTTTCCTTCCTTCCTTTTCTAAAATTACATTCTTTGCCTCCTGTAATTTCCCATAACTTTCTTTCCTTTCTTTTGTTTTCCTTCCCTTTCCTTTCTCCTGTTTTCCTTCCTTTTCCTTTCTACTCCCTTATATTGCCTTCCCTTCCTGTCCTTTCCCTTCTTTCTCTCTCTATTTATTCAGAGATCTTTCCCACTTCACAGCTTTATTTCTCACCATCAGGCAAATCCACATCAATTTCTCTCCTAAGCTCCAATAGAATTTTTCAAATATTGGTTCATTTCTAGATGTCTATCCATTATAGCAAACTCAACATGTTCTAAAACAAGTGTATCACCTTTCTAGTCAAATCACTCCTTCCTACTAAGCTTTCTTCATTGTGTATATTGAGCCATATATTTCCTAATCTGTTATGTTGGAAAACTTGAAATCATTTTTGAGTTTTTAGCCTTCCTTCCCTCATTCAATTATGGATCAATTTCCCTTCTCCCTCATAGAATCTCCAGAGTTTATATTTATATCTAACTCTCAAATTCTTGTTGTTGTTGTCGTTACCTGTCATCAAGTCAGCCTTCGACTCATGGTGACCTCAGGTACAATGGAACTAAAAGATGTCCAGTCCTGCACCGTCCCCTTGATGGGCTGCAGATTGAACACTTGTGATCCATAGGCTTTTAATCAGCTGATTTTCAGGAGTAGATTTCAGGCCTTTCTTCCTAGTCCATCTTAGTCTGAAAACTCCACCAAAACCTATTCATCATCATAACAACATGCAAGCCTCCATTGGCAGAGAAGTGATAGCCATGTATGAGGTACATTAGCTGTGAATTGAACCTGGGTCTTCTGCACAAAAAGTGAGAATTCTACCACTGAACTACCAATGCCTCCTGAAAATCCTACCCCTTCTTAGAAACACTGTGTAAATCCTCTTGGATAAAGCCTTTGTCAACCATCCAGCTGGATTTTTTTTTTTCCCTTTTCCAAATTCCTAGCACGTTTTCTGTCTATATGAGTTTCTTCAAACAGGAAACTGGTAATGTTTGGCAACAGAAAACTTTGCCTTTTATCACTGCCCCACAAAATGGAGGACATTTAGCTTTACTAGCTTCTGCCCACAAGATAAATCATAACAGCACTTCCCAGTCATGGTAACAACCCAAAACACCTTTGAATATTTTCAATTGCTGCCTATCATTGGGACTCACTGGCCTATACTACTCATTTATCAGTCAACACATACATCTTGGTTATAAATCCATAAAGAACAGAGATTTCATACTAACTTTACCTACTACATAGTTTTTATTTACATATTTAATATTTACATATTACATAATACATACATATTCTAAACTATGATTCACACAGAGAAACAGAAATTATAAATTATGATGAGTTATAATATCCCAATGTGATATAGTGAAAAAGTACTGGATTTGTAGCACTCAGAATGTTACTTGACCTCTCTGAGTGGCTAGTTCATTCTGTAAATGAGAGCATAATATGACAATATCTGCCCAGAACTTTTCACAGTTCCTCGTACAAACTATGCTAAGTACATCCTAAGTTCTTTCCCTTCCTTCCTTCCCATGCTCCCTTTCTTCCATTCCTTGTTTTTCTTTCCATTCTTTGTCATCATCATTAGGCTGGAGAAGAGAGAGAAATAAGCCACTCAATTCCCATTCTTCTATCATCCACAACAGCAACATAGCAAATTCTGAATTGTTTTATAGTACATGGCATTTACTGCAAGAAGCTGCTCCAGAAGAATTTCTGCCCCCTAAACCAGATTAGTTACATAATTTTCTTCTGTTCAGAAAACTAAACTCCTTATGCCATTGGATTAGGCAAGCATAACTGAGAGTTGTAAATAAGCCTTAGTTCCCATGAGGAAAATGTGTGTGTTATTTATATGAGTCACAAACAGTATGGGGAATCCAATGACCAAAAGGAAAGAAAGCCACACTTTTATGATACATCCTGAAGGGTGGGAAACTCAGTAGCTTAGGATGAATGATGACCCATGAGCAGAAATTACCTGACAACACTCATTCCACACAAGAATTTCCATCTGATGCATTCTATGACCACATCTTCTGATCTAGATTCTAAAGAGAGACAAGGAAAGTGGCCTGAGACACAATCCTCCTGACCTGAAATTTCAGGTTTCTGAAAGTGGTGGGTGTGGTTGAGGGGGTGAAGGGGAGGGACAGGGGATCTACACTTCACTCCCATCAGTCTCACGGTGATGGGGAGCTTGCACTCCTACACCCTTATGTCTAATTGAGGCCAGTACCACATTTTCTGATATGACTTACACAATGGAAGAAGTGTACATATCCTAGTCCCCTAAATTATCATCATCATAACTCAGAGAAGAAATTGCTACCATCTCTTTTTCACAGATGAGGAAAATCCTAGTTTAAGGACGTCAATAACTTGCCCAAGTTCATAATGCTGGTATGTGGGGATTTGAAATAGCCTTGTTTATTCTGTGTCATGCTCTTTCTACATCTTGTTAAAGATAATAGTGATTCCTAAGGCAATCCTTGTAAAAACTTACAATTAGATTATGAATCTAGGATACAGTAATGAAAAGAAAGAGCCAGGATTTTTGCCATAAATGGAATATGCTAGACTATTTGCAGAATTTAATAACAGTTGCTTCAAGTTCTACTTTGACATAAAATATTAGTTTTAGTTAAATTCCAACATCTTATTGGAGGCATCTAGATAGTTGAAAATCATTTATCTAGTGTGCTAGGGGCTAAATTAGTATTTACCTAGCTCTGGTCTGCATGGATAAAATGTTGTGACAACCTTAGAAGAAAACTGAAGCTAGAACTTCTGAAAAAAAAGAAAAAAGTCTCCCAAGAATGTGTTTGGCCTTCCAATGGGATTTTCACGGTATAAGAAGGCTTCATCTGGGAGTTAAGAAATGTGGATTCTACCTCTAAAATAGCATGTCAGTTCATCTCTACACATAACTCCTTCTTTTAATTAAATTCAGTTCTTACTGAAGTATATCCAATAATACATCTGTGAGTAGTAAATTCTGTTTTTGTAAAAAAAAAAAAAAAAAAAAAAGTCCTTATTTCATCTTCATTGTTAAACTATATTATCATAGTGTGTGGAATTCTAACATGACCGTTATTTTCTCTCCACACTTTGAAGATATTTTCCCATTATTTTATTCGATTTTGGTAATGACAAGTCTTCTGTTAGCCTAGCTTTTGTATCTTTTTAGATAATCTGTCTTTTCTCTCTGGTTATTGTTAGGATTTTTCTCTTTGGGAGTTTTACGATTTCATTTCAATGTGGGTATATATGGATTTATGGATTTCTCCAATTCTGTAAAATTATCAAACATAATCTCTTTAAATTTTCCCCTTCCTGATTCTCTTTTCTATCTCCTTTGAGAATTCCTATGAGATAAATGTTTACTCTTTTTTTCTTCCCTACTTCTTAACATCTCTATTTTTCTTGTATCTTTATCTTTTCATGGTGTTTTCTTGGTGATTTTCCCTACTCTTTCAATTCACTATTTCTCTTATCAACAATCTCTGTTGTTTCACCCATGTATTGTGAGCTTCATTTCCATGACTATCTTTTTCACTTCTGACAGTGAATAAAAACTGTCTTTTTTTTTAGTGACTAATTTTTCATTATATTTCTATTTTTTCTTTTATTTCTTCACTAATACTAGCTCGACGGCAGTGAGTGTGGTTTTTGGTTCAGTATTTACTAGCTAGGCTTGTAATAGTCTTTTATACAAGGCATTTCCCTTTGTAAGTATTGATGGGAGTATAGTAGACTGCTTGTGTGAAGGGTGCTGTGTGAGATGTAGTTAGAAATGATTTAGATGGATAGGTAATTTAGACCAGGTTATAATGGGCTCTAAAAGTCAAGATAAGCTATTTGAAGTGGAGAGTTATTTGAAGTTTTTTGTTTGTTTGTTTTTGTTTTTTAAGAGACTGATATGACCAGCTCTGCATTTTAGATAAAGTTCTCTGACAATAGCTGGTAGGAAGGCTTTGAAAAGGTAGAGATAGGATCCCAAGGGGTTCATGTTATTTTAGAGGTAGAATCCACATTGTACATTTTCAAAATAGATTAATCTCTGGCAATGTCAATGAGGAAAGAATGTGAAAGATGCTATATAATATTCTCAGTTTTGATATTTCTCTGAGAAAGAGAACCAGTCAGCTTCCAGATGAGAAGAGTCATAATTTATTTAAGATATTTGCTAAGTCATTTTTTTTTATTTCTGCTGAAATGAAGTTATACATATTTCAAATATTTTTTTCTCTTAGATTTATTTTATAGTCATGTTTGTTTGTTTCATTTTTACAAAACTATTTTAAAGGTGCTTTGTTAACTGAACAAAAAGAATTGAACCTTAGGTTTTACATAAAATTGCTCCAGTTATTAATATACAAGAAGTTTCCATTTCTAAAATTCTGTCTTCTCTTTTCCTCCAGATCAACTAATGATAAAACCTGAGGTGAGGACCAAAAACGTCTTCCTTTTGCTTAAAAAAATAGAAGAAAATAATCTTTCCTAGCCTTCTGGCAAGGGGAGCTCTTGACCTCAGCTGGCTATTGAGGACCATTTGTGATATGTAAATTCTAAGGTATTTCTCATTTCCACCTTTCCACTCAGTCCCTGGCTTCCCTAATCCTCTTGACTCAAGACCAGGAGAGACAGGAAGAAAGTGCTGGTCCTCTGCGTGGCTACTTGGCAGGAGGAAAATTTAATATGTGCATGCTCCATGGCAGGGAGTATTGGTCAAGATTAGACCCAAAATGAACTCTGGGTTGTAGATTCCTTTGCAAAAACGGTCCTTTATGATGATTGGAATAATTTGTTTTTGGCAAACTCTCTCTCTCTCTTTTTTTTGAGGGTGAGAAGAAACAGAGTGTGGGAAAAGCTTTGGAAATCTTGCAAGACCTCTTGGACATGGACTATGTGTTACAAAACACATTTTTGACAAGTTAAGTGACAACCAATCAAAAAAACAGACAGATTGTCTTTCCCATGTTGGGAAAATGCATCAGAAGAAGCGTCATTGCTGAATATTGTTGGGAACTTGCTAAACCCATTCATTTTTAAAAGAATGTCAAAGAGTCTAAATAGTTAGAGGACCAAGTTGAGTTTGCTGGTTCCTTTTTAGCAGGGTATTATTGCATCCTCCTGGGAGAAAAAAAGAAATGAGCAAGATCAAATCAAAAGCAGCTTCAACTGACAGTGAAGGGTGTTCCAAAACAAAAATTTTTAGGGAGAGAGAGATTAGTCTTAAAGCAAAATGTATTCTCTTTGCCATTGAAAGGCTATTAAAAAAAATTCATATAACTTTTGACAGGCAATGATCTGAATGCTGAATATACAGACACAGTTATTCCTTGCCCTCAAGTAACTCTTAAAGTCTCCCAGGAGATATAGACTTTCAAGAATATATAATTACAGTACATTGTGATTTTGTACAATTCTTAGGATGTGTTAATTCTGGTGAAACTGGGAAAAGTTTCACAGACTCATTGGTTTTATTGGCTTTAAAGTACATCATGAAAGATGCTCAGGTACTCCAGGAAAAGGAAACAGAGCATATACAAAGACTTGGAGTCATAAAGGAAAATGGTGATCTTCATTAAGGAAGGCAAAGTATGTGCAAGCTGAAGAAGGTGAGGCTAAAGACAAAGGTTATATGAGACTGGAATTGTTCCTGCATGGAATGCAACAGTTACTTGAACCCATGATGTAATGCAATATTTGCATAAATAGGGTACTCCACCTTTAGCTTAAAAATCTAATTGTTTAACAGAGATAAATGCTTTATTTTCATATGAACTACAACCACAACCAAAGTATTAGGATAACAATGACGATGCCATATCTGTAAGGGAACAAGAGCAATGACCTCTACATTTAACAGGATTAAAACTAGAACACACCGTAGAAAGACACAAAGACTGAAAAAAAAGAAAGAAGAAGAAGAGGGTCCAACTCAGAAATATGGAGGGTAATTTAAATACTCAACATGTATCTAAAAGTAATTTCATAAAAAACAAAAAAAGAAACAGTAGGGAAGAAGCTTTAAAGAGAATTGTACAGAAATGAGAAATAACGAAGTCCTTGGCTTAAAAATAGAGTCCAAATGCCAAGAAGGATAATAAAGATGAATTTATATCCAAAAGTAGTGATATTATTATAGTGTATCAGATAAAAATAAAATAGAATAAAGAGAAAAAAAATTTAAAATCTTTAAGGCTGATTAAAAGAAATTACCTAGAAAGGAAGAGAAATTAGGTAGCAGTCTTCTTAAAGATATCTTCAACAAGAAAAGGGAAAATGACTATCAAATTCAGAATTTATACCTAGCTAAACTATTATGTGAGTGTTAAGTGAAACACTATTTAAAAATATTAACAAATTTTAAAATAAGGCACCAATATATATGACAGAGAAAAATAAAACTGTTTTGATTGAAAAAGTAGGGAACATGTGGAGCGCCATCTGTCCAGTCTCCTCCTTTCTTATCAGGTGGCTCCTGACATAGCTCATTAGCACCCTGTTCTAAGGAACATATTTAAAATAGCATTGGATGCTTAAAAATATTCCTGGATTCAAATTCAAAAGACCTAGATTTTATTCCTAACTTCCTAATTACTTTGAACAATTCTTTGGTCATTCCATTTAGGAAACTTTTGATTAATCTAAATTAGGCAAGTTTCTCTATTGTGGATCTTCTCTGGCTATTGATACTTTGTTAGAGGGGGGTGTACCAGATAGGTACGTGACTTTGGAATTGCTAGACAAGATATGCATGGCCCTTTAACACTTCAGCATAATTCTATTTAATTCTGAACACTCAAGAAGACAGTATGAAAGGATGGAAGTTCCTCATTTGCAGTCCCTGAGTGAGTTGATTATCTACATTCCAGTAATAATGGAGAAGGGAGGTAATGAATGCATTCTCTTAACTCTCCCCTGAGATTGCTAAAGAATTTTTTTTGTTTCACCCAGAAATAAAATATTCTTCAGTCTTTCTTCAGTATCTGTATCACCCCACCTCTCTCCTTGTTGCTACCATCTACTCACCTGGTCCAGCTTATTGCTTCACATTCTTTGAGGACTCTGTCATCTGACTCATTGTCTTCCTCCCACATTTAGTCTTTCAAGTATGAGGAGTGAACTGAATGTCCATGTGATCAGGCTATCTAGAACCCTTCCTTATCTCTTAGTTTTTGGATGTCTTCAACTGCAGTGACCTAGAGCCCCAGTCTACTTCATCCTTCCCAGCACATTGGAAATGCTTGTTTTGTGAAGTTTTAAGCTCCAATATACTTTACTATCTGGCAGGAGGGAAAAAAAAAAAAAAAAAAATGTCTTGTCCATCAGGCTCTTTCTTTCTTACTAAACCTACCTCATTTCCATAAAACATATTCTTAGACGTCATCATCTTTTTCTTATGTTTATCAGCCTCTCTTAACCATACTCCATTCCTTTTCTTGCTATGTCATTCACTAGAATTGCTCTCTCAATAGCACATCAAGCACGTCTATCCTCTCTGTTCTCCCCTTGCCTATGGTAAGGTAGAAGGAACACTTTCCCCACTCATCCTCCCTGTGGCAAGACCTCCAGGGGAATAAAATTTCTGGCTTTGGTTCTTGCATGCACACCTTTCATGAGACAAAAAATGACTTATCTGATTGGTGAACTGTGGCAGTAGATCTAAGCATACTTAGCTCAGCTCCTTCTAAATCTTTTTTGGGCTTTGCTTGCTTTCAATGAGGGTAGGCTCAATTCTCTCCAAGCTCAAATTGCTTGCAGAGATATATATTCCACCCTACTCCATGAAGTGAGTACGTACCAAATTTCTTGGTAGAAACACTTCATGCAGGGGGTGCCTCATACTGTTTAGCGCTGTCTGTGCCTAGGTGTCTATAGTTGACTAATTTTAGATCATCCTGCAAACCAGCAGTTATCCGTAATGGTTTTCTGTATTTCCCCCATACTTACCAAAAATCAAAAACACTCCCCATTACAGATTTAAGGATCAATCATTAAATACAGATTATCTGCCTCTTTACTCAACTAGCTGAGTGCAGCTGGGAGAAAATGATGAAGCAATAAAATTCATTGCTGTGTCCAATCTACGCCAGATTCTAGGCAGTGCTGGGCAATCCTTTGCTTGCCACAGGGATTGCTCTATTCACTTTCTCTTGGCAGCTCCATTCACAGTTCTTCACTCTTCCCAAGACACTTGCCTACTCTTCCCATAACCAGCAGATGGCATCACCCCCTGAACAGCAAAAATTTTAAATTTCAACCTCCCATCTATAACATTATTCAGTCTTTGCCCATCTTCTTTTCCTTCCTTCTTTTCTTGTTGTTGTTAGAAGCACTTTTTTTTTCTAGCTCCATGTTAATTTCTGCATTTGTCTCTTTATCCTATCCTTTTCTTCTATCCTTTGTCCTTGTTTCATTGATTAATTGCCTCTCCTGTTGCTCATCTTTGTCTGCTCTATAAATGCCTACTCTGCAGCTTAACAACATACTCAAGCCTCTCTGAATTAAAGGATACCCTCTCTCGGTTCTGTGTACCTATTAAAAAAAAAAAAAAAAAAACCACCAAAGCATTTGCCATGGAATTGATTCCAACTCAGAGTGGTGACTCAACTACAGTCATATCATGGTTGCAGTCGGTGCTTACTCTCTGACTTCTTGCACACTCACTTTTCTATCCACTTCCATCAGGCTTTTACTGCCTCCTCAACTACCTCCTCACATACACTAAATTGTTGTTGTTGTTGTTGTTGTGTGCCGTCGAGTCGGCCCCGACTCATAGCGACCCCTCCTTGGGTTTCCGAGGCAGTATCACTACGGAAGTAGGATTGCCCAACTAAATTAGCCCTAAACAAAAGTCCACATGCACACTTTTAACTACCAGCTACTTCGGGATTGCGGAATTGCTCCCAGATCTCTTCCTCCAGATCTCTCCCAAATCTACATAAACAATAACAACATAAAGGGTCCATTCAGATCCCCATGGATGCTTCAAACACAACAATGCTCCCAAGCTAATTTCTTATCTCTTCACTGGTTTCCACCCCTCTCCTCCATCTTGTTCCCACACTTTCTATGTGTGTTTCCTATCTCAGTTAATGGCAACAATATTAGGTCAGCTTGGTAACCTAGAATTTTGGAAGTTACTTAAGATTCAAGTCTCTTGTCTCCCATCGAGCCTCCTGCATAGTATATAGTAATGTGGATTTTCTGTAAACATCCTTCAGTTTTGTCCCCTCACTCTTCACTTCATCTGCAGTGCTCAATTCATACCCCTTTCTCTTGCCTACAGTATTGCCTTGGCTTCCAAAAGGTTTAGGGGTTTCCTCTCTTTTTACCCATCCTTCCTAATGCCATCAAAATGATTTCTGAAATGCAAATGTGGTCATGTTACTCTTCCACTTAGAACTCTTTCTAGTTTTGCACTGTTTCCAGGATGACTGGCCAAATTCCTTTACATGGCATGTAAGACATTGCACAATCTTGGTCCCTGTCTACCTCTCCAGCCTCTTCTTCCATGATAATCTTTCTTACACCATCACACTGTGGCAATGTGAAATGCTTTCGTTATATTTACCAACAGAACTCTTCTTAATGCTTTAGGTGTAGCTGAAAGATTTCCTGCTCATTGAGACCGATAGAATTCTATGCACTTACCACTTTATATTACATTACTTAGTTACATGTTGATACTATTTACTGGACTGAGAGCTACCTGAAAGCTGATACTTTGACCTAGTATATAAAACATTAGCTACTACATAGTGCTCAAAAATGTTTGTTGAATAAAATTTTAAAATGCAACAACATCTATTGACAAAATATGATTAGGGAGGAAATATAACAAAATAAGAATATGCATGTTCAAGTGGTAGGACCTAGTGTGATTTTAAAAATAATTCCTCTGTCATCTATAATTAGGTGAAACTACTTTGTAATGAAAAGACTATAAACATTAAATGAAAATGATATAGTAAGAGAACATGTATGATGAATGTATTTCAAAATGCTAACTAAATATTAAAACATATTTGGGGAGGGGAGTGCAGTGAGGTTGAGGATAATGGCACTTTAAAGACTGTGAAAGTTTACCACCCTCAGAATTCCCCAAAAGAAATTCTAAGTAATATGCTTCAGAAAGAAGAAAAGCAAGAATAAAGATACAGAATGAAATTTAACAAAAATAACAGTCACAGAACTGATATCTTTTTATATTTTTAAAAAATGGGTTTTTTTGCTTGTTAATTTGCTTTTGTTGTTTAATTTGATGTTTATATTAATTTATTAAGGCTGTCCTAACGATTTAAATGACAAAATTAAACTCTAAACAATAAGATTGGCATATAAGAGGTCAAAGTGTATGAAGGCATTTAGAGTAAACTGGAAGGAGAGAGTAATAATACTGAAAAACTTTTGACTTTGTTAGAAAAAAATGTGTATTAAATATTGATGTTAGAAATGTAAAGTAAGCCCTAGAAAGAATACATAAATGATGTATCGTAAACAGAAAGAGTGAAAAAAATACATAAAAAAAGTTTAGTTCAATAGACTCAGTCCATTATGAAATTATAGTAATTATAAATTTGCACACATCCAATAGAAAATTTCTCAAAAATATAGAAATACCAAATTGACAAAAACTGGGAGATACTGACAAGTCAACAAAGAATTTAATACAACTGTATCAGAAGTTGATATTTCAAGCTCAAATCACTAGCAAGGAGAGAGAAAGCTTTGAACAATTACATTAACGGATCTCAGCAATCTAATAGATTTCTAACACTCTAATACAGAACCTCAAATCCAACAAACATAGACTGTATTTTTTCAACAACACTTAGAAATTTCAAATGACATATCTTTAAATGAATGTTTCTCAGGATATTCTTTTTTCTAAACATATGTTTTCTCCTATTTTTCACTCAAATATACTCTGACTTATGTGTTCTTTGTTATCTTTTGAAGTCATCAAACTAGTCAGATGGTGTCTGCTGTGGCTATGATTTGAGACTGATGTGGCTCCTGGGAGCTTCCCAATTTGACCAATGTCTTCTTCTACATCCTTTGAACAGTCATTAGTAGAAGATTTAGTCACAGTGATGTGAAGTTAAGCTTGTGGCCTTGAGTTCAGGGGTACTCTCATTACTTTTCTGAAGAGGAAAGTTTTTGTCTGAGTCCCTGCCTGCCTTTGGAGTAAGACTCACAGTTCAACAGTTATTTGTGCTCTTTGGAAGTCTTCCTGAAAGATAATGCAAGGAATGCAGTGGAATAAACCCAAAAATGATGGACATTCACCAGTGCCCTTTAATGTCATCACTACCTCTGAGAATATTAGCCTTTTATGGTCTTTCCCAAAAGGAACTTAATTAAGTTATCATAGTAGATCAGGGTAAGTGTGTCCTCTGACCCAACCCCATCACTCTAAGACTCCATTACTGCACTGGGATGTTTCCTGTTTTCACTTTCCCAATGACATAGAAAAACTAATATGTTGTCCTTCAAAAGTGACAATGATACTACAGTTTTACTATATACTACCATGTTAAGACATTTCCATGGAGCCGTAACAACCACTTACATTCCAACACTCCTTCCCAATTTTCCAGTCCTTTACTAAGCTACTTTCTTCTGATATTACCCAAAATCTTTATAATGTAGGCAAGAAAGATACTAGTACCTCTATTTTAAAAATTTGAGACTAAGATAATTAAAAGTGACATCCAGAATTTCACATGACATTGTGGAGACAGAAGGACTAAAATCTATATCTTCTAACTCAAATTTCACTGGCTATTATATCACACTCTTCCTGGTTTCTGACATATGTTGTAAGGATGGTCAGTGAGGATAGATGTGTAATACTTACTGTTACTCAGAAACATATTTACAAGTTGGCCTAACAAAATTATACCTTTGGTTAATAGAACACACTCTCGAGCAAAACCACTTAGGCTCAAATTCTGACATGAGCATGGTTAAGCCCCTTGGCTGCTAATTGAAAGGTTAGCGGTTTGAACCCACCCAGCAGCTCTGCAGGAGAAAGACCTGGCAATCTGCTCCCATAAAGACTATAGTTTAGCAAATCTTATGTACCCATTCTACCTTGTTACCTGAGGTTGTTATAACTCAGTCTAAGCTGTGTGCCTTTAGCAAGTTACTTAACTTGTGCCTCAGTTTTATCTATAAAATGGGGAATTTTACCTACTTTTTAAGGTTATACTGGGATTCACTAAGTTAACAATACATCTAAAGTGCACAGAACAGTGTCTTGTGTTTAATAAGTGCTATATAAGTATTTGCCATTGTTGATTTTGACATTGTCTTTTTTGTTATTATTGTTATTATCTGGGGATGTTTGACTGCAAAAATGCCATGATTTAAGCTAAGCTTAGAGTAAAAGGAAATGTTTCCTTCATTGATGAAGTTGAGAAGATTGTAAAAATAAAGGCCAGGTAAGAGGCGGGGCAAGATGGCGGACTAGGCAGAAGGATTGCACAGACCCTCTTCAACAAAGAAAAGGGAAACCATTTAACACAGACACAGAAGATAATCTTGGACCCCTGAGCCTTGAAGGAAAGGATGCAGATTTGGACTAAACCCCAACTA
>NW_006921664.1:7417794-7556381 GCF_000298275.1 Orycteropus afer afer | reverse complement strand
TCCTGGCTTTTAATCCCCTTTCTCCTGCTCTTCCCGCTTGCTACTTTGGGCGTCCCTGAGTTGTCTCTCCTCACCTGTAACCCTGGGGCTGATATAGGCTCTCCTTACTTCCATGTGCACTCCTTCCACATCCATTGTATTGGTGGTGAAAAGAAAAAAAATGAACTTGAATCTATGAAGTGATAAGAGTCCAATTCTGGTGATGACATACGTCAACAATCATGCCATTGTGGCCTGGATACGCTCCTTCTTTTTCTTTTCCATCACCTGGTTCACTCAGCCCAGAATATTGCTGGTTCAAATGCATAACTCAAATGTTCACAGTGTATAAGAAATGTTAGGAACGAGCCAAATACAGCCAACAGAAAACTGGATAATCTGAACTTTCTTGACTGGCTGGGAAAGATTTAACGTCCCATACAACCATTTCTGGTCTTCCCTTGTCACAGAGAATATTTGAGTGAAAAATAGGAGAAAACATATGTTTAGGAAAGGAATATCCTGAGAAACTTTCATTTAAAAATAAGTCATTTGAAATTTACAAATGTTGTTAAAAAAATACATTCCATATTTGTTGGATATGGGGTTCTATAATAGATCATTAAAAATCTATTAGATCTCTGAGATCCACTAATGTAATATTCAAAGCTTTCGCTCTCCTCATTAGTGATTTGCACTTGAAATATCAATTTCTGATACCCAAGACCCATTGCTGTTGAGTCAGAGCTGACTCACAGCGACCCCTCCTTGGATTTCTGTATCAATTTCTGATATAGTTGTATTAAATTCTTTGTTGACTTGTCAATATCTCAATTTGTCAATTTGGTATTTTATCAATTTGTATTTCTTTATTTTGAGAAGTTTTTTGTTAGAAGCATACAGATTTATAATTACTATAACTCCATAATGGATTAGTTCTGTTGAACTTGTATATATATTATTTATAATATAAAAGTTATATATATATATATATATATATATATTTACCTACTTTCTAAGGTTATACTGGGATTCACTAAGACATCATCTCAAACAAATATATATATATATATATATATATATGTATATTACTCTTTCTGTTTGAGATATAGGAGCTCTGGTGGCATAGTGCCTAAGGCATTTGAGTGCTAACCAGAAGGCTGGAGGTTCAAACCCACCAGCCACTCCTTGGAAGGAAGGTTGGGCAATCTACTTCCATAGTGATACCACCTCAGAAACCCAAGGAAGGGTTACTATGAGTCAGATCCAACTCCACGGCTTTGTGTTGCATTTGAGATACATAGTTTATGCACTTAGTCTTCTAGGGGTTACTTTAAATTTCTATCAACATTTAACTACACATTTTTTCTAACAAAGTCAAAAGTTTTCAGTATTATTACTCTCCCCTTCTAGTGTTACTATAAGTACCTTTGTACACTTTGACCTCCTGTACGAAATCTAATTGTTTAGAGTTTAATTTTGTCTTTTAAATTGCTAGGATTTTTCAGCTAAAATATAATAGCCATAACAAATTAATATTAACATGTGTTTATATTATATAAATATCAAAATAAAACAGCAAAAACAAAATAACAAGAAATAAAGAACACAAAAATATTTTAATGTAAAAAGATAATATACCAGTTCTGTGACTGTTATTTTTTGTTAAATTTCATTCTGCTTCTATATTCTTGCTTTTCTTATTTCAGGGTTTTATATATAACATCCCATTGCCTTCTTGCCTGCATGGTTTCTGTTGAGAAATCAGAGCTTAGACTTATTGGTTGCCCTTTGTAGGTAACTTCTTGTTTTTCCCATGCTGCTTTCAGGGTTCTTTCTTTATCTTTGGTTTTGGAGAGTTTGATGATGATATGTCTTGGTGATTTTCTTTTGGGGTCTATCCTGTTTGGGGTTCATTGGACTTCTTGAATGGATATATTCTCATCTTTCATCATATCAGGGAAATTTTCTTCCAACGAATTTTTGATAATTTTTTCTGCGGTTTTATTTGCCTCTTCCTGTTCTGGAATTCTGATTACATGTAGGTTATTCTTTTTGATGGTATCTCACATGAACCTTAGGCATTTTTTTTTTTTTTTTTTAATCTTTTATTCTGATTGATCTCTTCCAAAGAAATATTGAGGTAGTTGTCTTTGATCTCACTCATTCTGTCTTCCATTGATTCAATTCTACTCTTTTGCCTGTTCAATGCATTATCTATTTCTAAAAATTTAGTATTAATCTTCTGGATTTCTATCTGTATAGTTTGTATCATTTCTAAATTTTCATTGATTTTGTCATTTTGTTCTTGTATTGTCTTCCAAAGTAGATGATATTAAGTCTGGCCATTCTCATTTCCAAGGAGCAGTCCAGCTATACTTCTTCCAAGATAGATTTGTTAGTTCTTTTAGCTGCCCATGGTACTTGCAGCGTTCTTTGTCAACAACACAATTCAAAAGCATAAACTCTTCTTCAGTCTCCCTTATTTATTGTCCAGCTCTCACGTGCATATGAGACAATTGAAAATACCAAGGCTTGGGTCAGGTGCATTCTAGTCTTGAAGGAGACATCTTTCCTCTTCAGCTCTTGAAAGAGGTCTTTTGCAACAGAGTTGCCCAATGCAATATGTCTTTTGATGTTGTCTTCACTGCTGCTTCTATTGGCGTTGATTGTAGAACCAAGCAATATGAAGTCTTTGACAACTTCAATCTTTTCTCCATCTATCATGATGCTGGGAGCTCTGGTAGCATAGTGGCTAAGACACTTGCCTGCTAACCAGACGGCTGGCGGTTCAAACCCACCAGCCACTCCTCGGAAGGAAGGTTGGGCAATCCTACTTCCGTAGTGATACTGCCTCGGAAACCCAAGGAGGGGTCGCTATGAGTCGGGGCCGACTCGACGACACATAACAACAACAACAACAACAACATCATGATGCTGCTTATAGGTCCAGTGGTGAGGATTTTTGTTTTCTTTATATTGAGCTGCAATCCATACTTTGGACTGCAGTCTTTAATTTTCATCAGTAAGTGCTCCAAAACATCCTCACTTTCAGCAAGCAAAGTTGTGTCATCTGCGTACCTCAGGTTCTCTGGAGAAGGATGTCATGCTTGGTAAAGTGGAGGGTCAATGAAAGAGGGGAAGGTCCTCAACAAGATGGATTGACATGGTGGCTGCAGTGATGGGCTTGGGTATAGTCAGGGTTGTGAGACTGGCACAGGACTGGACAGTGTTTTGTTCTGCTGTATGTAGGGTCACTATGAGTCAGAGATGACTCAATGGCACCTAACAACAACAACAAAAAAAAAATGTCTTCCAAAATTTTGTCTGTGTTTTCCTCAATTTTGTCAGTGTTTTCCTTGATCTGTCTCTCAATCCATTAAAGGTACCTAAATATAATTCTTTAGAATTCCTTATCAGGGAGTTCCAATCCTACTTCTTCCTCAGGGATGTGTTCTGAGTCTGTATCCTGGTCCCTTTTTTCTATTGCTTTATCTTGCTTCTTTGTGTGGACTGTGATGCTCTGTTATCTCTGAGACATTGTGATGTTTTTGTGTTTATATTTACTTGGTGATGGTATGTTGGAGTGATTCACCCAAGATTTTAATTTTCTTTGTTTGCTTTGAATGTATCTGAGTAAGCAGGGTACTATGTTCCTCTATTTGCAAGTTCTCAGCACTTATGCACTTACCACCTGTCTCCTTTCCAGTTGTCAGCCTCCCATATGTCCATGCTGTCCTTGGCAAGCAGAGCCTATTCTTAGGTCTCTGGAATCTGAATGAGAATGCTGTTACTTTAAATATCCAAAATGGCCATCACTGGTAAACATTCAAAATGGCTGCACTCTTGGACACCTGAAAGTCCACAGTTCAGTTCTTCTCCTTCTTTGCTGTTTCCCTTTTTAGTCATCAGCCACCAATGCATTCATCCATGCAAGGCTTGGTGAACAGGGCTAATTTTTAGGTTAATTCTCAGGTCCTAACACCATTTGGAAATATTCAGGCTGTCCATGCTGTCAGGATAGCTGACAGTCTGCAGCTCCATTTGTCTCCATATTCAGTTTTCATTATGGTTCTTCTACTAGTTGGTGTTTAATCCACTTCTATATCCTTTCTTTCAAAGCTCAAGGCTCCAAGATTATCTTCTGTATCTGTGTCAATTCATTTCCCTTTTCTTCATTGAAGAGGGCCTGCATAGCTTGTCTGCCTATTCCACCATCTTACCAGAAGTCTTGCTTTTCTTCTTTCTGAAGCATGTTACCTAGAATTTCTTTTGGGGAATTCAGAGGGTGGTAAACTTTCACAATCTTTAACAACTAAAAATGCCATCATCACCAATCCCACCTTATCTCTACTTAAGAAACATCTCCCTGCCTTCTCCAGTCTGGTCATAAGTGAGGTTGTTGTTAGCTGCTATTGAGTCAGACTCTTATTCATGGCAAGCCTATTCATGATGAGATCAGACCAGTGAGATCCATAGAGTTTTTTCATTGGCTAATTATTTTTAGAAGTAGAACATCAGGACTTACTTCCTAGTCTGTTTTTGTCTAGAAGTTCCACTTCAACCTGTTCAACATCATAAGAATACACAAGCTTCCACTGGTAGATGGATGGCCAGGAATCAAACCCAGACCTCCCATATAGAGGGTGAAAATTCTACCACTAAACCACTACCAAACCAAACCAAACTCACTGCCATCAAATTGATTCTGACTCATCATGGACCCCATAGGATTTCCAAGGCTGTAAATCTTTATGGATGAAGATTGCCCCATCTTCCTTCCACAGTGGGATTGGTAGGTTTGAACCACCAACCTTCTGGTTAGCTGTCAAATGCCTTAGACACTGCACCACCAGAGCTCCTTCTGATGTCCATAAAGAAAATATTCACCTTTTCTCTGTATTTCCATGCCAGCCTGTATACATATATGCAGCTCTGGTAGCACAGTGCCTAAGGCATCTGACTGCTGACCAGAAGGTTGGTGGTTCAAATCCACCAGCCACTCTATGGAAACAAGACTGGGCAATCTACTTCTGTAAAGATGTACCACCTCGAAAACCCAATGGCAGTCACTGTGAGTTGGAATAGACTATATGGAAGTGCATTTGTTTTTTTAGTATACATATATACTAAATTGCCATGAAATACGTATATATGGAGCTTCTTCTTCTTTTTCTTTGTTTTGGTCTTCATCTTCGTCTTGTTCTTCCAAACTTTATAACCCCAAGAGGCTTTTTTCCAGGGCACCTGCACCCACATTCTGACCCCCCAGTCCCTTCATAACAGCATTAATTTCACAGGACTTCCAGACTTAAAGCTTGGTCCACTGGGATTTTTTGCATTGCAATATATTTTTTTAGCTGTCAGTGTTATCATTGTGTCTGACAGGTTTATTAACAACAGCTTGTAGCTGTTAAGTTAAAGTTTACATAATGGAAACACTCAACAAATTAAAAACTAGAATGGAAACCTCAGTGGAATGGTAGATATCCTTATCCCACTCCCAAAGAGACATAATATGCGGAACAAGAAGAGGGTAACAGGATGTGAGGCACAGTAAGAATGTATATGTCAAGATCCCCTGATGGAGATATCTTCTCCCCCTCCGCCCCCAATACCACCAGCTGATCACTGATTCCTAGAATTCTGCTGTTAGAGACCAATTCCCTTGAATTAGGTTTAATTTAATACTAATAGCCAGGATGAGTAACAAAGTCAGTTAACATTCTTTATGTCATATAAATGATTTTATCAGATCTTTTCCAGTTTAATGATAACTGAGAATATTTCCACTAAAGAGGCCAAATAATAGGAAGGATTACAAAGGAACAGAGAAGCAGATGAGGCCCCATGGAACTCCAAACAGTGGGGAGAGGCCTAAGAACCAGGGGTACTTATTGCTTCCTCACCATGAATTCTGAGAACAGATCTAGATAACCAGTTCTTCTAGGTGCCAGCCGGTGATTCTGGCCTTCACTAAACCCTTCCAGCTTTCAGTGTTATACATCCATGAAGCAGATCAGGAATTCAGCCCCCATGCCCAACTCTGCCATGAGAACAATCTCGAGTCCTTAAATATCGAAGAGCCTTGTTCAGGTCATGGATCAGACCCTTTCCATGTCTAGCCATAAGCCAATGGTGATGAGGGGCAGAGGAGACTATTTACATAATCAAGAACACCCATACCAGCTACAAGAATTATTTAAAGTGTCTGGTATTTGCCACAAGGACTAGTCCTTGTCAGAAGTATTCTGTTGATGAGAACTAAGTGATACATCCCAAAGTATAATAGCTATTGCTTTGTTAGAGCTTTAGTTTTGTGACTTTGGGTAAGCCATGCCTTATTTTCCATCTATAAATTGTAAATAATAATAGATTTATTGAATAGATGATAACAGAAAATATGTAGTAGTAACATTTTCTAGAGTGGACTTATATAGTACTTAGGGAGCTCTGGTAGCATAGTGCCTAAGGCACTTGACTGCTAACCAGAAAGCTAGTGGTTCAAACCCACCAGCCACTCCTCGGAAAGAAGGTTGGGCAATCTACTTCTGTAGTGCTGCTGCCTCGGAAATCCAAGGAGGGGTCGCTATGAATCGGGTCCGACTCCACAGCACATAACAACAACAACAACAACACGGGATAGATGATAATAGTGTTGTTATTATTAGATGCTATTGAGTCATCCCTAAACTCATGGCAACTACACACACAAGGAGATCAGACTGTTGTGATCTATAGGGTTTTCTTTGGATGGTTTTTGGAACTAGGTCTCCAGGTCTCTTTTCCTAGTCTATCTTAGTGAACGCTCCACTGAAACTTGTCTAATATCACACCAAGACTAAAGTCTCTGCAGACAGACAATTGGCATCTGCACTTGAGGTGCATTGGCTGGGAATCAAACCTAAGTCTCATGCATGAAGATGAGAATTCTACCACTGAATCACCACTGCCCTCCATAATACTTATAGTTAAATGGTTTGTGCCTCAGTATCTCATCTGCAAGATAGGAATAATAACAGCACTTATAGAATAGGCTTGTGAGGGTTAAATAAAATAATGTGTGTAAAGTATAAGCACAGTGCCTGGGAAAGCAGCACATTTTCAGTAAATGTTAGCTATTACTATGACTACTTCTACAAAATCTTTCTAATATTTTGGGTTTAAGGAGAGCTAAATTAGGAAGCAAGTAAAAGAACCTCACCCAGAATCTGGGTCTTTAGTCATGATCACAGCCCTGAGTTGATTCAGAAATACTCCAAATAAAGTCATGAGGGTACAAACGCCCTCATTCCACCACCATGTGGAGTGGCTATAGGTAGAAGCAGATAATCACGTGAGCATTGAGGAGGAATGGGAGAGATTACTATATTTCGGAAAAACTCATCTCTGACTTTTTTCAGCTCAAGCAAAACTGTGAGCAAATCCTTCCTGGCGGGAAGAAGGGAAAACATTCATCAACTGGAGACCCAGACCTATGAGGTGTGCAACTTCCTGTTTCATTCCATTGGGAACTAAAAAATTTTCCATTCATTGTCAACCTCCAAAGGCCTTTCAGGGGTGGATAGGGTGAGTCAGAGAGCTGGCCTAGGGATGGCAGACTGGTGGAAGCTCACAGACTGCTCCTTGTTTTCACAGTAACTCACAGAGACCAGTGACCTTCATATTCCAACTGCCTCTGTGGATAAGAAATTATGGCTCCTTAAGCTCATAGACCCAAAGCATCCTAAAACCATAAGGTATTTCATGCAAGTCAATGACTAAATCATTCAGGGAAAGTTAATGCCTATTTTCTTAACAAAAAATCTCCTGGGATAGTATACCACTCTGATGGTTCATCCCAAAATGTAACTGTTTAGTTAACTTAAATCATTTAGTTATGACCTCTCTGTGGCCCTTGACAATGCAGGCATGGACTCCATCTTGAAATCCTCCTCCTTTAGCTTCCAAGGAGTCCCTAGGTGGTGTAAATGGTTAATACATTTGGCTTCTAACCAAAAAGTTGGCGGTTGGAGTCTACTTAGAGGCATCTTGAAAGAAAAGCTTAGGGTCTATTTCCAAAAAATCAGCCATTGAAAACACTATGGAGCACAGTTCTACTCTGACACGCATGAGGTTACCATGAGTCAGAGTCAACTCAGTGACAACTGGTTTGTGATTTGCTTCCTCTTTCTCTCACTCTACAGACACTAATGGATCCCCTTTCTCTAACTCTACAATGTCTAGAGTTTCAGCATTTCATATTTGATCTTTTCTACTTTTGAATTTGAACCAGTGTTCTCAATTTTTGCTGGTCACAGAATACATTAAAGAATCTTAGGAATTTGCTCACAGTAAAATTCACACTCTCACATATGAAATGTTGCAAATTTGTGAATTTCAGCAGTTCACAAACTCACTGATGTGTACTCATGAACCCCAAAGGATCCAAGTGAAAGAGCAGCCCCCTGACATCCAGGAACTGGTCTGATACAGAGCAAGGCCTTGGGTTTTTTAGAAGTTTGCTGGCTCTCACTGCTAGGCCACTGTTTTGATTCTCTCTAGTGTCACTCTAACAGAAGATACCACAAATGTGTGGCTTTAACAAAAAGGGATCTATTTTCTCACAGTTTTGGAGGGTGGAAGTCTGAATTCAAAGTGCCAGGTCTAGGGGCTGGGTGAAAGCCCCTCAACCTTGGGCTTCAGCTCTGCCTCTTGTTCCCAACCCACTGAAGCTAGAGGTATCTCAACTCAGGCAGCTGTTAGCCACTAAGACTAAGAATCCCAAGGTTGACAAATAAAATGCTACAGTCCCAATATTACCAAACAACATGGAAGGTCACTAGTTCAAGTCCAGAGACATTCCCAAGATGGGCAGGAAACATGGCAGGCTGCTAAATGATGACTCGGTTACATGCAGGGTCCAAGCATGTCAAAAAGCTTCAGACCATTCCCAAAGCTTCTCCTCATACTGGAAGCAGATCACAACATCCCTAAAACAGCTACTCAGCTGCTCACAGTAGATTCCACCATGGAGATGATTGACAGTCTCATCATGGGGAATAACTACAACCAGCTGCCCAGTCACTCAAAACCAGGCCCAGCCAAGTTGACACATAACCTTTATTAGCACAGCTACTTTATTCTCCTGTAGGACATAAACAATCTCACAGAATGCCAACATCAGACACGGTCACTCTGAGACTATGATAAAGTGAGACAAAGCAAAATCACTCATAATTTTATCTAAGCACCAACAAAAACAAGGTCACTATGCAACTCACAAAATACCAAACATCACCTTCTCTTGACAAATATGAGTGTGATAGTTGGAGCTGTGTATCAACTTGGATGGACCATAATTCTGTGTGGTTTAAGGAGTTGTGATGTGGGTTATTCCCATGATGGTATCGGATATATATGTTTTGAGTGGCCAATCCATTGAAAGGGAGTTTCCCTAGGGGTGTGGCCTGCTTCCAACATATTTGTAGACATCTTGGGAAAAGGGACACACTTTGTGTATCAGGATCCTGTCGGGCTGCCTACAACTGTCCATGAGTGAACAATCCACCATTCAACCTGGAGATCTCGGATTCATCATTTGTTAGAGTCAACAGCCAGTATGCTGCCTGCCAACCTTGAGCTCGTCAGCCCCTGTAGCTGCGTGAGGTGGGAAAATCCTCCAGCTTGATGTTTGATTTAGGAACTTGGGACTTGCCAGCTTCTATAAGTGGTGAGAAATTTTTCTAAGATAAATTTCTCTCTATATATATGTATATATATATAGGAGCGCTGGTAGCATAGTGCTTAAGGCTCTTGACTGCTAACCAGAAGGCTGGCGGTTCAAATCCACCAGCCACTCCTCCGAAGGAAGGTTGGGCAATCTACTTCCATAGTGATACTGCCCCGGAAACCCAAGGAGGGGTCGCTATGAGTCAGGTCCGACTCGACGGCACATAACAACAACAACATATGTATATATAAGCTTTACTGGTTTTGTTTCTCTAGAGAACCCAGTCTAACTCATTGGGTACCGAGAGTGGTTCTGGAGAGAGAAAATCATAAGGATTGGCTTTCTAAATTGGTTCTCACCAATTCTGTTTTGGTTCTCCAATCTGATTAATCATAAAGACACTGGTGACTCTGCCTCCATTAGCAAAGAGGGCCTAGCTAATCTGTGGCATGAGGTGGCAACATTAATATGCAAAATAGCACCCAATAGATCAAGTATTTTTGAGAATTGAGGCTCTGGGTGATCACATACTTAATACTTTTCTGCAATTTTGTCAGCATGAGGAGTAAAAGGAAGCTGGTTGGTTGGTCCCACTTATGTTAGATAAAGTGGTAAAAGAGTGAGATGAGTTCAAGGCTGCTGAGTCTCAGCTTAAGCACTGCATAAAAGACCTCAGTGTTTCCAGTTGTGCTCTGAAAGAAAGCCTTATTTCTTCTAATAACACAGCTGATATTACCGAAAACCAAACCCAGAGTCTTATTGTAAGGCTGGCTGAATTAAAACACCAATTAAATTGTCAACCCAGAATGGTGTCTGAAAAAATGAGATCCTGAAACCTGGAATGGGGACATATGGGCAGACAGTCAGAAAGATGAGGATATGGATCCTGTAAATTACATTGAATCTGTCCCATCTGAATGGATTACTATAAAAGCAGTATCTCTTCCACCTCAGTTTGATGGGATTAACCCAACTGTTCCTGCAGGGTAATTGCCTGAGGTAGATGCCATGGAAGACATTGTTGAAGGTTCTCAGGAACTTTCCCAACCACCCATTGTTCTTGCTAGACCTATAACTAAAGTTAAGTCCAAGCAAGCTCCAAAAGGTAAAATAGAGGAGAAGATGGTCCACTACACCCAAAAGGACTTACTTGATTTTGCTAACACAGACAGACAGAAACCTGGAGAATATGTATGGGAATGGCTTCTGAGGATGTGGAATAATGTTTTAGCTCGAGAGGTTAGGAAAGGATTTAATTGTTTTCTTGCTTGGCTTACTGAAGCATGAATTATGTGGTGGCTTACCTGAAGTCAAGTTAAGTACCAGACCTGCCTTGGTATAATGTAGAAGAAGGTATCCAGAGGCTTAGGGAAATTGCCATGTTAGAATAGATTTATCAGACTAGACCCCTAGAGCCAGAAATAGATAGTCCAAAGGACACAACTTTCACCAGTACAGTGAGGAACAAATTTGTGAAGGGAGCCCCAGAATCCTTGAAGACTGGTTTGATTGCTATTTTATGTAAGCTGGACTGGATAATGGGAACTTCCCTAATTGAACTAAGACTCTTAACTATGATGGGGCTGATTGGACCCTGTGGTAGTAGGGGCCAAGTGACAGCAGTTAATCAACAAAGACAAGGTGGGCATGGTTACCATAATGGACAGCAGAGTCAAAACAGTAATCAGAATACTCTGACTCATGTGGAATTTTGGCATTGGCTACTTAGGCATGATGTTCCTAGGAGTGAAATACATAACAAATCTACTAAATATTTACTTGATCTGTATAGACAGAAGAATTTTAGGTCACATGAACAGCAGCCTAGGTTGAATCCCCAGAATACAGAGTCACAGCCTCTCAGCCAATTCCCAGACTTGAGTCAGATTACAGACCCACAACCCCTCGAATGAAGGGGAGGCCAGGTCCCCTTGAGGAAGGACTCTTCTACATTGCCAAAAATTTATAATGTCAATCTTTCTCCCAGCCTACCCCAAAGGGATCTGAGGCCTTTTACGAGAGGGACTGTTCACTGGGGAAAAGGAAATAATTAGACTTTTCTGGGACTACTAGACACTAGCTCTGAACTGACACTAATTCCAGGAGACCCAAAGCATCATTGTGGCCCACCAGTCAGAGTGGGAGCATATGGAGGTCAAGTCATTGATGGAGGTCAAGTCATTGATGGAGTCTTAGCTAAGGTGCATCTCACAGTGAGTCCAGTGGGTCTCTGAAACCATCCTGTAGTGATTTCCCAATTCCAGAATGCATAATTGGAATAGATATACTGACTGAGCAATTGGCAGAATTCCCACATAGGGTCCCTGACATGTGGAATAAGGGCTTTTATGGTAGGGAAAGCCAAGTGGAAGCCATTAGAACTGCCTCTACCTACAAAAATAGTAAACCAAAAGCAATACCACATCCCTGGAGGGGTTGCAGAGATTACTGCCACCATCAAGGACTTGAAGGACACAGGGGTGGTGATTCCCACCACATTCCCATTTAATTCGCCTATGTGGCCTGTGCAAAAAACCAATGGATCTTGGAGAATGACAGTAGGTTAGTTTAAACTTAATCAGGTGGTGATTCCAATTGCAGCTGCTGTTCCTGATGTGGTTTCATTGTTTGAGCAAATTAGGACATCTACTGGTACTTGGTATGCAGCTATTGATCTGGCCAATGGCTTTTTCTCAATACCAATTTCAAAGAACAATCAGAAGCAGTTTGCCTTCACCTGGCAAGGCCAACAATATACTTTCCAAGTGCTTCCTTGGAGGTATATCAACTCCCCAGCAGTATGTCACAATTTAGTCCATAGGGATCTTGATCGCCTTTCCCTTCCACAAGACATCACACTAGTCCATCAGATTGCTGATTGGACCTAGTAAAGAAGAAGTATCAATGACTCTAGACTTATTGGTGAGACATCTTCATTCTGTTGTTGTTGTTGTTGTTGTTGTATGCCATTGAGTCAGACCCAACTCATAGTGACCCCTCCTTGGGTTGCCGAGGCAGTATCACTATGGAATTAGATTGCTCAATCTTCCTTCCGTGCAGTGGCTGGTGGGTTTGAACCACCAGCCTTCTGGTTAGCAGTCAAATGCATTAGGCACTATGCTACCAGAGCTCCTCATCTTCATGCTAGAGGGTGGGAAATTAACCCAACAAAAATTCAGACACCTTCCACCTCAGTGAAATTTCTGGGGGTCCAGTGGCAAGGGGCATGTTGAGATATTCCTACTAAAGTGAAGGATAAGTTATTTTATCTGGCTTCCCCCACAACTTAAAAGGAGGCACAATGTCTAGTGGGCCTCTTTGGATTTTTGAGGCAACATATCCCTCATTTGGGTGGGTTGCTTCAGCCTATTTTTCAAGTGACTTGGAAAGCTGCTAGTTTTGAGTAGGGTCCAGAACAGAAGCTGGTTCTGGCTGCCGTGCAAGCTGCTCTGCCACTTGAGCCATATGATCCGGCTGATTCAATTGTGCTTGACGTGTCTGTAGCAGAAAGAGAAGAAGTTTGGAGTCTTTGGCAGATCGCTATTGGTAATTGCAATGCAGACCCTTGGGATTTTTGAGAAAACCCCTGCTATCCTTTGCGGATAACTACTCTCCTTTTGAGAAACAGCTTTTGGCTTGTTACTGGGATTTAGTAGAGACTGAACGCCTAACCATGGGCCACCAAGTCACCATGAGACCTGAGCTTCCCATTATGAACTGGGTGTTGTCTGACACACAGAGTCATAAAGCTGGACGTGCACAGCAGCATCCATCATTAAATGGAAGTGGTATATCAGAGATCGGGCTCAAGCAGGACCCGAAGACACAAGTAAGTTGCATTAGGAAGTGGTCCAAATGCCTATGGTCTCCACTACAGTCACATTACCTTCTCCCTCCCAGTCTGTACCTATGACCTGATGGGGAGTTCCTTATGATCAGTTGACTGAGGAAGAGAAAACTCATGCCTGGTTTAGAGGTGGTTCTGTGCAATATGCAGGTACCATTTGAAAGTGGACAGCAGAGGCATTGTAGCCCCTTTCTGTGACTTCCTTGAAGGACAGGGGTGAGGGTAAATACTCCCAATAGGCAGAACTTTGAGCTGTGCATCTGACTGTTCACTTTGCATGGAACAAGAGTGCATGATTGTATGTGGATTCATGGGTTGTGGCTAATGGCTTGGCCAGATGTCTGGGACTTGGAAGGAGCATGATTGGAAAATTGGTGACAATTTTTTTTTGTTTGTTTGTTTCACTTCACTAAGTTTAGAATGATTTTTTATACAGCAGTAGATAACTGGAACAATCCTTAAAAAGCTTCAGAATCTAATCAACATGTACTAGCAGGAGCCAGGAAGGTATGTATGGGCTTGATTCCTGAGGGTGCTAGATCAAGGAAAATAGGAACAGATTATATGAAAACCTTCCCCTATGTTACAAGACTTAACACCCTGGCAAGATCCATATATGGAAATTCTAACCTGCTCCTAGGTTCACTATTAGAAGCCTGGAAAAAACAATGTTGTTGTTGTTACGTTCCGTCGAGTCGGCCCCCACTCATAGCCACCCCTACTTGGGTTGCCAAGGCAGTATCACTACGGAAGTATATTGCCCAACCTTCCTTCCGAGCAGTGGCTGGTGGGTTTGAACCTCCAGCCTTCTGGTTAGCAGTCAAGTGCCTTAGGCACTATGTTACCAGAGCTCCTTGGAAAAAGCAATAGTTCACACTAAATGGAGTAGCAATATCAGAAATTTCTGGGTAAAATAGTAGAGAAAAGGATCAAAATATGCAGAGAAATGGGCACACCACAGTAGATAAACTTGTTGTTAGGAGCCATTGAGTAGGGTTTGACTCATAGTAATCCCATGCACAGAATGAAACACTGCCCAATCCTGTACCAACTTCATACTTCATAATTGTTGCCATTCTTGAATTCTTTGTTGCAGCCACTGTGTCACTCCACCCCACTGAGGGTCCTTCTCTTTTTTGCTGACCCTCTACTTTACCAAATATAATATTCTTCTCCAGAGACTGGTCTCTCCTGATAACATGACCAAAGTATGAGATGCAAAATCTGGCCATTCTTGCTTCTAAGAAGCATTTTGACTGTACTTCTTCCAAGACAGATTTCTTCATTCTTCGGGAAGTCCTTGGTATGTTTAATATGCTTTGCCAAGACTACAATTCAAATGCATCCATTTTTCTGCAATCTTCCTTATTCACTGTTCAGCTTTTACATAAATATGAGGCTATTGAAAAGATAAACAGCAGCTGTGAGCCAGCCAGGAGCAGAGGAAGGCAGGTGTTTGTGTGCATGGAGTACCCTAGGAGCAGGCCAGGTAAGGGAGAAGGGCACGGGAGACCAGGAAATGAGCAGAACAGTTTGGAACAGCTAAGGGAGACAAACTTGTTTGTCAGTTTGTTGTACTGTAGTGGCTTAAATGTTGCTGTGAGGCTGGAGGCTATGCCACCAGTGTTTCAAATGTTTCACCAGGGTTACCCATGGTGGACAGGTTTCAGCGGAGCTTCCAGACTAAAACAGACTCGGAAGAAAGAAGAGGCCATCTACTTCTCAAAGAATTGGGCAGTGAAAACCTTATGAATAGCAATGAAACACTGTCTGATATATTACTGGAAAACTTTATTAATAGCCCTGAAACATTGTGCAATATAGTGGCAGAAGATGAGCCCCTCAGGTTGGAAGGCACTCAAAATACAACTGGAGAAGAACTGCTTTTTCAGAGTAAAGCTGACCTTAAGTACGTGGATAGGGTAAGCTTTCAGGACCTGCATTTGCTGATGTGGCACATCTCAAGGGGAGAGGAAACAGCTGTAAATATCCATTAATAATTGGAAAATGGAATGTATGAAATATGAATCCAGAAAAATTGGAAGTTGTCAAAAATTAAATGGGAAATATAAAGTTGGGTATCCTAGGCTTTAGTGAGCTGAAATGAACTGGTTTTGGCCATTTTGAATTAGACCGTCATATGATCTACTATGCCAGGAATGACAAATTGAAGAAGAATGGCATAGCATTCATCAGCACAAAGGATGCTTCAAGGTCTCTCCTGAAATACAATGCTGTCAGTGACAGAATAATATCCATATGCCTACAAGGAAGATCAGTTAATACTACTATGATTCAAATTTATGCACCAACCACCAAAGCCAAAGAAGGAAATTGAAGATTTTTACCACCTTCTGCAGTCTAAAATTGACCAAACTTTCAATCAAGATGTGTTAATTATCATTGGTAATTGGAATACAAAAGTCGGAGACAAAGAAGAATCACTGGTAATTGGAAAATATGGCCTTGATGATAGAAATAATGCTGGAGATTGCATGATAGAATTTTGTGAGATCAGTGACTTATTCATTGCAAATATCTTTTTTTTTAAGAACACAAACAGCAGCTATACATGTGGACTTCACCAGATGGAGTACACAGAAATCAGATTGACTACATCTGTGGCAAAAGGAGATGGAGAAACTCAATATTTTCAGCCACAACAAGACCAAGAGCTGATTGTGGAACAGACCATCAACTGTTCATATGCAAGTTCAATTTGAAGCTGAAGACAATTAAAACAAGTCCATTAGAGCCAAAATATGACCTTGATTGTATGCTTCCTGAATTTAGACACCATTGAAAGAATAGATTTGATGCATTGAACACCAATGAACAACAACCAGAGGAATTGTGGGATGACATCAAGAACATCATCCATGAAGAAAGTAAAAGGTCATTAAAAAGACAAGAAAGGAAGAAAAGACCAAAATGGATGTCAGAGGAGACTCTGAAACTTGCCCTTAAATGGAGAGGAGCTAAAGCAAATGGGAGAATCAACAGGCTAAACGAGCTGAACAGAAGATTTCAAAGAGCATCTCAAGAAAACAAAGTCAATTATTATAATGAAATGTGCCGAGTTGGAGTTAGAAAACCAAAAAGGAAGAACACGTTCGGAATTTCTCAAGCTGAAAGAACTGAGGAAGAAACTTAAGCCTTGAATTTCAATATTGAAAGATTCCACGGGCAATATGTTGAATGATGCAGGAAACATCAAAAGAAGAAGGATGGAATACACAGAGTCACTATACCAAAAAGAACTGGCAGATGATCATCCATTTCAGGAGAATCAAGAACCAATGGCATTGAATTAAGAAGTCAAAGCTGCACTAAAGGAACTGGCAAAAAAACAAAGCTCTGGGAATTGGTGGACTACCCATTGAGATGTTCCAACAAATGGATGCTGTGCTGGAGGCACTCACGTGGCTATGCCAAGAGATTTGGAAGACAACTACCTGGCCAACTGACTGGAAGAGATCCATATTTGTACCCATTCCAAAGAAAGGTGATCCCACAGAAAGTGGAAATTGTTGAACAATATCATTAATATTACATGCAAGTAAAATCTTACGGAAGATAATTCAAAAATGATTGCAGCAGTATATTGACAGAGAACTTCCAGAAATGCAAGCTGAATTCAGAAGGGGACATGGAGTGAGTGATTTCATAGTCCATGTCAGATAGATCTTGGCTCAAAGCAAAGAATACCCAGAAAGACATTTACTTGTGTTTTATTGACTATGCAAAGGTATTCAACTGTGTGGATCATAACAAATTGTGAATAATAACATTGAGAAGAATGTGAATTCCAGAACACATGATTGTACTCATGAAGAACCTGTACATAGACCAGAAGGCTATCATTCAAACAGAATAAGAGGATACTGCATGGTTTAAAATCAGGAAGGGAGTGCGTCAGGGTTGTATCCTTCCACCATACTTATTCAATCTGTATGCTGAGCAAATAATCTGAGAAACTGGACTATATGAAGAAGAATGTGGCCATCAAGATTGGAGGAAGGTTCATTAACAACCTGAGATATGCAGATGACACAACTTGCTGAAAGTGAAGATTACTTGAAGCACTTACTGATGAAGATTGAAGACTACAGTCTGCAGTATAGATTACAGCTCAATATGCAGAAAACAAAAATCCTCACAAATAGACTAACAAGCAGCATCACTATAGATAGAGAAAAGATTGAAGTTGTCAAAGATTTCATATTTCTTAGTTCTATAGTCAATGCCAGTGGAAACAGCAATCAAGACAGCAAAATACATACTGCATTGGGCAAATCTGTTGCAAGAGACCTCTTTCTAGTGCTGAAGAGCAATGATGTATCCTTGAAGACTAACCCAAGGTATGGTATTTTTAATCGCCCCATACGCATGTGACAGCTGGACAATGAGTAAGGAAAACTGAAGAAGAGTTGATGCTTTTGAGTTGTGATGTTGGCGAAGAATGCTGCAAGTACTGTGGACTGCTAAACGAACTAACAAATCTGTCCTGCAATAAGTGCAGCCAGAGTGCTCCTTGGATGCAAGAATGGCCAGAATTTGCCTCACCTACTTTGGTCATGTTGTCAGAAGAGACCATTCTCTGGAGAAGTATATTATACTAGGTAAAGTGGAGGGTCAATGAAAAAGGCGGGGGGGAATCCCTCAACAAGATGGATTGACCTAGTGGCTGTAGTGATGGGCTCAGATATAGTAGAGATTGTGTGGCTGGCACAGGATAAGACAGTGTTTGGTTCTGTTGTACATAAGGTCACTATGAGTTGGAGATCACTCTACAGCACATAACAACAACAACGTTGAAAAGACAATGGCTTGGGTCGAGCACATTTTAGTCTTCAAAGTGACATCTTTGCTCATTAACATTTTAATAGTAGATATACTGTAAGGCCAGAAAATCTACCAACCAACTAGCTTCCATAGGAAGTCCGGAGATCACTCTATTTCGAAGGTAATCCATAATTAGATTGGCAAGATGGGCAGCAGTACCATTAAGCTTAGTGGTGACTGTCCCCTGTAACAAGGACAAATTATGTAATTAAGCTCCCTCTTACAACTGGGTTGAGTGAACCTTCCCACCAAAATAGACATCCTGTGGCAGCACTTACACTTCAGAAGTAGTCTGTGCAATTATTACAATGAATAGCAAGATGGATACAGAGATAGATACTGGAAGATCATAGTGGACTACCAAAAACTCTACCATGTAATACCTCCAATTACAGCTACGGTGGCAGATGTGGTATCTTTTCACAATCAGATTAGCAAAACTTTAGGTACTGACTTTCAACCGTTGACTAGCAAACAAGTTCTTTTCCATGTTGACCGCTTTGGAGAAGGATGTTGTTGTTGTTGTTATGTGCCATCGAGTCAGACCTGACTCATAGCGACCCCTCCTTGGGTTTCCCAGGCAGTATCACTACAGAAGTAGATTACCCTTCTGAGGAGTGGCTGGTGGGTTTGAACTACCAGCCTTCTGGTTAGCAGTCAAATGCTTTAGGCACCACGCTACCATATTATGCCAGGTAAAGTGAGGATAGGACATTATTCACCAGGTGCAGAATATGTGTTAAATCATATATGGTGTTTTGTTCCCAATAAGTATAGTGCATGAGTCCTAGAACCAAGGATATCATGCTGGTAAAGAAGAGGGTCAGTGAAAAAGGGGAAGGCCCTCAATGAGATGGATTGTCACAGTGGTTGCAATGATGGGTTCAGGTATAGCAAGGACTGTGAGGCTGGCCCAGGACTGGGCAATGTTTTGTTCTGTTGAACATAGGGTCATTATGAGTCAGAGCCAACTCAATGGCACCTAACAACAAAGGACTAAGATGTGGAAATAAGAATGATCTTTTTACCATCATTCCTAATGATCCACTTGAGGAATTTGTGCTTCTCATTCCTGAAACTGTAGGCTGAATGGCAAAATTGTTAGATGCTTAGCTGCTGATTAAAAGATTTCTGGTTTGAGTCCACCCAGGGCCACCTCAGAAGAAAGGCCTGGTGATTCACTTCTGATAAATCACCCATTGAAAACCCTGTGGAGTGTAGTTCTGCTCTGACCAGCATGGGGTTGCCATGAACTAGAATTGACTCAACAGCAAATGGAACATATATATATGCCCTAATTCCCAGAGAGGGATGGATCATAAGGACTATTGTGAGAGTCCCATTAAACTTTAAGCTATATCTAAATCCAGGTGAATTTAGGCTCTATGTATCATGAGTACAGTGGTCAAGGAAAGAAGTCACTGTACTTTCAGAGGTAATTGACCCTGATCATCAGGAAGAAGTAGGACTGCTGTTACCAAATAAAGGAAAAAATTAGATTTGGCACCCAAGTAATTCACTGAGACATCTCTTGGTACTGTACAGCCTGATTTAATAAGAAATTGACAAGTATAAACAGCCAGAGAACATCATGATAACTAGGGACTCAGGTCTCTTGGGGATGGGAGTCTGCATTACCCACCAGTAAGCCCCAAGACCACCAGAGTTTCTAGCCAAAGATAGGCAGCATTTAGAATAGGTAGTAGAGGAAGGAAATGATGAATACAGTTGCAGCCTCAAGACTGAACATCGGGGGATATAGTTCCTTCCATTAACTTTCTTTTATAAGTGCCTTCAGGAAAGGGGACCAGTTACAAACCAGAAGCAACTCACTTTATAAAGCAATGGAGATGGCCAGTCCAAGGGAAAGACAGTGGTATGTACTGTGATGTGCTTACAAGATTCCCATGCTAGTCCAAGGCATTCAATCCCCCAGCTTCTGGGAATACTGGGGAGTGGTGACTCAGATTCTTTCCTGAACTGTCTTCAGCAAAAGGAAACTGCCTCTCAAAAATTAGGCCCTTCCCTGTAAGCAACCTGCATCCAATAACTAGCCTTTGTGGTTGTACAAGGACCCAGCTCCCTTGCCTCTACTGGGACTACTTTCAAAAGCCAGCCCAGCTCCAGAGCTCCTTGTATATCTCTGTTACAACAGTATTACAGCTCAATTTCTCCCTCTGCCCAATCCTGCTCTCTTATCCTTTAAAAATTCTGTTCTAGAGAATGACCACCCCCAGTAAATATTTTGCATGAACAAACTCAGGATCTTTGAGTCTGTTTTGCAGGCAATGCAACCTTGCCAGTAAATGGGTAAATAGATATATATTTTTTGGAAAAAAAAAAAAAGTTCTGAGATTCAAAAAGAAACTGAGATTCAGAGAAAGTAAAACATTACTGTTCAGGCACATGTGACTTCAAAAAAAAAAAAGTGATTTCAAAAGGAAGAGTAAAATTCTAATTTCATGTTCTGTTCATTGCTTCTACTATTCTTCTGTAATTTTTTCTCCCTCTGTGGGGTTGTATGAGAAATAAGTTTGCAAACAGAATTGGAAAATACCAAAATTGGTCATCACCACTGGGGAAGAACAAGTGTAAAAATAAATAAATAAATAAATAAATAAACAAACCCTAAACACCTGGGAAGGACTTTTCTATCCTTAGACTGCAAAGTCTGTTCTGCAGTTTGCAACATGTGAGAGAGATTTGAGGAAGGTAGCTCTGACTCCTCCAGGGCCTTCTGCATCAGGAATGTGTAATAAATGACTGCTGACACCAGGTGGCAGTGTGTGACTGCCAATTTCCATTCTGCAACTCTTCAAAGTCTCAAAGGCAGTTTTTCAAAGAAGACAAATCTCCACTTACTATGTTGGTTCTATATCTCAAGTCTACTATTTTATTGAAAGGGTTTCACTTGCATAATGAAACTGAACTTAGTGAAATAAGTGTTCAGAATAGCTGCTCATTAAAACTCACTGCCATCGAGTCAGATCCGACTCATAGCAATCCCTCCTTGGGTTTCCAAGGCAGTATCACTACAGAAGTAGATTGCCCAAGCTGCAGTCTGAGGCAATTCTTAGTGGCAGAAAAAAATTTCATTCTCTGTTTTCTCCCTCTGTGGGGTTGTATGCAGAATAAGTTTGCAAATAGAATTGGAAAATACCAAAACTAGTCATCATCAATGGGGAAGAACAACTGCTAAAAAAAAAAAAAACCCTAAACACCTGGGAAGGAGTTTTCTATCCCTATACTGAAAAAAGTCTGTCCTGCAGTTTGCAACATGTGAGAGAGATTTAAGTGGAGGAGATTTGAGTGGTGACTTCTGTCACCAATGACACTGAGTCCTCATCCTGAGTCCTGTCCAGGACAGCTATTAAATTCATGTTACATCTTTCTTCTTTTTACCTCATGTTGTTGTTGGTAGTAGCTGTGGAGTAAGCTCCAACTCATGACGATGTTACATATAATAGAATGAAATGTTGTCCAGTCTTGCACCATTTTCTACAAGTAAATAATGTTGTTTTAGGAAGTCAAACACAGCAATGAGACATTAACTGAGTGTTAAATGCTTACTCACAGTGGTTCAAGTCCCCCAATTCCAACAAAATCTTGGATGATTTTATCTATATTCTCTTCTCATCCTCAGCATCCTTCTCATTCAAGCTCATTATCATCATTGTCAAACCAAGGTCTAAGTTTGCCAAGAAAACACTACTCACACAGGTACTGATTAGAATGATGCTTTACCCACAGAAATAAGAGAGAATTATCAGCACCTTATGGACGTCAGTGGGTCTCATTCTCTACCCAACACAGGGCTGATGGTCTAAGCATACCCCTCTTCCACGTTGCAGGTGGAGGACCCAGTTCACTCCCCACCAGGAACAGACAGATCAGTTGGGTTGTCCACGGGCCCTGTGATGCACACACAAGCAGTAAACTTTACAAAGAAGGTTGTTTATCTAGAACAGGAAAGGAAAAAAGAAGAAGAAAGTGGGAAAAAGAAGAATAAAGTGAACAGAGGGAGACTCAGTACCCAGCCTCCATTATCAGGGAACATTCCAGGCCCAAGACTCTACTTAGGAGGCAGTTTTTTCCTCCTCAGAAGGTGGCATGATAGACGGCTCTCCCAACACTCACCCTCCTGGGTTTGGTAGTCTTCCTCTCTCTTAGGATTTGTCCCAGTGTTGATGTGCTCACTTTCTTCTCTTGTCCTTGACTTTTGCTGCTCCACCTTATTTAGATATCCCACCTGCCTCTCACTCACAAATCAAGATCCTTCTGCACAAGCAGGCTCAGTTGAAGAGGATCTCCTCCAGGCTAAGTTTGTAACTCCCTGGGAGGCCACTCCCCAAAAAACCCACTGCCAGTAGAGTGAATTACAACTCATCACAGCCCCCATTGGGTTTCCTAGGTGATAAATATTTAGGGAAGTAGATTGTCCCATCTTCCTTCCATGGAGCAGCCCAGGGAACTGCCAAAGGCATGGGCTGTGCATCCAGACCATAAATTACATCGATCCTAGATGTTACCTAACAGGTAGGTAACCTTGGTTGCTCTCCTTAATCCCTCTCTGCTTTTGCTTTTCAAATCTTTAACATCCTTATGGGCTTCCTCTGAAGCATGCTTAGAACAATACATAGGTGTGAAGTCATCACCAGAACCTGTTCATGTCCTTTTCTTTGGTAGGGCAGGATTATGTGCTATGGCTACACAGATCTTGTTATTGTTGTTAGGTGCCCTAGAGTTGGCTCCAGTTCATAGTGACCGTATATACAACAGAACAAAACACTGCTTGGTCCTGTGCCATACTCACAATCCTTGCTATACTTGAGCCCATCGTTGTAGCCACTGTATCAACCCATCTCATTGAGAGAGGGTCTTCCGCTTTTTCACTAACCCTCTACTTTACCAAGCATGATATCTTTCTCCAAGGACCAGTCCCTTCTGACAGCATGACCAAAGTATGAAAGACAAAGTTTGGCCATTCTCACTTCTAAGGAACATTCTGACTGTACTTCCTCCAGGACAGATTTGTTCATTCTCGTGGCAGTCCATGGTTTTTTCAGTATTCTTTGACAACACCATAATTCAAGGGTATTAACTCTTCTTTGGTCTTCCTTATTCATTGTCCAGCTTTCACATGCATATGTTGTTGTTGTTATGTGCCGTCGAGTCGTCCTGACATATAGCGACCCCTCCTTGGGTTTCCGAGGCAACATCACTATGGAAGTAGATTGCCCAACCTTCCTTCCGAGGAGTGGCTGGTGAGTTTGAACCACCAGCCTTCTGGTTAGCAGTCATATGCCTTAGGCACTACACTAAAATACCATGGCTTGGGTTAGGGTTAATCTTCAAAGCGGCGTCTTTGCTCCTCAACACTTTAAAGAGATTTTTTGCAACAGATTTGCCCGGTGAAATACGATGTCTGATTTCTTGACTGCTGCATCCAAGGATGTTGCTTGTGGATCCAAGTACAATAAAATCCCTGACAACTACAATCTTTTTTCCATTTATCATGATGTTGCTTATTGTTCCAGTTGTGAGGATTTTTGTGTTCTTTATGTTGAGATATAATCCATACTGAAAACTGCAGTCTTTGATCTTCATCAGTAAAGCCACCGTTTACATTATTGTTAAAAAGGTATTTGCAATGAATAAGTTATTGGTCTTGCAAAATGTTATCATGAGATCTCCAGCATCATTTATATCACCAAGGCCATATTTTCCAACTACCAATGCTTCTTCCTTGTTTCCAACTTTCTCATTTCAATCACCAGCAATAATCAATACATCTTGATTGCATGTTTGGTCAATTTGAGACTGCAGAAATTGGTAAAAATCTTCAATTTTTTTCATGTTTTGTTTTAGTGGTTAGTACATAAATTTGAATAATGGTAGTATTAACTGTTTTTCCTTTTAGGCATATGGATATTATCCTATCACTGATAGCATTGTACTTCAAGATATATCTTGAAACATTCTTTTTGATGATGATTGTGATGTCGTTCCTCTTCAATTTGTCATTCCTGGTAAAGTAGACCATGTGATTGTCTTATTCAAATGGCCAATACCAGTCCATTTCAGTTCACTGATGCCTAGGATATCAATATTTGTGTTCCATTTCATTTTTTACAACTTCCAATTTTCCTAGATTCATACTTCATACATTCCACATTCCAAATATTAATGAATATTTGCAGCTGTTTCTTCCCATTTTGAGTCATGTCCCATCAGCAAATGAAACCAAAAGCTTTACTCCATCCATGCCATTAAGGTCAACTCTACTTTGAAGAGGAAGGTCTTCCTCCATTGTACTTTAAGTATCTTCCAACCCGAGAGGCTCATTTTCCAATACTATATCAGAAAATGTTTCACTGCTATTCATAAGGTTTTCAGTGGCCAATTTTTTCAGAAGTAGATGGCCCGTCCTTCCTCCCACTCTGTCTTAGTCTGAGAGGTCCACTGAAACGTCCCCTATGGGTGACCCTGCTGATATTTGAAATACAGTGCATAGCCTCCAACCTCACAGCAACATGCAAGCCACCACAGTATGACAAACTGACAGCCAAGTGGTGACCTTAGTCTTCACCTAAGGCTTCATCTTTGAAAAGATTGCCAGGACATTAATTGAGGGATCACTAATAATTTAAATAGTCAGAGGGAATAAGGGGAAAGAGGGCTCTGTTAAGGAGTCTAGGGTAAAGAGCAGAAGAAAGGGCAAACATTTCATTTGATCCTTACATCCCCTCAGTAAGATATATATCATGCCCATTTTATAGCTGAGGAAAGAGAGGCTTACACAAGGTTAAATAACATGGGCAAACTCACTTGTGACACAATGGCTGGTCACTCACACACACAAGTGGCATTTCAAAGTTTACGCTCATCTCATTATACTTTGTGGGTGCTCCACAGAACTCCTCACAACCCTGCTCTCACAGAAGGGCAACTGGTCTCAGCATGTTAAGCCTTGCAAAACAACAAGAACCAGAGTTTTAAAAAGAGAAAGCAAATCATAAATAACATTACCTGTCTGCCAATTTGTCTTACTGTAGTGCCTTGTGTGCTAGAAGCCATGCTACCAGTATTTCAAATATCAACAGGGTCTCCCATGGTGGAAAAGATTCAGCAGACTTTCCAGACTAAGACAGACAAGGAGGAAAGGCCTGGTGACCTATTTCCAAAATTTAGCCAATGAAAACTGTATGCATCATAAATGAAAATACATTTGCGTACTCTAGGAGATACTGGATTTCATCACTCTGGGGGATGTGGGCAGCTAGGAACAGAAGCGAGTGTGAAAATTGTCTTGCTTAAAATAATTGGATGGCACAAAAAGGACTTTCTGCATCTGACTCTCCCAGATGTAGTTATTGAGAACAGGAGTGGGTCAAGAATTTATCTCCCACACACCCACCTCTCCACCCTGAGCAGCCCAAGGAATCCTAGCTACTTTCTAATTTAGTTAAAATAAAACATTGTTCTTGGTTCAGATAAAAGAAAGCCACAACAGTAACAACAGAGATGTTTCTTCTTCAAAGTTTCATATTGATTCTAAAATATAGAATTCCAAGCATGTTTGGAACTGCTTAAGACCTGTCTCCAAAGATACTATTTTAATCTAGATTCCAATCCCTACATTACACTTTCTAAAAAAAGAAAATTATTTTCATGAGTTACTTCTGTATTGGATCCACTGGGTTCTTTCCCAGTCAGCCAAGAGAGCAGTGGCAGAGACCACTTTGGACATGTATGATGCAAATCAGGGAGAGAATTAGGTAGGATCTGGGCTTTGGTAATTTACTGCCTTCACCATGGGATGGCAGTAGCAGCACATTTACAGTTATGCTCTCTGGGGGAAAAAAAAAAAACCTCAGTGCCATGGAGTAAATTTTGACTCATAGTGACCCCCACTGGGTTCCAGAGGCTGTAAAGATTGCCCCACCTTCTTCCTATAGAGCGACTGGTGGGTTTGAACTACTGACCTTCTGGTTAGCAGCCAGATGCTTTACCCACTACACCACCAAAGCTCCTTGTGTTCCCTGAAAAGACCCTAATAAATGTCTTGCAAGCTAGCTAGTCCCCAGGCCTCTAGTGAACTACATATTTAAACGGTGAAAAGAGTATGCACATGAAGGAGGTCAGTTGCTATCACAGCTTGCAAATTGTATGTGATGGCTAAGGGTTCTGGAATAGGTCTCGTCTTCCTTTCCCTCACAGACATGGGAAACTGGGATAGCAGGAGTGGGTCAAGAATGTGTCTCTTGACAACACTGGGCAGCAGACCCTGCTTTTGGACTGATAACTCCATATGATCAGGCCTGTTCTCAAGGAATATGGGGCTTCCTTGCTCACAGAAGGTATGACTTCTAGACTGGGCATTGCTGACTTTCTCTGTCCTTCTTTCATTCTTTCTAAAATGCTCTCCAAAAGCACACAGTCCCTTGCTTACCTGCTGTATACCCCCAGTTCTGGACCTTTATGTCAAAGCCCAAATTTCTTCATTTGGGTGTGTCACCCAGAAACAATCACAACCAGTTTGGATCAGCCCCAGATACTGCCACCTATAAACCTTACCAAAAACCAAACCCACTGCCATCAAGTTGACTCCAATTAATAGCAACCCTGTAGGACAGAATAGAACTGCACCATAGGATTCCAGGGTTGTAAATCCTTCCAGAAGCAGACTGCTAAAACCTGATGATTCATGGGAGCACGACTATGTAGGTGAATAGAGTCATCTCAAGGCACCCAAAACTCATCCTTCAAAAAACCAAACCAAACTCACTTCCATCCAGTCAATTCTATCTTATAGTGACCCCCATTGGGTTTCCAAGGTGATAAGGCTTTATGTCAGTAGATTGCCCCATCTTCCTTCCTCAGAGTAGCTAATGGGTTTGAACCACCAACCTCCTTTGATCTGTGATTGGGACCTTACAAAATCATAGGCATCTAGGGCCTCAGGCACCCTCCTTTGACTTTTGTGAAGCCCCTCCTCCTCAGCACTCTATTCATGACTCACTTCCTCAGACCGTCTTGCTGGGCAACTCTATCCCTTCAGCTTGAAAAATTGTCTGTCTCCAGCACCCTGTGCATTCTGCTCTCACAATATTCCAAATCCTTTTTTTGGGGGGAGATCATGGCATGATTTCTTTCTTTTCATCTAGACAGGGCTAGACAGGGTTATATGTTCTTTTATAATTCCAGGTCTTTGTACATTTCATTATAATACTTTATCTTCTCCAGCCACCCTTTGAAATCTTCTCTTCAGCTCTATTTTTCACCATTTCTTCCATTCATTTCACCTACTCTCTGTTCAATCTGTATGCTGAACAAATAATCTGAGAAGCTGAACTACATGAAGAGGAATGCAGCATCAGGATTGGAGGAAGACTTATTAACAGTCTGCGATATGCAGATAACCCAACTTTGCTTGCTGAAAATGAGGATGGCATGAAGCACTTACTGATGAAGATTAAAGACTTCAGTCTGCAGTATGGATTACCTCTCAACATAAAGAAAATGAAAATCCTCACAACTAAACCAATAAGCAGCATCACAATAAATGGAGAAAAGATTGGAGTTGTTAAAGATTTCATATTACTTTTTTCCACAATCAACACCAATGGAAGCAGCAGCCAAGACATCAGATGACATATTGCCCTGGACAAATCTGCTGTAAAGGATATCTTTCAAGTGCTGAAGTGCAAAGATGTCTCCTTGAAGACTAAGATGAACTTAACTCAAGCCATGGTATTTTCAATCGCCTCATATGTATGTGAGAGCTGGACAATGAACAAGGCAGACCAAAGAAGAGTTGATGTTTTTGAGTTGTGGTGTTGGCAAAGAGTACTAAAAGTACCATGGACTGCCAAAAGAACAAACAGATCTATCTTGGAAGAAATGCAGCAAGAATGCTCCTTGGAAGCAAGAATGGCCAGACTTCATCTCACTTACTTTGGTCATGTTGTCAGAAGGGACCATTCCCTGAAGAAGGATATCATGCTTGGTAAAGTGGAGGGTCAGTGAAGAATTGGAAGGCCCTCAATTAGATGGATTGACACAGTGGCTGCAACCATGGGCTCAGGTATAGCAAGAATTGTGAGGCTGGCACAAGAATGGGCAGTGTTTCGTTCCATTTTACATAGGGTTGCTATTTTCCAGAGCCAACTTGACGGCACCTGACAACAACAACGACAACTCTCTGTTCAAGAACAAGCTTCAGAATCTCTTCTGAGATTTATTTTGGTCTTCTTTTCCAAAGATAAAGTATTATAATGAAACAATATACTTTTAGACAAAGTATTATAATGAAATATACAAAGACCTGGAATTAGAAAACCAAAAGGGAGGAACATACTGGCCATTTCTAAAGCTGAAAGAACTGAAGAAAAATTTCAAGCCTCGAATTACAGTATTGAAGGATTCTATGAGCAAAATATTAAACAATGCAGGAAGCATCAAAGAAGATGGAAGGAACACACAGTGACTGTGCCAAAAAGAATTGGTCAACCTTCAATCATTTCAAGAGATACCATATGATCAAGAACCAATGGTATTGAAGGAAGAAGGTCAAGCTACACTAAGAATTGGTGGAAAACAAGGCTCCAAGATTTGATGGAATACTCACTGAGATGTTTCAACAAACAGATTCAGCACTGGAGGTACTTACTTATTTATGTCAAGAAATTTGGAAGACAGATACCTGGCCAACTGACTGGAAGAGATTCATATACTTGTGCCTATTCCAAAGAAAGGTGATCCAACAGAATACAGAAATTATTGAGCAATATCATCAATATCACATGCAAGTAAAATTTAGCTGAAGATAATTCAGAAATGGTTGCAGCAGTATATTGACAGGGAAATTCCAAAAATTCAAGTTGGATTCAGAAGAGTACTTGAAACAAGGGATATCATTGCTGATATCAGATGGATTTTGGCTGAAAGCAAAGAATATCAAAAAGATGTTTACCTGTGTTTTATTGACTATGCAAAAGCATTCAGTTGTGTGAATCATAACAAATTATAAATAACATTGCAAGGAATAGGAATTCTGGAACACTTAATTGTGCTCATTAGAAACTTACATACAGATCAAGAGGCTGTCATTGGAACAGAACAAGGGAATATTGCATGGTTTAAAATAAGGAAAGGTATGCATCAGGGTTGTATCCTTTCACCATACTTATTCATTTTGTAGGCTGAGCACATAATCCAAGAAGCTGGAAATATGAAGAATAATGTGGAATCAAGATTGGAGAAAGAATCATTAACAGCCGGTGATATACAAATGACACAACCTGGCGTGCTGAAAGTGAAGATGACTTGAAGCACTTACTGGTGAAGATCAAAAATTACAATCTTCAGTGTGAATTACACCTCAACACAAAGAAAGAAAAAGAAACCTTACCACTGTACCAATAAGCATCATAATCATAAATGGAGAAATGGTGGCATTTGTTTAAGATTTCATTTTACAGCTGTTGCATTGTGGTAAACTGTGGTCAATGACATGAGACAAAGTATATGTGAACTGCTGTATGGAAAGTGAATTTGCTCTTTAAATCTTCACCCAATCAAAATAAAATAAAATTAAAAAAAAAAAAAAAAAAGATTTCATTTTACGTGGATCCACAATCACACTCATGGAAACAACAGTCCAGAAATCAGAGGTCACACTGCATTGGGCAAATCTGCTGCAAAAGACCTCTTTAAAGTATTAAGAATTGAAGATGTCACTTTGAAGACTAAAGTGTGCCTAACCCAAGCCATAGTATTTTCAATTCCCACATATGTGTGTGAAAGGTGGGCAATGAAAAGGAAGGCTGAAGCATTGAGGCCTTTGAATTGTAGTGTTGGCAAAGAACATTGAAAATACCATAAACTGCCAGAAGAACACAAAAATCTATCCTGAAAGAAGTGCATCCAGAATGCTCCTTAGAAGTAAGAATGGCCAAACTGAGTCTCTCATACTTTGGTCATGTTGTCAGAAGGAACCAGTCCCTGGCAAGGGATACCATGCTTGGTCAAGCAGAGGATCAATGAAAACGCAGAAGACCTTCAACGAAATGAATTGACACAGTGGCTACAATAATGGGTTCAAGTATAGCAAGGATTGTAAGGATGGTGCAGGGCAGTATTTCGTTGGGTTGTACACTGGGGCACTATGTGTTGGAACCTACTCAATGACATCTCTAAAAACCAAAACGAATGAATGAGACAATGAGGAGAAAGGGAGTTAGAGAGATTATACTTATCCCGAAGTCTGACCTGAAGGAATAACCACATACTTTCTTTGCTTTTCGACATATAATGTTAATAAGTTCTCAATAACTTTCCTCTTTAAAATGACAACTGGAAGCCCCTTCTTAGCATTTCTGCTCCTCCTAGTCAGACTTGAGGATAGGCATAACCTTTTTAACTCCCTTTCTCCTCATTATCTCACCCATTCTCCTTACTTTTTAGTAGACTCTTAGTTTTACAAGTTTAGAGCAGATCTACAGGGAAAGTGGAAACCATGGATAGCCCTGTTGTTTAATTAACTTCATGGAATTCTCACAAAGAGTTCTCAATCATTTTAGAATAAGGCTAAGATTGAACAAGTAAGCATTGAACAACCATGGTCTTGCCGTCTAGTTATCAATTCTCTTACTTGCATCCTCAAGGCCTCTGCTCTTCTCTTTTGCTGCCCAGGGTAGAACACAGCAAATTCAAGCAGGACATTTCAACAGTACAGTGTGACCCTGTGGTTTGAGCATGAGGGACAGGGGCCATTTTGAAGCATTTTATTGGACAAAGCAGCATTGACATGTAGAGACTTTGTTGTAGCATCAAGTAAAGAAAGCAGTAGGGAGTCAAGGGAGTAATGGGTGGGGTGAGGTGGAGGATGGCTGTGGGGGATAATAAGACTGACATGGACCGCAAGACTCAGGGAAGGGATGGGATGTGAGCAAGGTAGGGATGGACAAGGATATCTATTGTACCCTTGACTGGTCATTTTAAAGTTTAGCAGTATGCTTTTAGGTCATTTCAAACTGTCTTCATTCCAAGATGGTCTGTGAATCTATTCCACACCCCACTAAGTCTACTTAAACTGTGCCTTCAAGTCTTACCAGCCCCTCTGACCTCTGCAATGAGGCTTAAAGCAACCATCAGAGGGTGATGTTGATGGGAATCAGGGATCACTCCAATACACCATTCTAGGTGATTTATATTCCAGGGAGCCCTCCAGCCCTAATTCATCCCTTGCTCTCAACACTAAACTGCCTGGTCCTTAGATCTCCTTCCCTCCCCATAGGGTCAAGGCTCAAGGGCACAGAGCTGGTAGAGCCAGAAAAGAAACAGAGACCAATAAAAATTCATCATCTTCTGGTTATGTCAGAAAGATGATCTCAGGAGTAATGTTGTTGTTGTTGTTATGTGCCGTTGAGTCGGATCCGACTCATAGTGACCCCTCCTTGGATTTCCAAGGCAGTATCACTGCGGAAGTAGATTGCCCCATCTTCCTTCTGAGGAGTGGCTGGTGGGTTTGAACCACCAGCCTTCTGGATAGCAGTCAAGTGCCTTAGGCACTATGCTATCAGTAATAATGAGGCCAATTGATGCTCCCGCCTCTACTGGTTTTACCAGTTGGAGACCACCATTCTCTTCACTCTCCTTGCCACTGTGATTGTGAACCAAGTGTCAGATGGTGCTCATCAGTCTGACCACAATGGCAGAGAACCTTCACCAACCCATGATTAACACAAAGCACTGGTAAGAAATATACTTTATGGTTTCCAGACACTAAGATATTGGGGTCTTTTGCCACTGCTGCATAACCTAATCAACACTTACACAGCCTCATTTATTTTGCAATTGAATTTTCATGGATCAACATATGGCCTGCTGGCAGAAGACAAGGTTCAGCAAGGTTAGGCAATTTTGTCAGGGTTATACTTGCTCACCCAGTAAACAGTAATGTTCATTAATGCTTCTGAAGCCCTTGTGTACTCTAGAAACTGAGCCCAGTGCTTTACAGGAGTTATTAATTTTGTCTTCACAACAAGCCTATGTCCATAAGTTTGTTAATCATCTGAACCAATCCTTGTCTTCAGGGAACTCAGGGATCAAACAATTTGTATTAGTTTCCTAGGTCTGATATATTCAAAGTACCACAAACTGAGTGGCTGAAAACACAGTTCTAGAGGTTAGGATTCCAAATTCAGTATATCAGCCATGGTGATTCCTTCTGAGAGTTTTAAGGGAGAATCTCTTCTAGCTTCTGGTGATGGCCAGCAATCCATGGCATTCCTTCACTTATAGATGCATCTTGCTCTGTCCATCCTTTCTCTCTCTCTTCTCCTCTTTTATAAGGACATCACCTAGATGGCAGAGCACCCTAAGCCAATTTGACTTCCTATTAATCTGAAACGTATTCAAAGACTCTATTTCCCAATAGGGTCATACTCACAGGTACTTGGAGTTCGGACTTCAACATAATCTTTCTGAAGAACACAGTTCTGTCCACAATAGTGCTGTAGCAAGCTGCAGAATTTGACCTGGTCTACAGATTCCAAAAATGAGAGCTTTCAACCTCCACCTTAATTCCTGTGCTTCAGCATCATCTCATGTCTTAATTATCCCACATTTTACCAGTAGCCACCATGCGCTTAGCTGTTTTTGCCCTCCTCTTTTGTTTTATATGCTGTGTATGACAACTGTTACTACTTTACAGATAAACACACTCAAGGAAAAAGGGAATATGGTCAGACCACAGCCGGGAGGTGGGAAGATCTTGGCACAGAAGGATTGGTTCAACCCCCTGATTCCCCATCACTGGTCTTACCCTCGCCCACATCCACCTGTTTTAAAGATATAGAAAAATGTCCATCATTAAATATTACATGTACAAAGGAAGACCCAAAATTAGATAACAAAGTGTTACCAGCAATTATTTCTGGGTGGTTTGAGCAACAGGTGACTTATTTTCTTCTGATACTTTCCTTTATTTTTCACAAAGTCCATGTACTAATTTTATAATTTTTAAAAAAATGTTATTGTGGGGAAAAATAGTGGTTGAACAAAAAGGCTAGGAGGAAATACAGCAAACTATTAACAGTGACTGTCTTTGTACCCAGGAGCTCTGGTGACATAGCGCCTAAGGCATTAGACTGCTAACCAGAAGGCTGGCGGTTCAAACCCACCAACCACTCCTCGGAAGGAAGACTGGGCAATCTACTTCTGTAGTGATACTGTCTCAGAAACCCAAGGAGGGGTCGCTGTGAGTCAGATCCAGCTCAAGGGCTGTGAGTTTGGTTTTTGGTTTATCTTTGTACCCACCCACTGCCATCGAGTCAATTCCAATTCGCAGCAACCCCAATTGGGTTTCCAAGGCTGTAACTCTTTATAGCAGTAGGTTGTGTCATCTTCCTCCCATGGAGCAGCAGGTGGGTTTGAACTGCTGACTTTCTGGTAAGTGAGTTTCAACTACTGACCTTCTGGTTAGCAGCCAAATGTCTTACCCTCTATGCCACCAGAGCTCTTTTATCTTTGCACAGTTGTTGTTGTTGTTATGTGTTGTCAAGTCGGACCTGACTCATAGCGACCCCTCCTTGGGTTTCTGAGGTGGTATCGCTACGGAAGTAGATTGCCTAACCTTCCTTCCAAGGAGTGGCTGTTGGGTTTGAACTGCCAGCCTTCTGGTTTGCAGTCAAGTGCCTTAGGCACTATGTTACCAGAGCTCCTTTTGCACAGTAGGACTACAATATGTTTCTAATCACTAGAGTTGTCACTGGGTCATATTCTTGAATTCTATACAATATAATCCATCCTGAACTATAAATACATGAAAGCATCTAAACAAAAAAATTGTGATAAAATAATTGTTAAAATATAATCATCCATTTTCAAAACCACTCCATTGAAACGCTTGAATAATGATTTGCTGTAGTGTTCTGTGTGGCTAAAAATGGGTTGTCTTTGCAGTTCAGTCCTTATGGCAGTGAAAGGTGGGGTGGGTCCTGAGGAACTGTGCATCAGGGAGCAAAGACTGACCTGGTTGCAACATGAATTTGCATTGTGCACATATATCTGTGCATGTGGGTACATATTAAGTTAAAATTGCTATCAAGTCAATTCCAACTCTTGGCAACCCCCTACATTTCAGAGTAGAACTGACTTCATAGAGTTTTCAAGGCTGTCATCTTTTAGAAGTAAATCACCAGGCCTTTGTCCCAAGATGTCTCTGGGAGAATTTGAACCATCAACCTGAGTACATTAACCGTTTATGCCACCCAGGAATTCTGTGTTTATGTATATATGATTCTAAAATATCTCTTCTGAAAAAAGATCACTGTACTCTTTTGCTTTTTTGGAATTATGCATCTAAATTCTAGAACTACTGTTTATCAGGAATAGATAAGATCTTGAATATTTGGGTAAAATATCAGCTACAGAATTTGGTCCTTTGGACTTTTGGAATTCCCATTTGTAGGTCCAAATGAAGACACCTTTGTAGTATTTGGTTCCCACCTCTTAAAACACTGGCTCAAGGGCAGCATGTCTATCTGCCTTGTGGCTCAGGAGAGAGAACACTAATCAGTCAGGCCTTAAATGCACTCAGGGCCAGTGTTCCTGGGAATCCTGTCTTCTTCTACTGTGGGTCTTCATCCTGCACCTCAGTCATGTGGAATCACTGCCAGGGGAAGGAGAAAGAAATAACAATAAAAACTGTCATTGAGCACTTACTTACTTTTGTATCCATGATCTCACGTCTCCTTCATAGCAACTCTGGGAGTGGGGTGTTATAGGTGTTACCATTAAGCCCATTTCTACAGATGGGAATAGGAGGTGCAGAACAGTATGTGAACTGCAAAATCAGTGAGCAAGGGGCTGGTACTCCCACTAGAACAGGGACCAGCGCTTTTCCCTAACCCCCTTACCTCCAATCACATCTTCTTAGTATCCATTCTCCTTTCTCAGTTCTGGCCATGATTTAAAAGAGATGACCCCCTTGCTTTATCCCTTTCACATCCTTCCTTGAAGAGAAAACTAGATCAAGTAAAGCTTGCATTCTAGTGCACATGGCTGGTAAGGATGGATTAAAATGAGTTTGTCTTCAAAAAACCTTCCTTTTGGTTACCTGCTAAATCCACTTGATTTAGGATAACCTTGAATGGTATTTTAAGCAAGTTGGACTCATCACCATGTTCGAAGCTGTTGAACTTTCAGTTGTAATGTTGGAAAGTGATACTAAATCATCTAAAACTTCACAGCAAGTGAGGAAAGCCTGTGTCAAGGCAACCTAAGGAGATATTGTTCCTTGCCCTTCTGTCTTGTAGGTCAATGAATATTCTGTTCTTCTCCCAAATATCCTGAAGGCTCATGCTCAAGTGTTGTTGTTACTGTCCTGAGGATGAGGCAGAAGAGGGTGAGAAAGGGTCACAGATGCCACCTCAATCTAAATGGCACATTTATCTAAGCTTGAGCAGGGTAGAACTTGGATGGATTCTTGGGCTCTTGGCCTTTGCATAGACTTTAGAGGAAATATTTATCATGTTTCGTGACTTCATCTTTGGAAGGCTGTGGGTCAAATGGGAGGTGCCTATGGAGTCTAGGCTCACGGAGTAGTGAGTTTCTTAAGAGTATCAAGATTAGGGATGGCTGTGCAACGAATCTGTGACTTACCATCATCTTGGAGAAGCCTAGATACCCAAGGTTTCTTATTCAGGAGTCTACACAATCCTTAGGCGCTCTGGTGGCATAGTACCTAAGGCATTTGACTGCTAACCAGAAGGCTGGCGGTTCAAACATACCAGCCTACCACACACATTGGGCTTTTTGTTTGTTTGTTTGCCCGAAGTATTCTTCCTTGCCTATCGTGTTTGCTGCTTATTAAAACTTTATCTAATTATCTGGACAGTGCATGTAGGTATATTTTGGATAAACATTTGGGGCATCAGAATCATCCTCAAATGAAAACACATGCATTTCTTGCCCTGACTCAACAGGGGGTACAGGCCATAGACTTCTTATCTCAGTAGTAAATGAAACAGCTCAGCTCCTTTTCTTCTTCTCCCAGAGCCCTGGCTTGTCTCCAGCTCTGCGCCTCAGTGGGGGAGGAGGAGAAGGGAGGAAGCTGGCTGCTTGTCTCCATCTAAACAGCAACGGAATTCCTTGGCCTAGCTGTTCAGTAATCCCCTGCCAGCTGGCTGCCTCCCTTTCCTCTGGGAACGGCAGTGAATCACACCTCCTCAGCACACTTGGCTTTTGCAAGCCCTGAAGGGCTGGAGGCTTGTGTCTGCCAGCTCGGAGGAGCTGCAGCCCAACTCCTGAGCATGGATCATGTCGAGACCCTGGAATTTCTGAGTGCATGAGTGTTCCCAGCTGCAAGGGAAGAACTCTCCTGCCTCTGGAGGCACAGCGGTATTTGAAATGGGCTAGGGTGCAAGCACTACAAGCTCCTTCTCTTTCCATGGCTCCTCAAGACCCATGTAGGAGTACCTGGGTGGTATAAATGGTTAACACACTTGGCTGCCAGCTGAAAGATTGGAAGTTCCAGTCCACTCAGAGGCTGCTTGGAAGAATTTCTGTCAATCCACTTCTGAAAAACCATCCACTGAAAACTCGATGGAGCACAGTTCTACTCTGACACACACTGGGTTGCCATGAGTCAGAATCAATGCAACAGCAACTGGTCAATTTGAGTGATGAGAGAGTCTTTCTTTAGATAGGGCATGAGGAAGAACCACATAAGTCAGAAGCAGCACAGGAAGAATAATGGCAGTTCATACACTACCCCCATCCCAGCTTGGGAAATGCTTCACCCAATCAGCACTGAGCCTATCACCCAAGGGGAGAGTCTTTCTGGACCTTTACTGCTGTTCTTTACCAGCTTGGCTAGCTAATTAGTCAGGCCACCATTCAGTTCAGTGACTCAGCCACAGCCTGGCAAGTTCCAGTAGAATGGAAACTGAAGGTAAGAGGAAGGTGTCAGCTGAGACATGCAGAGTGTGGCAGGCTGGGAATAGAGGTAATGGTAAGAAAATTAGCCTCTTACTTTATTAAAATGTACCTAGGTGACACAAATGGTTAATGTGTTTTGCTGCTAACTCAAAGGATAGCAGTTCCAGTTCACTTGGAGACACTTTGGGAGAAAGGCCTGGTGACCTACCTGGTGACCTACTTTTGAAAAATCAAGCCATTGAGAATCCTATAAACACATTTCTACTCTGACACACATGGGGTCAGCATGAGTCAGAGTTGATTCTACAGCAACTGGTTATGTTCTGGTTTAAATTTAAATACTTATAGTATGAAAAAAAAAAAAAAAAAAAAGCATATACACTGCAAATTGGGAATTCCACACAAATTATCTTGCTTGTTTGGTTGAAGAGCCAATAAAGGTGGTTCCTCTCTGTCAGTCCAGGTTCTCCCTTAAACCACAAATACCATGGGCATGCTCTGCCTTTGCAAGGTCCAGGCTAGAGCCTGACCTCTTGGAAGCTGGGAAGAAACTGGTAGGAAGGGGAGGGGTGTTTCCTGGCTTACTCTGGGCGCTCTCTTGCCCACTCTCATGGTCCTCTTGTACAGACAAGCAGAGAGGTTGCAGAAGCAGAAGGAAATGGTACTTGGGAGGAAAATGAGTAGAACAGCTCTAGACCACATGGTGATTCCTGGGGCAACTCCTCAATTGCCTCTTCACCTTGAGTTATTTTCCCAGCACCCCCATCAACATGGCGGCATCCATCATCACAAACAAAAATATTCTTAAAAATTATCTTCCTTGGTAAGGATGAAAATAATCTCCTGAGTCTTGACTCCAGAAAATCCAAATCCATATCTTAGTAAGAACTTGTTGTTGTTTGCTATGGAGTCATTCTGACTCTTAATGGGTAAGAACTTAGCAAGCATTTCCTCACGTTCCCCACCTGCCTTGGGGTGTTCCCTCCTATCTTTCAATCTCTTTCTCACTTTCTATTCATTCTAAATGCCAAGTTCAAGTTCAGTGACTTTCCTGACATATTGCTACACCATTCTGTCTTCACAGGTCTAAGCCAGCTTTGAATTCCCTCAATTTGTGCCCATTTCCAACACATCTGTCTAAACTTGCCTTCCCCCTTCCCCCTTTCACAGGATAGGTGTTCTGTCTTGTGTACCATTTAGTTCTGATGCATTTGCTCTGCTCACTGTAACATCAACCTCTTCATCTCTTCTGCCTCTTTCCTGTTGGCTAACCAACTGTCCAGACTCTTGCGTTAGGAAGAAGAAGGAAGGAAGGGAGGGAAGGAAGGAGGGAGGGAAGAAGGAAGGAAGGAAGGAAATGGAGCAAACATAAGGAAAAAAAAAATCCAGCTTTTCCACTGCTCCTTGATCCATTACCTCTTCCCTTTCCTTTTGAAATAATGTATTTCATATATTCTGAGATGCAAGCTTTTCTACTTTAGTAACACTACTGAAATTGTATTTTATAGAGAATACAAAACTTATCATAGTTTTATTGGCAGTGCTTTTTCTTAGTGGGAACATAGAGTCACATGCATTTTACTTTTGATAGAATCTTGGATGTGATGAAATGTGGCATGCTACTGGAAAGAGGCCACTAAATTCCCCTTTGTATTATATGTCATTTAATCCTCAAGCATTGTAATCTGGTTTCTGTCCCCAGCCACTTCACTGAAGAATGCTTCCCTGAGGTTGCTAGGACCTTCTCACTCTCAAAACTGTTATTTTCCATCCAGGTCTTACTCAATGTTGTTTGCGACAACATTGGGCTCATTAAATTCACCCTCTCTTCTGCTTTTCCTACTCCCTCTCCTCTCCTGTGCTCTTCTTCATGTATATCCTTACAGCTTGGGGGCCCTAAGAGCCAGTGTTTCTAAGGGTTTGTTTCTCAGTCTTCTTCTCATTCTACATCCCCGCCAGGTAATCACACCCATAACCTATTTCAACTGTCACTTGTATGCCAAAGGCTCCCAGGTCTGAGTCTGTACCTTGAATCTCAGCTTGAATCTCAGAAAGAGATTCAATCTCTTGAATCTCTCTTTAGGACACTTCTGCTTGCATTTTGATTCCGTAAGACAGGGGATCTCAGCTAGGGGTGATTCCATTCCTCAGGGGACATTTGACAACGTGTGGAGACATTTCTGTTTGTCATAATTGAGCAGGGGGGTTACAATGAGTATCAACCAATGGTGGTGCTAAACATCCTGCAATGCATAGGATAGCCCTACAGCAAAGGGTTATCAGTAGTACTAAAGTTGAAAAACCCTGTCATAGGCCCTTCAAATGAATAATACCCCAAATCGAACTTTTTCTTGAACATGTTCCCATTAGATAACATGGTATTCTGTGTTGATATGCCTCTCTCTGCTACTGGACTGAAAGCTTATGGGCACACTGGGTTTAATTTATCTTCCCATCTTCAGTTTATATAAAGGAATCTGGATGGAATCTGGACATCCACACAGCTTCTAAACATTCAGTACCTATAATACGCAAGGCCTTCTGGGTACCCATGCTGTGTTTTTTTATTTTTTACTTTGGTGAGGGTGGGCGTTGCTCATCCTTATATCCTCAAGAAAAGACAGCCAGAACCACTACCCTCATTTGGTGACTGAAAAACCATGTGCTGCTACTCAGAAATTGGAAGAGAACCCTTTGGGGCTTTTTAAAACGGATGGTCTAGATATCTGGGCAGCATTTGTTGAATTAGTGTAAAATGGAATTCTTGGGCCCATCCTATTTCCCCAAATAAATTCTAAGTTCTCTGAAGGCAAGGTACATCATAACTTGCAACTGGGCTTTGAGGAGGGACGGAAGCAGTGTGAGAAGGAGTGGAAGATTTGGACAAGTGAGACCATTCCTAGAACCTAAGATCCATGCCTTTTCTGGGTAAGTATGGGCTAATGCCTGTGGCTGCACAGTTTAGTTGGTAATAAAAAAGCTTCAGGACAATTTAGATTCTATTCCTATCTCTAAAAATCCTAAGAGGTGCAACTAGCTAGAGAAGGCATAAACAAGGTTTATGTTGATAAAAGTATATATACATACTCATTCACTGCTGTCGAGTCGGATCCAACTCATAGCGACCCCTTCTTGGGTTTCTGAGGCAGTATCACTATGGAAGTAGATTGCCCAACCTTCCTTCTGGGGAATGGCTGGTGGGTTTGAATCTCCAGCCTTTTGGTTAGCAGTCAAATGCCTTAGGCACTATGTCACCAGAGCTCCTTGGGTAATATATAGTATCTTTGATTTACCAAAATTATTTAAAATAAATCTTTATGAAATACCAAATAGGTTGCCATCTTACCTCAAGCTCTGCTTCTATTTCCTTCACAAGAGGTATTTTATTTAAACTAAGAAGTGAACCATCTTTGCATTGCAGTGATCACTTTTTTGAAGGACCCACAGCCTGTGGTTAGTGTATGGCCTCTTTCCAGGGGCCACCTTTTTTCCTACTTTTCCCTTTAGCCTCACTACTCTTATTTATTTTGACTTACTACAAGGCAGCCATCTTAGTTAGCTGACACCTTTTAAAATGAGAAAAGGTATAAACGTCTGTACTTTTTTCTTTGTCAGAATACCTCATATGAGGGATCTAGTTATGAGAGCAAAGATTTTTGGATTTATAGGAGGAAATTCTCCCCTGTGAATCAGAAAAGCATGAAGCATTCTTGTGAGAGGAGTTATGTATTAAGTTGTGTCCCCTGAAAATATGTGTGGGAATACTAACCCTTATAACTGTAGATATAATCTCATTTGGGAATAAAGGTTTCTTTGATACATTAATGACGTTGTATCTGTATGGTATGTCTGTGTCTTAAACCTACTGACATTTGAGATATAAAAAGAGCATAAAAGACACAGATTAAAAAAAAAAGGAAAATGTAGATGCCATGTGGAGATTGCCAAAAAACCCCCAGAATGCTGGAGCTAGTGAAGCTGAGACAAGTATCTTTCCCCAGAGCTGACAGAGGGAGCAATCCTTCTGTGATGGTTATGTTTGTATGTCAACTTGGCTAGGCCTGGTTGAGTGGCTGGGCAGCTGGATGTAGTATTCCCCATGATGAGACTGGTAATCAGTCCATGGTGGAATCTACTGGGAGCAGCTGAGGAGCTGCCTTAGGGAATGTGGTCTGTCTTCTGTATATAAGGAGATGCTTTGAGAATGGTCTCTAGCCTTTGGCACGCTTTGACCCTGCATATAGCCATGTCATTGCTCAGCAGCCTGCTATGCTCTGCCGACCTTGGGACTTACAGTGGACTTAAGTTAATGGCCTGCCATGTGGATTGGTAACATCGGGACTGTGCCTTTTCACTTGTCAACCTTGGGGCTTCCCAGCCTCAGCAGCCAGCAGTTATTTGAGTGAAGAAATGCCTCTGGCTCCAGTGGGCTGGGAGCAGGAGGCAGAGCTGGACCCCAAGGTTGAGGGGCTTTCACCTAGCCCCTAGAGCCTGGCACTTTGAACTTGGACTTAAAGCCTCCAAATTATATGAATAAACTCCTGTTTGTTGAGGCCATCCTATTTGTAGTATATTTCTTGTAGAGCAGCACTAGGTAACCAGAACACCTTCCCTTAGAACCAATGCCCTGAATGGATTTCTAGATTCCTAAAGGACCTCTGGTGGCTCAGTGCCTAAAGCATCTGGCCCAACAGTCACTCAGTTGAAGGACGATGGAGCAAGGAAGGAAGATGGGGCAATCTACTTCTATAAAAATTTACCACCATGGAAACTCAATGGGGGTCACTATGAGTCAGAATCGACTTGATAGCAATGGGTTTGGTTCTTGTTTTTTTTTTAAAAAAAAAAAAACTGTGAGAAAATTAATTGCTGTTCATTAAAGGCACCCACTGGTATTTCTGTTACAGTTTCACTAAGAAACTATGACAACTGGGGAAGCCCTGCCAGATGGCAGGTGAGGAAACATTCAGTACCTATAGCATGCAAGGCCTTCTGGGCACCTGTGCTGGTTTTCTTTTTTTGGGGGGAGTGTGAGGGGCCGTTCATCCTTGTATCTCCAAGAAATCACAGCCAGAACCACTACCCTCATTTGGTGATTGAAAAGCCATCTGTTGCTACTCAGAAATTGGAAGGGAACTCTTCGGGGTTTTTTAAAATTGATGGCCTGGAGAATAATACCACAAACCGAGGAGAAAAGACAAAGAAGGGATGTCCGATGCTATCTAAAGCCACATAAACGTAGGTTTCCATCATGGCAGATTTTCTGTTAGCCAATGTTAAGGTAGGAGCCCTGGTGGTGCAGTGGTTAAGTGCTTGGCTGCTAAATGAAAAAGTCAGTGGTTCAAATCCACCAGCCCCTCTGTGGCAGAAAGATACAACAGTCCACTTCCTTGAAGATTTATCGTCTTGGAAACTCTCCAGGGCAGTTCTACTCTGCTACAGGGTTACCATGAGTTGAAATCCACTTGACGGCAGTAGGTTTGGTTTGGGTTTTTTAGTGTTAAGAAGGCATCCTCAGGGTGCAATGGTTAATTGCTGAGCTGCTAACCAAAAGGTTGGGCAGTTGGAACCCGTCAGTGGCTCCACGGAGAAAAGAGCTGGTGATCTGCTCCTGTAAAGATTACAGCCAGGAAATCTCACGGGATAGTTCCGCTCCGCCATACAGGATTGCAATGAGTTGTAACCGACTTGACCCAACAGCAGTGTTAGGGTATCTTAGAAATGATTTTGTGAAAAAGGAATCCCTAGGTGGTGTAAATGATTAAAATGCTTGGTACTAATCAAAAGATTGGAGGTTTGAGTTCACCCAGAGGCACCTTGGAAGAAAGCCCTGATGATCTAAAGTATCAGCCACTTAAAACTCTATGGAGCACAGCTGTACTCTGACACACACAAGGTTGTCATGAGTTGGAATCAACTCGAAAACAATTGATAAACTGTTAGTATTAAATTGTTTTTATGTCCTCCCTTGTAAGATTTTGGCCAAGGGATGAAAATATGTCAGACAATGATGGTTGCAATTTTCCTGCCTACTGCCCACACATTCCCCAAACAGTTCTATCAGTATCTATCCTACTTTCCACTTTAACCACGGGGAACTGTTGTCTCAAAGAAGTCCACTCAGTTTGTATGTGGACGGTCTCCTACTTCCATTTAGCTATGACTTAAGTAAGGTCCCTAGGCAGAGCAAATGGTTCAACTCCTAATCTAAAGGTTAGTGGTTTGAACCCACCTGGTGGTATGCAGAAGAAAGACCTGGTGATCTGCTTCCATTAAAATAGCAGCCAAGAAAACCCTAAGGAGTACTACTCTGGAACACGTGATGCTACCTGAGTCAGAAATGACTTGACGGCAACTGGTTTGTTTTTTGTTTTTTCTAAATGAATTAAATAGGCAACAATAAAAATTTCAGTACAAAGAGGTTTTTCTTTTATTGACATTGTAAGAAACATTTTTTTTTTCTTTGTTACAAAAGGACTAAGTGGTTTTGAAAGCAAAAGTCGAGTTTGTCTGTCGGCTGGGCTACACACCTAGGCTTGAGGCAGGAGCCCAAGCCTCCCAGCAAGATACAGGCTGATCCAAGGAGGCCCCAGGGCCTTTATGTCTGAACACTATTCCTATAATACTTAAATGTATTTACATGTGTTTCTTTTAAAAAAGGATTACACATTTAAAAAAAAAAATCTAAAAAAGGTGAAAACAAAAATGAATTTGTATTTTATCTTACATGTTTGCAGGATACACACAGTAACTTTTCAGAAGAGAACATCCTCCAATCAGTTCAAAACGACACAGGAACACCAGAGGGTTACAAGACAGCTCAGACTCAATAACAAGTGTGTGCTCTCTGACCAGTGAGCCGCCACAGCATAGGAGCTCAGGTTTGGCAACATCAATTGGTCCCTCGCATTGACAAGATTAACATAAAATAAGGCACATACATTGCAAGAATCGAAACACTGTGGCTCAAAAGGACATGCTGATGTGTGAGGAACAGGGGTCAGTCTAATCAATATTTTAGAAAAAGAAAACAAAAAGTTTTGAAAAATAAAAATGCGTTTGATGCAGATGTTAAACAGGAGTGCCATGTGTGAGCCTTCATTAAAGTGGGATGGTGACTCCAGTGATTTATTACCATCTTCCTGGACAAAAAGATCCGAGAAGGGCAGAGATGGCAGAAGGCTGTGGGTCCATATTAGATACCAAGTACAGAGGTTCAAGTCCACCCAGAAGTTACTCGGAAGAAAGCCTTGGTGATCTAGTTCCAAAACATCAGCCATTGACAGCCCTATAGAGCACAGTTCTACTTTGAGACACACGGGGTCACCATGAGTCAGGATCAACTTCAAGGTACCTGGTGATAGTAGTGGAACAGAGACCCCATGTCCAGATAGGATACTTCTGAGTGATCTCAAAAGACCTCCCCATCACTAGACTCTGTCACAAGAGATCACTGAAATCCTGAGAAAGTATACTTTCTTTTTTCATCCCTCCTTTGCCTCCATCCTTCTTAAATTTCCATATTGGCAGAAGTCAAGTACTGAGCTAACACATGTATGTCTCCTGCAAATGTACAGGCAGTAGCAAGGAAAACAAGTATACAGAGAAAAAGCAAAGAATAGTGGCAACCCAGAGAACAGCCTCAAACCAAAGCTCACCAAGCACAACAAACCGATCACAGTGCTAGTTGGAAAATTCAGTGTCCATCCTTCCAGAACAGAAGGTAACATGGGAAATCATGGTCAATGAGATACGCAGGTCACATCCAAGAAGAGATAAAGCGTTGGACTAAACCAAAAGAGTACATGAGATATAACAAAGAATAGGAGAATCTGAGAGTCATGGAAAAATACAATTCAGGGAATGGATCACTGATTTTGTTGAAATGTGGTGGAGACACTTGCCTGAGCTTAGTGCAGAAGTTTTCTTTTGGTTTTGGGCTTTGTTCCAAAGAGCATATGTTCCTTGATTTAAAAGAAGCCTCTGCATGTGGGAGAATGACAGGGAATCCTTCTCTTGATCTCTGGAACATCTAGTGGAAAGCAAATCCAACTGTTTCAGCCACAATGTCCCAAAGGGTGAATTTACCTCCATGCTGAGAGTTTTGGTCCAAATGAGACAAAATAAACATAAGAAAAATGAGCTGGACCTAATATTCTTTCTATTTTCTAACTCTTTATTTTACTTGATTTTGTCTTCCTAATACTAATTTAAATGGCAGGAATAAAGGGAAAAAGCCACACATAGAATCATGAAATCACTTTGGGATCAATCCAAGTCTAGGGGTTAATGGGGCAGAATATATCAGTTGGTTGAGGTGTTAATAGTTTATTTCAATAGTTTACATATTTAAAAAAATAATATGCTGGATAATCCATGTACTTTTTGTACACACATAGTATGTTTTTCATGTGTATCCACTGCACATGGGGAGTAGCTGTTCTTTTTTTTTCTTTTCTTTTTAATCTCAAATGTTTTAATCCAAAACAAAAATACAGATACCAGTCCACATTATGGACTAACTGCATATAATATTTAACTTCTCAAATGGATGCAGTATTTAATAGGGTATAAAAAAAAAAGGCATCCACACAGCTACTAAACAATGTGTTCTCAAATGCTAAAAATAGTTGAAGCAATTTATTCCAAATATTATTGTATGTGACCTTTGTTTTTTACAATTGAGTTTTAAAAATCCCTTAAAATAGGGGGCTTAAAATAGAAATATTCCTTCACTATCATGGAAATTAACATGTTAATGTATAGCCAGTTATGGGGTTGTTTAAATACCTATAAACTTAGAACTATATACAATCAATTCTCAGTTATCTGTGAGAATAGGAAAAAGATTGACCTAATCAATGAATACAGCAAACCCACAAGAACCCCTCAAACTAATTCTATCCAATAGCTTTATTCTACAATTCTCCTAACTTCATATCAGGAAAGAAAAAAGTAGCAATGCTTTTGACCATCACCAACTGTAACTTCCCTCTCTCTCACTGCAGCACCAAATGCAGTTGGAGAACATTCAAGAAGACTGAGGGAGAAGAGGCAAGGTAGATAACTGAGAACTGACCATACAGACATACCCACCCAAAGCACACACATGAACACAAAAAATTTAAAACTCAAACTGTAAAGAAACAATTTAATTTGAAAGAGTACCAAATTTCCACTTGTGAGCAACGTTAGAGATCAAGCCCTGAACTGAATTAGGGGTGGGAAGCATGTTAAAAATCTGTCATCTAGGCTACAGTGTACCCACAGTAACTTACTATCCAAATTCTTGTGCCCAATGTGGGGAAAAAATAAAAGAGTTGAGCATATGTAAAGGAAAACTTAAAAAGCTGGAAGTGTAACCCCTTGGTCACAAACACACCAACTCCTATTTCCTTTGAGAGACAGAAAAACACCTCAAATCCTTTCATTTGATCTCTCTTCTAAAAGAAAGAAGAACATGCACTTCACACATTTACACTGCTTTAGTAAAAAAGGTCGCAGGCTTACAAATGAAAAAAAAAAGGGTGATTCTAGTAAGTGTAACAATACTGATTCAAAATTGATATGGAAGACAGTTTCTCCCTAGAATACTTTAGGGTTTTTCAGAGTCCTTTTCCATAAAAGGAATATACTTGAAACACATCCCAATTAGGTGAGATGACATTGCTAAAACACATAAACCAAACCACTGCCACTGAGTCAATTCTGACTCATAGTAACCCTGGAGGACAGAGTAGAACTGCCCCTAGGGTTTCCAAGGCTGTAATCTTTACGGAAGCAGACTGCCACATCTTTCTCCCACAGAGCAGAATGGCTGGTGAGTTTGAACCACTGATCTTTTGGTTAGCAGCCAAGTGCTTTGACCACTACATCACCAGGGTTCTGCCTAAAACACAGAACTAAAACAACAACAACAACATACCAACAACAACCAAAAAACTGAGTCCATTTAATCTTTTAACCTCCTACAGTTTTATGAATGTTTGTTGTCCTTTTTCCTAATGCCTATTGCATAACTGCAAGGAATTTGCTTTCTTCTGCAAGGGAGGTCAGCAAAGAGCTCATGTCCCCGATGGCCATGTTGGTGGTGCTCATGGACAACGCGGGGAAGGGGAGGGCCGCTCGTGGAGTTGTGAGGCGGGAGGAGCTATGGGAAAGGTTCTGAAGGATGCTTGGGCTCAGGGCTCCAGACAGCAGGCTAGCGTGGTCCCCCTCATCAATGATTGCATCAAAATCAATCTGCACCCCTTCCAGGTCATGGCTGTCAAGGCTGTCCACTGTGCTTGTCACCTGGTTAGCACCTGGGGAAAGTAACTCGGAGTTTTCAGCGACGGACCCCTGTAGCAGGCAGGTTGCTTCCGACATGTAGGAGCCAGCTTTTGTGTCCTGCTGACCGAAGCCCATGGTTTGGTCATAGAACTGACCAGAGTAATTCTGCATATTCGCACAGAGCTGCTGGGGTGGCCCCTGCATTTCCATCTTGATGCCATTTACCCTGCAGGCTTGACTCGGATCACTGAGCTGTCCCTGCTGTAGAGCAAGGGTCCCCCTGGGCCCCGCCTGGCACCGGCTGCCCCCATTACTGGTGCACTGCTGGTAGCCCCTGCTCACTGCCACACTGCAGGGCTGCATGCCCAGGTTGTGGGGCCCCAGAAGACAACTCTCTGGTCCTGGATAGATGCTGATTTGTGAGGTAGCGCTTACCTGCCCTAGCATTCCCTGGCTAGGGCGGCCTCCTGCTTGGTGGTGCATGTTGTCACCAAGGACAGTGGGAGCAAGGTACTCCTGCCCCATCAGCTCTTGGTTCTGCATGCCAGTCACTGTGCTACCAGCTGACTCACCAGGTGCCATGGACATGCCAAAATCTGCCTGGCTTCCGTTCCCTTGCACTGTGGTGCTCTTCAGCTTTGATCCTTGAATCCCAGCCCTGCAGGTACCATCTAAAGCACTGGGGGCGAATGGCTGCCTGTTTAGACAGCTCCCATACTGTGGGGCCTTGTAGGGCTGTTCATGGAAGGCCTTTCCATTAGTGGCATTGCTGCCACTGCTATGAATCACCAAGTGCTCTGGGTCACTATAGGAGCTGCCATTCTCCCCAAGGGTTGGATATACCCCAGCTGGGCTAGGCCCATTCCTCAATGGATTCTGCTGGTGGACAACCATATTGTTGTATAATCCAAAGGCTCGAGCCTGCTGCAGTGTGGCACGCTGACCACATTTCAGCTTTGAGGAGGAGAGGTCAGTGCTTCCAGAGCTCACTTCATTCCACTGGATGGGCAGGTCTGTTTTGCTGGCGTCTGCACAGGGCTGCTCGAGAGCCTGGTATGGCTGGCTCATGTGGCTGTCTGGCAGTGCAGGTGGGTCAAATTCACTGTGCCCACTTCCCAGGCCAGACCCATGGGGCACTTTGCTGTCATCCAGGATGCTGCTCTGGAAGTGCTGCTCATACCCTGCTTGGTTCTGAGAATTCAAATACTGTACCACGTCATCTGGCAGGAGGTCCTCATCATTCAGGTTTGCATCTGCATCCATGGTTAGGGACTCCAGGGTGACATTCTCACTGATGCTTGGAGGGCAGGGAGATGAATAGAAGTTACGCAGCTGGCCACCCTCGGGCCGAGTATAATTCTGCAGCACTAAGTTATGCTTCTCCATGGATGGAGGCAACACAGGAGGACTGAAGCTGTTAAGACTGTTGAAACGCTGAACTCTGGGCACGGAAAGGTTCTCTGAGACCGTCCTTACAGGGTCACTTGCTCTTCTCACATTGTTTCCCAGTGCGTCACGTGGCAACAGATGACGCCGGCCATAATTGTGAGTGCCCCCATCACTACATCTTCGGGGAGGGTTCACAGGGGGCAGGGACACCCCAGACTCCCTGCTGTCTCCGAGCAGGGCCATTCTTGTCTTCAGACTCATCCTCTCCATGTTGGGCAGAGGTGTGGGTGGGGGCCCTCCAGTGGCTGCGGCATACTTGGCCTTCAGGCGGTACTGCTGGGCAGGCGTGAGGCTGAGCAGGCTGGGAAGCCCGTCACACTGGCTGGCCTCACTGGACCTGCGTGAGGCGTCAGTAGAGATGGGGTCATAGGAATCAGCCACGCTCACGTTCTGGGGCCGCCCCTCAGCCTGGGACGCTTCACTGGACCTCCGGCTGGAAAAGCAGGGGGAGATGCCTGAGGACCGGCGGCTGCTCAGGTAGGCAGAGCTGATGGTGCTGGTACTGCTATCCCTCCTGTTGAGCATGTTTAGCATGGTGATGTCCACCCCAGACAGGTCGCTTCTGTTTGGGAGAAGACTCAGGGACCCACCTAAGTTGCAGTTGGTATTGGACTGTGTGCCTAGAGAGATAGACAGAGAGAGAAGGACATGGTGAAGATGAATTCATTTCAAGGACGACTTAAACAAGTGATCTGCAAACTTTTTCTCCAAAGGACCAGGCAGTAAATATTTTTGGTTTCATGGGCCACACAGTCACTGGCACAATGGCTCACTGTGCAGTGCAGCAGGAAAGCAGCCCTGAAAAATACGTAAATGAATGGCATGGCTTGGTTCTACTAAATACTTACAAAATAGGTCATAAGCCATACTTGGTCCATGGGTCTTAGTTTATGAATCCCTGGCTTAAATAATAACAATTCCCTCGGTTTGGTTAAGCTAATCCACAGTGACGTACAAGAACAAAATGAAGAATCTTGGGGGATGTATACACAATACTCCATTTGTACCCAACTTCATAGGCCAAAGGTATTCCAGGAGTTTCATTTCCACATTCAAGGTTTCCTGTTTATTTCATCCTATGAACATGCAATGAGCTCTGGTGGTACAGTGGGTAAGGCATTTGGATGTTAACCAGAAGGTTGGTGGTTCAAATCCACTAGCTCCTCCAGGGGAGGCAGATGAGGCAAACTACTTCCATAAAGATTTACAACCTTAGAAACCCTGTGTGGGTTGCTATGAGTTGGAATCGACTCATTGGCAGTGAGTTTGGGTGAGTACGAACATGTAACACATGGGACTTGGTGGGGTAGGGAGGTTCACTCTCAGGATATGCTCCAGGCACTCAGTGTAATCTCCTAAGTAAAAAGGGACTAACAGCGGGAAAGGTCCCTGCTGTTGCTTGAACTGGTCAGACATCCATCAAAGTGGCTGTGGACCTCCTTCCTGGTTTTAGGTGGGAAACCCAAGGCGGAGTACAAACCATAGATGCCTCTGCTGCTGGGATTATTTTACCCTGGTCTAGTACTTACAATGCCACAAGAAGAATATGAGTCACAGTCTTAATTTTTTATTTCAGTATAATCCCAATACTACCTTATATATAATATGGCCCCTTCCGAAAGACAATGTGAATAGGTTCAACCCTTTAGTGTGTTATGGCTACAGCCTAATTTTATGGCTGGGAGATAAATTAGCAAAAAAAAAAAAAAAACAATGGCCTGGTTTCTCTCCTACTGCTGTGGCCACACTGAAAAGTACAGAAACAAAACAAAACAAAGTGTGTGGGTGTGGTCAGCTGTGGAGCTCACCGTTTCCTATGAGAGGAGAGACCGCAGGGGCTTTAGGGGGTAGAATGGGGTTGAGTCGCGGAAGCATTCCATTCACTTGTTTTAGCCTTTCCAATTTCACGTGCTCCATCCATTTGGTCCCTGTGGCATTTCTCCTGGCTTGCAAAGCGAGGGCTGTGGTTGCAGTAGAAATGGTCGAGTCCATGATCGGGGTTTCATCAATGGCACTGAGGTCTGCTACACTACCTCCATCAGTCAGATGAAGCTCGAGCCCACTGTTGGAATAGTTGCTGATGGGGGACTGTTGGCTGCTGCATGAAGACTGACCACCAGGGCTTGGCTGAGATGTCTGTTGAGGTCAAGAGGAAAGGTAGAAATGTCACCAGGAGGAGTAAGGAAAAAGGAGCCAAGAATGCGAATTCATGCACTATCAAAGCCTTTAGGATTTTTGGTCAATTGAACGAGAAGAAAAACTATGTTGTAGTGAATGGAGGTGGCTTCTCTTGACCAAAATGATGGATGGGCCACCAGGCTGATGTGCAGTGAAAGTCAATAAACAGTAGAGGATGCTAGATGATGTGTGACAGGCATGATATTAGCAATGGAATCCTGACAAAAATGCTAACTCTGCAAATAGATTTCTCAGGTCTAAATCGCACCTCCACAACTTTATTCTTTGGGCAAATTACTTAGCTTCTCTAAATCTCAGTTTCCTTATCTACAAAACGGGAACAATGTATCTTAGGGATTGTTGTGGGACTATAGGAGAAGCCCTGAGAACACACTAAGTATAAAATGACCCATCATCATAATAATAATAATAATAATAGGCTCTGAGGGTATCAGCAATTGTTATTATCCTAGGTCAATTTATTGTTTGTATTCATTTTGCTCAGCTAAAACATAAATGAAGATATGTTCCATGACCCCACCCTAACCTCTCTCCAACAAGAGCCCTTCTAAGCTACTCAGGGCTCCTTATTCAAACTTTGTAACTATCTCCCTTCTTTCTGCATTTCTTGCTGCTTAAAACCTGAAAGAGGTTGTGGGTAAATACAGGGTGTAAAGGTAGAACATCAACTGCCTAGCTTCTGCTATAGCCAGAAGGGAAGAAAGGCTACAAATAAGAGCTGTCAGGGGTCATTTTTACCATTTCCTTTACTCTGTCTCTTATTATTTCACTAGGACAATTGGGAAATTCACCCTCCCTCCATCCCTAAAGCAAGAGTATTTTCTAAGAAAATTCTTCCACTAAATGGCAATTTAATTAGTCCACTGTTTCTCAATCAGAAGCAGTACCCCACAACAGGGAGCTTCTGGAAATGGGGGAAGGGAGTTAGAGGGGCTGGCTGTCCCAGTGTATGGTGAGCACTTTTAGTGGGACAGAGTCAATGATATGAAATGGCCTGCGATGAGTGGAACAACCTGCACAATCTAGATTCATTCTTTCTAAAATTCCAACTACTGACAAACACTCTAATTGTTTTTATCTGGATAAGAAAAGTGATGCTCAGAGAAGTTCAGTGACTGCCCAAAGTCATAAAGTGCAACCAGCCTAGACCTCCAGCCCAGCACTATCTCCACTCTTCTCTAATGTTACAATAAAAACTGGAGTCCTTGACAGCAGTCAGAAGAGAAAACTCTCCTGGGATAAAGAAATGCACACAATCAGATTACTATAGTCTAAGATGGCAGGCCCAATGCTGTCAGGAACAGGGTTTTGAAATTAGAGCTTCTCAGTGGAGCCCATTACATTATTTCTGCTAATGCAGTATGTACGTCCAAGCACATGAACAAGGAAAGCACCGTCTACCTGCTAAGTGAGTGCCATATAACACATTAAGTTCGTCCTGGGCAACCAAGCAGAGCAGAATAAAATACATAAATTTGGTTGTGATGGCATGAATAATGCTAGACCGTTTACTACTTCCTGAAGTTACTGGAGCATTCAGGCTTTGGTTAGTCTGTTCTGCATATAAACCTATGTATGTGTATATGTACATACACACACTTCCATATGACAGTCAAGAAGGCACACAGACACTTACAGACTGTGGAAATGAGCTCAAAAATTTAAATTCATCATTAACAACAAATATATTCAGATCCTCCTCAAAGAAGGTGGTGCAAGTCTGGTCCAAGAATGAATGTGCACTAGTACACACGACGATTAAATAGTCTTTGAGAATATCTGCTTGGTTGGCCACAGTGCGATTTATGATGGAAACCTAGACAAGTAGAACAATGGCTTTCACCATCTAACATTTTCCACATGCTGAGTGTTCAAAAACATCGCTTCTATGTTTGAGGCATATCTGAGGAACGTTCACTACCAAAGTTTTCACAAAACCACAGAAACTAAAGAAAGATGAAAGAAAACAAAATTAAATGCTAAAGGGAAAACACAAAGGGCAGAGAAGCCAAAATCCCCTCACCTTATTACCCACTGTCCTTAGGAAGTGAGAACAAGAATTTAGGAGCATTAGACAGAAGAGACATTTGATTAATAAGAAAAAAGAAGAAAGAATTTAATTTATAGCAAGATGATCAAATCAAAGACAAGTTTTTTTTTAAAGAATATCAGAAATGTAAATGTGATATGCATTATAGTAAATGTCTATAAAGAGATAAGATTCTATTCATATGTGTGTATCTATACCCACATAATAGTGCATTATAGAAATGCGATTAATATTAACCCTACAGAGTCAGCTTCCTCATGTGTAAAATATGGGGCCTACTCCTGCTCTCTACAGTCTCTTCCAGCCCCAAGTTTCCATGATTTAATTGTTTTATGAAATATTTCTCATTTTGGTTCATCTCAGATGTCACTGTGCTGTATCTCTATATATTTGTTTCTACCAATTATCTTTTTAAACAATGGGTGTTTCTATATTAACCCAGTTGGAGAGGAGATGACAAGTTTTCCAGAGCAAGGAATGTACATTAAAGACAGTAAGAGACTTTGGGTTCCTCTTGTTGTTGTTATTTGCCATCAAGGTCATGGAGTCAGACCTGACTCACAGCGACCCCTCCTCAGGTTTCCGAGGATGGCTTAAAGACATAATTCACTATCTTTTGTTATCTAGGATACCACAAATTCACTTAAACACTTGAGAATAAACTGCTGAATGTTCTGCACAATTATTATACAGGTGGACTTTATTGCAGGACATGGATGTATGCTCCTGAAAAAAAAAAAAATGTGTATAAAACACAGTCCATTAACTGATTAATTCAAAAGTATAGTGATTACTATACATACATACATACATATAAACTTCTTATTACTGTACTTTTTTAAAACAAAGTACAACAGAGTAAAACAAAGTACAACTATTCTCTGAGAAATAATGATAAAACTGAGTTTATCATTGTTTTTGGAAGGCTAGACTTACATGTCATTGTCCAAGACATATTTGTATCACATACAAACTCAGTTTAAGTCATTAAAAGGTTGTATAGAGTATTATTTCCCACCCACACATAGTGCTACACAGGGACATCACTCACGAATTCACAAGATGCCCATCCAATTGCTAGCTGTTCTAATTTTTAGAAAAGCTTCCTCAAAAGGAGTATAAATCTGCCTGTCTAATTTCCATGCAACTTCTATCTGGTATGTTCTCCTTTATGGTCCAGAGTGTGAAAGACAATATATTTTCATAGTAAACCCATGATACAGACGGCCAAATACAAATGTACTGAATTTTCTCTAATATTGACTCTTACAATTTTTCATGTTGTCTTTCTTTAATACTTAGAAGTTTTATATCTTATACATAAAGCAAAAATCACAAAGTGACATTTATGAGAAGCAGAAAAGGTAGCATAATCTGCATGTCCTTTAATCACCAAATCATAAAGATTTTTACCTGTAAAAGTCATTCAAATCCCTCCCTTACTCACCACCTCCTTGGTTTGGGCACAGCTTGGAGGCTATAGAAATGGACCCAAAGACAATCAAACTCTAAACTGCCGCTGACGTCATCTTGCCATCTCCTTCCTGTTTCAAGTGCTGCCCATTACTAGCGTATCTTACACTTTTCACCCTCATTCTTTTTTACTACTCTGCATCCCACTTGTGCCTTACCACTCTAGCTCAGCTGCACCAGGACCTGGCATGCTTCCATGGGTGATTCTTATCCCCCAGTAAGTGAGATTAGATTAGAGATTACTTCCTCTGCCTCCTCTCTCAATCTCGCTGTGGGTGTAGGTTGTTAGTTTGCTCTTTGGAATGCTCTTCATTAAACACTTTTGCATTAAAGTCCTCATTACACCGAGTTATAAATACTTGTTTTAGGGTCTGTCTCTCCCCTTAGACTGTGACATCCCAAAGAACAGGGGCCATGTCTTATTATCTCGGGACCACCAGAGCAAAGAAGAGAGAAAATATATTAAACAAATAAATAATTTTTCTATGCTAGAGTCACTCTAGAAATATCAACAGATGTGTCTTTCTTTTTACTGCTAAATGGTACGGCTCCAGATCAATTTTAACAATCAGTTCGGAAATGTGGAGACTCTCTTCTGAGCTGATTTATTCTATGAAGATCAACTTGGAGTAGGAATTCCAAGTCATGGAGCTCATGGCCTCCTTAAGTCAGATGCAGCCTGATGCAATAAGGATGGGGGAAGTTTAGGCCCACAAACTGTGACCTCTCTCTTCTAAATCGCTCTAGAGTGGCTTTGGGAAAACCAGAAGGAAAGTGAATGACATACCATAGGTTTCTCAGCCTTGACTGTTTTCACTTGGAGGCATTCTTCTCGCTTTGAGGTAGTGTTGCTGAGGTCCTTTTGCTCACCAAGGGCTCCCTGAGTCTGCCGGCCGGGCGACCTGGCCTGGGAATGGCTGCCAAAGTCGCGCGGTGGCGGGGGCCGAGGGTGTATGTCTCCACGCTGCTTCTTGGTGACGTGAGCCTCTGGGCCATGCACTGTCTTCACATGTTTTCGGAGGGAGCTGGGGTCTGTGTAGCGCTTAGTGCAGCCTGGGATCTTGCACACGTATGGTTTCTGACGAACCCCACAAAGGCAAAATAATAGACTGTCACTGCAGTGATTATGTCCTAGCCCAACAACCCTTGTGGTGGTTCATAGTATTTTTATTTCTTTCAAGGCTCCTCCCAAAGCTTGGAGGTCTTGAAATACCTCCGGGAACTAAGAGTCTAGTAAAGGCCATGGAACATTGTTCAATATTTACAGAAACTAACATTAGTAGCTTAATATTTTAGAGAGAATGCAGAGTGGGCTAAAAACATGTAAATTGCCTTTGTATCACTGGAAACAATAATCCTTTCAGAAGGAAGAAAGAAGTATCTTGGTACCATGGTATGTGCTCAATAGTTATTTAATGATGATGATGATAATGGTGCTGATGAAGACAGAAAGAGGCTTAAAAGACACTCAATCTAATCAGAAGAATGCTGTATGTATTTAAGGAAAGATGCCAGGAAGAAATTTCTCATGGATGTTCTGGCTCTCAGATCTAATATCACTTTGCCCCTTTAAAAATGTGCTATCCACATACAGGCATCATAAAGATTGCCCATATGTTCTCCTCTCTTAGATATCACTAAAATATGTGCCTTTGGGGAGCATTACAGTGTGTGGAGATGTTCAAAGCTCAAAATATCTAGAGCCTTTCTGGTCATCAAAGTTGTAGAGCCCTCTCTTTTACCATCCATCGTGGGAATAATGATTTCTGGTTTGTACTTTTATCCTAAGTATGAAGGTCCATAAAGTATTTCATGCTAATTTCATATTCTATGTGGGTCAATGGTCATATCTATAGGAGTTATGAAAAATTCTGTGGATACTCATAGTTGAATATTTATTGAAATCACAGAACTGCTGGCATTTATTTATGACCAATATCATAATTGTGACTTCATTTACTTGCTTTGAAATATAATATATTCATGGATACTTGTATAAGTATATATTTATATCTGTGTGTACCAGGTAATAAGCTATTAGCTATGAGCTATTAGCAACAATCATAAAAAGCATGATTAGTATAATGTTTCCATTACATTAAAAAAGATGCCTGGTCTTTTAGAATATATGTGTCTAAAATATGCCTTTTCACTAAAAGCCCAAGAATGGACTCAGTGCTACATAAAATGCTAAAATGCCCTAATGCATTGAGGGAAAGAATCCTAAAATTATCCTGAGAGATTGCATCTCCAAACTTGAGATTCCTTTGGGTAGAATTGATTCCCATTAACTATGAATTACTTCTATTCAGGAGTTCGTGTGATTTGCAGCATATATATATATAATGAAATGAGCACATCAAAGTCTATGCATTAGGGACAGAAGAATAGCTCTGGTGATTAGTGCTATTACCTTACAGTGTTCTGCTATTAGCCTTATGCTTGTTCATTGCATTGCAGTGCCAGGATGCCCCATCAGCAGGCAGACCTGGACGCTTGGGACAAGTGTGTGTGGATGGGGAAGAGAGGGAACATGGAGCTAGGCTAGCACTCCATGCTTGAAGGGCTACTCTTCGTATAAATGTATGCATGTGTATATTATGGGTCAGCCTAAAAAGGAGAGCACAGCTAGATGTGTAATGAATCTACAGATATTTGCCAGCAACTGTGTTTCCAAGAAAAACAATACATATAAGCGTATGCGTGCCTATGTGCCCCTTTGTATGAGCAAATATATTAATACATTATCTACCTACAAAATTTCAGAAGGATTGTTAGGTTTGGGAAATTTATGCTTCCCAATAAAACATACTAACTCAATCATGTAGTTTGGCCTTCAAATTTTGCTGCCATCAATGACTGAAATGAAATATAATTACATGCTAAGGGAAATATGGTCAGACATACTAAGTCATCTACTTTTCATGTCCTAGATATTCAGCTTTCCACCATCCAAGTTTCAGTTTGTTTTATTGTGGGGGCTTATGTGTTGCTATGATGCTAGAAGCTATTACCACCAGTATTTCAAATGTTAGAAGGGTTACCCACGGCCAACAAGTTTCAGTAGCACTTATAGACAAAGACAGGAGCTCTGGTAGCATAGTGGCTAAGGCACTTGACTGCTAACCAGAAGGCTGGCGGTTCAAACCCACCAGCCACTCCTCGGAAGGAAGGTTGGGCAATCCTACTTCCGTAGTGATACTGCCTCGGAAACCCAAGGAGGGGTCGCTATGAGTCAGGGCTGACTCGACGGCACATAACAACTAACAACATAGACAAAGACTAGGAAGACCTAGCAACCTACTTCTCAAAATCAGCCAATGACAACACAAAGATCTCAATGGAACATTGTCCAATATAGTGCTGGAATATGAACCCTGGAATACACAGTGGCTGCAACAATGGACTGAAGCATACCAATGCCTGTGAAGATGGTGCAGCACTGGGCAACACTGCATCCTGCTGTACATCGTGTTGTTGCCATGAGTTGGAACTAACTTGACTGCAGCTGACAACAGCAACATACTGAGCTTTTGGAACTGATAATATCTCTTCGACTCACTGTACTGAGACATACAATTTAAAGTCATTTGATACTTTTTCTACTGCCTCTGAAGAATTTATCCAAGTAAGTTTTTCAATAAACCTTCAGGGACTCCTACTATGTGCAAGACTTTATAAACAAAAAGCTGCATAGGATAGGATTTAACCTCAAGAAATATAAATCTGGTGAGAAAACTAAAGCACCCATCTAATGATCTATAATATGAAGCATAGATGCCATGTAAGAATGTGGGCAGAAGGGGATTGTTTTTCAATGTAGATGATCATGGAAAGCTATAGTTTTCAACAATCTGTGTCTGTAAATTAAGTGTAACACCAAGCTCATGAGGCTATGGCAAATGTTAAGTAAGATAATGCCCTTTAAGCACTTACCACAATGCATAGCACACAGTAAGCACTCAATAAATGGTGCTTTTATTGGGAAGAAGCATTTCAGTTGGGTCTTGAAAGAAGGATAAGATTCTGAGGGGTAAAATTAGGGATAAGAGTCTGCCAAAAATAAGTGCAACTATTGCACCAGAAGGCTAGTGGTTCAAACCCACCAGCCACTCCTTGGAAGGAAGGTGGGGCAATCTATTTCCGTAGTGATACTGCTTCAGAGATCCGAGGAGGAGTTGCTATGAGTCAGATCCGACTCTATGGCAGTGAGTTTGGTTTGGTTTTGGTTTTATTTCACACTAAAAGAATGAGACACAAAAAATGGAGATGGAGACGTGTTTCCTAAACAACCAATCAATGATAAGGGTTTCTAAGTAACTTGAGTTTTCTTATTACACAATGACTTTTTCAAAAGAGTCTGTATGTGTGAACTTGCATGCAAGTTTATGTGTGTATATGCCTTTTAGAGGGTGTGCTCAATCCAGTTAGAGATGGTTTTTTTCTATCAGTTTAGTTGAAAGGAAACATGGTGAAGGCCATCTTTGTCACTTTAAAGCCAAATGGCCATTGAATTGAAAGGCTCACTTTCTTTTTACAGATGCTCTCTCCCACTGTCTATCTGGAAGATCACAAATGGGCTCTGCCTGCATTTAGAACAGTCAAATCACAGCCATTCCAAGGTCTTGTATATGCAAAATTTTCCTTAACATAATTGAAGCAAACTGATGACACATTTTGTAGGGCAAAACTAGATCTCATATTACCAAACTGTTGGTTATTCGATTTCTACCCAAAAGGTTGGGGAACCTTTTGGTTAATATCTTGATTAGCTCAAGAGAAGGCTTCACAGATGTGTCATTTGAGTAAGACCTTCAAGAAGCCTCAAGTCCTACAAGCAGACAGGCACCAAAACATAAGCAAACTAAATTTCAAATCATTTCGATTTTTATGCTTCCCTGTAACTTAGGCTAATGATATAACAAAACAGCAATATGGCAGGAACCACCCACGACCAGGAAGTTTTATTCAGTATTATTATTTAAAATAATTGACCAGAAACCATTCTGGGTTTCTGAGACTATCTTCTAGAAATTCCTTTGGCGTTTAGGATGTCTGGAAATCATATTTAGCCAAGGCTGGCTGGTCTATGAATGTCTTTTTTGATATAGTACATTTGAAGATACCACCTGGAGAAAGCTAATAAAAGTGGCTGTCTTAGCAGTGAGCTGTCAGCTGTCAGTTGTCAACACGTTGCTTCTGAATCCATTCTTAGCACTTAAAAGGGTCATCCTTTGCATGGAGTCGTACTATTCAGGGCAGAGCAACTGGACTGAATTCTAAATTAAGCGTTGCTACTGTTTGACCAATAGATGGCAGTTCCCACAACACGAAACCAAGTTTGCCAGGGGTTTTGAGAACTTCCTGCTATATCCTCATTTCTTTGTGGACCAGCCTTGTTTTTGGCCTTATCCCCAAAGCACTGAGCCCCCACCTGGAATGTCAGGACTCACTCATGCTGGAAAAGGCCAAGAGAAAATAAAACTGAACATGTCCCCGTCTTCTCATTCATATTCCCCTCAAGGGTCTTTTGTTCCTACCCAAGAGCTCTTTCCTCACTGTGGTCTTACCTCGTTGGAATGTGTTCTGTTTTGGTGCTTGGCGCGGTCAGAAGCATTTGAGAATGCCTTGTTGCAACCTTCGTGCTCACAAACATATGGTTTCTCTCCAGTGTGAGATCTCAAGTGGGTTTTCAAGTTTTCTAGTCTCGAGTAGGCCTTTGTACAACCTTCAAACTGAAGACAACAGGTAAATCAGGATTACTCCACACAATAGGCGATTATGCTTAACACCCTCTGAAAATTGATGAAAAACTGACGTTTTGAGGGTCAGCAGCTTTTCAAAACCAAGTAACAAAAGTCCACTAAACTCTGCATTTATTGGGATTCAGATGTGGTTCAGTGCAGTTCAAGATAAAGCACTTTCAGTGCTAGTAAAAGTCCTGAAGTTTTTTGATTTTTTTAAAATAGCGCTCAACGTGGACAATGGGTTTCATTATCTGCTCATTGATCTCCTCGAATTCCCACTGATTTCAGATTCAGCACAAAGTTCATTAATATAGCTTTGTGTCCATACAAAGACAGGGAATTTGATCATGCCTGTAAAGAGCCTTTAAGATGTAAAGTACCAGGGGCTAAGCAATGCCCAACGAACCTCTGCAGGCACTTTGGTGGAGGAAGGCTTAACCTTGCAGGAACTCCAGTCTGCAGTAAGCAGCCTACAATATACCAGGGGGACCAGAGAGAAAGGCAAGGGAAAATACTAAAACCATCTATAGTGATCACCTTTCTAAAAAGTCAACTTAAATTTTTAACTAGGAAGCTGGTACTTTTTAAGCCTTCCAACTTCTTGGGTGCCATTAGCAATGCACAGGGTGGCTGTGTTCTCATTTCCAGCACCAGGTGGTGAGTCCCATCTGCCACCTGCCTCCTATCCCCACCTCAAAGCTGGCTGTCCAATTCGGAAGCTACAAGCCACATGGGACTATTTATATTTAAATTAATTAAAATTAAATTCAATGTAAGAAATTAGCTCCTTGGTTGTACAAAGAACCATGGTGACTCAGCAGTTCACTGCTAGGCTGCTAACAGAAAGGTCAGGGATTCAAACCCACCAGCTGCTCCGTGAGAGAAAGATGTGGCAGTCTGCTTCTGTAAAGATTACAGCCCTGGAAACCATATGAGGCCATGGCTACAGGTTTGGTTTGTTTTTGGTCTGGCCGTACTAGCAATATTTTGAGTATTTTGAGTGCTCAAGAGCCGTCTTTGGTCAGTGGCCACTGGGTTGGACAGTGCAGGTACAGAAGACTGCCAATGTTCTCAGAAGTTCTTCTGATAGCATTCTCCAGAGGGTGTACTATTCTTTGGTCCTGTCTCTTCCACTTCTGAATACTTTCTCAAAACCCAGGCATTTATTATTCATTCCAGACAATGTTTCACCCCCTTGCTTCCCTTGCCCCTCACCACACCTGCCCTGAGCTGGAGCCACCAGCATGGACAACCCTTAAGAGATATTGAAGAACCCATATTGTGAACTGCCACCCACTTGTGTAAGGTGACACCCAAATCAATACCTGCTGCCCACTTCAGTACTTACAGTGCATTTGTGAGGCTTCTCTCCCGTGTGTCTTCTCATATGCACTACCAACATATACTGGGCTTTGAAGGGTTTCTGCTCTCTTGAGCAGTCTAACCACCGGCACACAAACTCCTTCTTCTCTCCATGGATATGGTCATTATTTATATGCTGGGGTTTGGAAAAACAAAGAGACAGAGGAGAAATGCATTACTCATTTCTGAAGGCAACACAGTTGAGTGCAAAGAAACGCCTGACCTTAAGCCCCCAGAACTCCATGTTAAATTTACCATATTATAGATTTTAATTTTAGTTAGGATATTTCTCAAGTAAATTTCTTCTTGTTAATTGTGTATATATTCTTCCTAAGTAACAGATGAGGTCATTGGTGGTTCAGAAGTAAAATTCTCCCTTTCCACGTGGGATACGTGAGTTTGACTCTGGACAGCACACCTCACACACAGCTACGACCCCGTCTCTCAATAGAGGTTTGTGTACTGCTATGCTGCTGAACAGATTTCAGCAAAGCTTCTAGACTAAGATCAGGAAGAAAGGCCTGACAATCTACTTCTACAAATCAGCCAATGAAAACCCTTTGGATGACAATGGTCCAATCAACAACCGGTCGTGAGTATGGCACAGAAGCAGACAACATTTCATTCCATTGTGCACGGGGTCGCCATAGATTGGAGGCCAACTGAAAGGTAGTTAACAACAACAACTAGCAACAGTAACACTATTTGGGGGAAGCCTAAAAATGTATTGCATTGGGCATCTGAAGAGCAGTAATTCAACATTCTACATTCTGCTACTAGTTAGTTGTGAAATGCTACTTTTGTCCTCTCTGAGACTCTGCTAAATGGAGGTCAAGGCCAAAAGCCTACAGAGGTGCTTTCAGTTCTAACAGTCTTTAGGCACAGAATTAGCTTCTAGGCTCAGACTTTACATATACACGCATGCACATGCATGCATATAATTCTGTAAGCAGCAGCAAGAAAAACCAACTGAAGCATTTTTTTTTCGAACTAAGCTTCAATTCATGCTAGAGGGCTTTCTTCTTGAATGAGAATCACAGAGAAAAGAACTAGGTTCAGAATAAAAGGACTGTGTGATCTTCAACAAATGATTTAGTCTCACAGCCTCGTAGTTTTTCTCACGTACAAAATAAGAAAATGGATTAACTGGTTTCTAATGTCCTTCCAGACTCTAAAATTCTATTAATTCCAGTTTTAAGTGAAGGTGTATTTCCTTCAACTGCTCATCAATTCAAATTTTTTTAATCATTTTTATATAGTTGCTTGGATTAATATTAATACACCAGGGGTCTTAAAGTCAGGAGACATGAGAAATCTATAGCAGCACCAAAGAAAGTAAAGGTTCTTTGCTAGGGATCAAAATTATGTCAATTTTTATAAATGGAGTATATGATTTAAGTGTCTTGTTATAGATCACTGAGGAAATTCATGTCCTGGGCTGATCCTTTTGGTTTATATTCTCTGCTGACTTCACATTTTATGAGCCTTAACTGAAGATGTGGTGCAAACAGTTAATGTGCTCAGCTGCGAACCCAGAGACTGGGGGTTTCAGACCACCCAGAGGCACCTTGGAGGAAAGGCCTGGCAATCTACATCTGAAAAGTCAACTTGAAGGTAACTTGTTGTTGTTGTTGTTATGTTCCATTGAGTCGGCCCCGACTCATAGCGACCCCTCCTTGGGTTTCCGAGGCAGTATCACTACGGAAGTAGGATTGCCCAACCTTTGAGACTTAAACAAGCGCATTCTCAGCCATTAATAGCAATACATCACTAAAAATATCTGCAATAAGAGAAAGCTATGTTTTGGTCTCATGTGGTCGCTAAGGGGCTGACAGTGCCATTCCACTATCGGCAGCAGCATTTCCCAATTATTCCACTAGGTGGCCTACAGCGACTGGGGAAAAATACAAACATTTTTACATGTTTTTCTCAAGTTTAAAACTGGATGAGAGCAGAGTAAAGAAATCATTATCTTTATTCACTCTCCTCTCCTTGAGTAGCTTCCAGAAAGCCTGAAGAACAAAAACAGTCAGTGGTACATCCTAGTACACAAGACAACCATGATCCGTTGAGGAAGTCCTGAAAACAAGGAAACCAAACAGAACCACCCACAATCACAAGAGTATAGGGAGGGAGGAACAGAGGGAGAGAAGATGGAAGAAAAGAATCAGCAGAAGTTAAAATTGGGAAACTGAACTACCATTTGTGTTGAGCCAGCTCCTTGGGGCCAGGAACCATGTCTTTTTAATCTCACACTCTCAGCAACCAACAGTGTCCCTGGAATACTGCAGGGACTTGGTAAATATCTGAATTGATTTGACTAATGTGGCAAACTTCACTATCACAGACAATAGAAATTCTATGTTATGTTTTTACTTATGTTAGTTCAATTTCATTTCACTGAGCAAGCCATACAGTATGAATTCAATGTAAGGTATTAGATTACTTTAAAATAATGTACTATCAAGTAGTCGAAAGGATTTGAAAGATATCCAAATGCAAACCCTAGCTTGCTGGTGGAATAAAAGAACTACACTGTGATTGCAACATTTCATTATCTCTCTCATATTTACAAGTATGATTTGAGTGCTGCTCCATGCCAAGCCCTGTGCTGGGGAATAAGACAGACATGATTGCTGCCCTAAGGGAATTACAGCCTACTAGGGGGAAATGGATAATTATATAAATTACTATATAATTATAGTTGTGATAAGTGTTATGAAGGGAAATAACAGGGTCTTATAAAAACCTATAACAAGGGGTCCTAAATCAATGAGGAGCATCAGGGATTGGAGTCAGTGTCTCAAATGAAATACAATGAAAGGAGAACCTGAAGGATGAGTGGAGCCGCACTAGGTGTGTCTAGGTGTGCATGGCTGGAGGTGAAGGTTAGAGGTAGACAAACACTACTGCAGAGAGATGAAACAGGAGGGTCTGTGGCAAAATGGAAGCTGGGGCCTTGGAGCACAGGTGAAGACCAGCAGTGAAGGGAGGGAAATGGCCAGGCAGACACAGGTGGCACTGTCACTGCCACTGCTTGACATGGTAAGGAGGCCTGAGTTTCCAATGGATTCAGTGCACACCACTGACATAGCCAAGCTACATTTGCCAGGACCCCTCCAAAAACACCAACACCAAACCAAATGCCATTGAGTCAGTTCTGACTTACAGTAACCTCATGGGTGTCAAAGTAACCCCAGGGGTGTCAAAGTAGAACTGTACTCCAGAGGGTTTTCAACAGCTATGCTCTTTTGCATGTACATTGCCAGGCCTTTCGCCTGAATTACCTACAGGTGGATTCGAACCTCCAACCTTTTGGTTAGCAGCCAAAGAGCACTTAACTGTTTATACCACACAGGGACTCCCCTAAAATGCAGTATATGGGGGCTACTCTCCAGCATCAGGGGCTGTAGGGTGTGTCCCTGGGCAAAACTCACATAGTAACACGCCAGGAGAGAACCTACACCCTAGGAGGAGGGCATCAGAGCAAATCAGTGTCAGGTGGGGAATTGGGGCAAGCCAATGCGGAGAGCTCCAGCAAAGGTCAGTGAAAACAAAGATGCTTATCCTTTTCTCCTACTCTCCCCTCCAACTCACTGCAGGGGCTACAATCAAAGAGGGTGAAGAGGGCTCCTTAAGGTGAGGACAGCAGAGGAAGAGGTCAAATGTGGCTCCTCAGCCTGCCAGCTCCCTTGAGCTGTGTGCCTCTCTGGTGATGGGGCGGGGAAGGATTTAAATTGGATACGAGACTGGTGCCTGAAACACGATGGACTCTAGTAGCCCAAAGTGACTAGGGAGGATACAGAATCTCCTTATGATTATGTTGGGGGATCTGCTACTTAGCAGAAAATGGAGATGTGGAAATGAGTTGTTAAGGGCAGTGACTATAAAATCAAAATTATTTCGTATTTTTACTTTGTCTCTGGGACAACGTCTATAATTCAAGTGGAGGATGTTCAGTGCAGCTCAACAAGCACTGTTGTTGTTGTTGTTGTTGTTGTTATGTGCCATCGAGTCGGACCCGACTCATAGCAGCCCCTCCTTGGGTTTCCGAGGCAGTATCACTACGGAAGTAGATTGCCCCATCTTCCTTCCGAAGAGTGGCTGGTGGGTTCGAACCGTCAGCCTTCTGGTTAGCAGTCAAGTGCCTTAGGCACTATGCTACCAGAGTTCACTACCACTGTCATATAGATTCCACATAGAGAAGGGAAGGAACCTGTGCTTGACAGCTAAAACAACTTCACTTTCAGAAAGGTTAGCATCTTGAGAATCTTCCCTTTCTGCTCCATCAGAGTGAACCTCAGTCCCATCTAATATGTTTTTGTAATTTGTTGAGTTCAAGCTTGGATTGAGACCACAAGTTATATTTCTTTTAAATGAGATTCTACATTCTGCATTGCAAGGGCTCGTCTGACCTTATTTGTCTTTATAGGCTAAATGCTGAGCACAACACATAATTAATAACTGCAAAGAAATATGGTGACAGAGAAATTTGAATTTCAAATAATTTTTACATATAACAAAATATTAGTCTTTAAATATATATGTATTTTTCAACTACTTAAGACTGTAAAAAAATCATCCTTAGCTTATGGGTTGTACAAAAATAAGTGGTAGGTCAGATTTGGCCTATGGCCTGCTCTGAACTTGCTCTGTCAAGTTAATTCTCAAGCTTGAAGGAGCAAAATTAGGAGCAGGTGTCAGGGAAAATGAAAGGTAGTATGAAGGGATAAAAATCAGGCCCCTGAACTAAAATGGGGGAGTTCTGGTAGCGTAGTGCCTAAGGCGCTTGACTGCTAACCAGAAGGCTGGCAGTTCAAACCCACCAGCCACTCCTTGGAAGGAAGATGGGGCAATCCACTTCCATAGTGATATTGTCTCGGGAACCCAAGGAAGAGTCTCTATGAGTTGGGTCCGACTCGACGGCACATAACAACAACAACAAAGGGGACAGAGTCAGGCAAGAATAAACTTTATTGTTGATATCATTTTCTAGGACTGAGTCTAGAAAGTATTCTCTTCTCATCAAAATCCAGGACAGCTAAGGACAGAAACACACAATGAATTCCTAACACTCAATGGCTTGATCCCACGTGAAGTTGGCCTGAAATTCAGCGGGTGTGTGTTTATTTGTGATTTCAGTAAAAATTTGACATTCTAGCAGTAAAAACGTTAATCAAATACATAAATAATTTAATTGGAGGGAAAATAATGCATGATTAAATTCCAAACTAATCCAACACAAAGACATGCAATTTGCCAGAGGCCCAAGCACCAGAAAAAGATAGATGGTGTAAATTACAGTGTCGTATGCCAACTCTCCCAGGGCAGCCATGCGAACTTTCCTTGTTTGGATAGATAGGGATCCTGGGACCAGACAATCTATCGAAAAGGCTGAGTACACCCCCTGATCTTCCCAAGGAGTTCACTTGTTCCATTTTCCAATGGAGATTGTAAATCTTTGCATCAGAAAAACTGAGAGCTGACAACAAAACAAAGTTCATAGAGGAGTCCATGGAAAAGCTACAAAGTTGATAGTTCACAGCTATGATCTTGTCTGTAGCAAAATGAGCCAAGGTCCAATGTCCCCATCTCTTCCACTCTCCATGGGGATCTGGGAGCCCAGAGAAAGCAGGAGAAGTCACTCTACTTGGCTTTACAATGGAGGAAGGGCAAAGTGCTTATTTCTTTTAAGGGTTCTCTGTTGGAAGGTCAGCACTTAATGTCAACCAAGGAGGGTTGAGTGCTGCAGGAAGAAAGATAGTGGGGAAAATGAAGCTTTTCTTTCATTAGCCACAAAATGGAAGTTCATAATGGACTTCACAGAGCTAATCGGGGCCCTTTCTTTGCTTCGTTATTTCACTATGAGTTAAGATCAGGCAGCTTTTCTTCGGTCTGTTTCTCACCCTTCAGATGAAATGCACGCATGCAGTCAATAGATCCTGAGCACTCACAGCTCTCCAGCGAAAGCTGCTATTCAAGCATTTTAGAAATCTTGGAAGCTCACTCCTACTTTCTTTCCATCAGCCAGATTCTCCATTAATTCCCACCCAGAAATCACAGCAGTTCTCTAGATTGTTAAGTATGCTCTGCTCTGAGTAATGCCAACACACCATTCAAATGTGAGTTGAAAATCCGTGTACCCCTGTTCAGACTCTGGCTGGGTGATACATTCATCAACAGACAAAACACCTTGGTGTTTTACTAGTCTGTTCACTCTTTAAATTAGCCAGCGCTGTGACATCAAGAAGGGAAATTCCTCCCACTGTTGTAATGACAATATTACCACAAAGCACATCTAAAAATAGTGAAGGTGGGAAGTGTGAAACTACAGACTTAACACTCACCACAGCTTTCGTGTGACTCCCCTATGCCTACACATTATGGGCCAGTCTTTCTGTCATTATCTCTAATTTCTCAAATAACAAAGGAACTTCTTCACCAATTTGAAAGCTTTATATAAAGTACATTGCCAAGTTTTTCACAGCAGAAGCTACATCGAAATGCAGGATGGCCTTTAACAGAATAGTGCTCAAGAATACACAAGTTCTCTTTTACATGCAAAAATCCATATATACACAATACATGTTATTATCACCTTAACAGAAAAGCTGGAGTCCCTGGGTGGAGCCTACAGTTAACATGTTCAGCTGCTAGACAAAAGGTTGGCTGTTCAAGTCCTCCCAGAGGCAACTCAAAAGAAAGGCCTGGTGATCTACTCCCAACATGTCACAGCCTCACACTGGAAACCCTATGGAGCAGTTCTACTCTGACACACAAGTGGGGGTTGACTTGATGACAACTGGATTTTTAATAGAAAAGCCAACAGGAGTCTGGAAAGCAGCACAGTTCATATATGGATATCCAAGAAAATGGGACTGTTTCATGATGCTTGAACTTCACTGGGTTCACTGGGGATACCCCAGCTGAAGCCTGGAGATGCTTGTTCTACTCTCACGTTTATTTCTGATTTATTCCTTTCCTACATTTTCCTGCAGGTTCGCCCACTAACTTGGCACTCTTTGATAATGTGATGGTATTAGGAAAAGCAAGGAATAAAACGGAAACATTTCCTTTTCAGAATATCAAATTTGAAATCCATGTAGATTAGCTCATAAATGAGGCCTGAGTTAAGAAGTTTAACAGAATTCAGTAATTTGGAACTTCTAAGGATTTGCTGAGGAAATATACTAAGAAAGCTTTCTATTTTGCCATAAGACAGAATATAAATAATGAATAATTATTAATATATATTTTTTCAAAACTCAATTTTCAATTTGCTTCTTAATGTTATAAATCCATGGTTATCTCTTTACTTTGTAGTACAGAGATATTCCTGAAAGGAAGAGCAAGGGAATTATGATTTAGAATCTTACAAATTTATATTAAAACTGATTTGGAAGCAACATGGAAATGCTTTGCCTAAAAAGAAAATTATCAATAATTCCCCCAAATATTGTAAAGCATATAATCTCTATTTTGAGCATAATACGACACACGCAACATTTTTGAAAGGTTCTGTAACTGTCACGCTATGGATTATATTGTTGTGTTGTTATTATGTGCCATCGAGTCGGCCCCGACTCATAGCAACCCCTCCTTAGGTTTCCGAGGCAGTATCACCATGGAAGCAGATTGCCCCACCTTCCTTCCGAGGAGTGGCTGGTGGGTTTGAACCGCCAGCCTTCTGTTTAGCAGTCAAGTGACTTAGGCACTACACTACCAGAGATACATTATGATTGGATTCCTAAATGTTTCTCTAGCAGATAGAAAAAAGCATGAACTGCAGACTATCAGGGCAGAAAGGGGCCATATATATCAAAATGCACTTTAATTTTAGATAAATAAAATAATTTAAATTGTTTTGGTGGCACCCGTCAATCTTCCTAACAGAGTATTTAAAAAGCTGTAACAGCTTGCAGGGGAAGGGATCCTCCTGAAGACTTCATAAAATGACTCTTTTCATTCCTGCTGGTTAATATAAATATCAAGGTATCTTTCAGTATTCTGATAGAGCTATAAATATACACAGAAAAACATCAAAAGGACTCAAAATGCTGAGTACAAAATGATGTTTTCCTTATAAAAATTAAACGTTTTCCTATTTCTGATTTGTGAATTTTAGAAACTCAGGGTGAAATAAAATATGTCTCTTAGTTATAAATAAATAAGTGGATTCCATCTGGCAGTTTTTCAAATCCTGTTTGTAAATACCAATATGTTACAAAACTATTTTTTCTTCAGTGTGTGAGTTCTCTAAGAAAGTGTCTTGTATGGATAAAGGGTTTCACAATGCTGGATTTAGAGAAAAGACATTAACTTAAGACACTACTCTCCAAACTCTTCCTGCTCCACAAATGCCACCAATGTAAGCTAGATATTTTTCCCACTGCAGTGGTTTCTCTATCATCACTCACATTTAAGAATGGAAGTGTGTGTGTACAAAAGAATGAAGTACTGATACATGCAACAACATGGATGAACCTTGAAAACATTATGCTAAATAATGTCAAAGATGCCAGTCATAAAAGACCGCATTTTGTATGAATATGAATGTCCAGAATAGGAAATCTATAGAGATAGAAAGTAGACTAGTGGTTGCCCAGGGATTGGGGATGGGGGTGATGAAGAAATTGGGAGGTGACAGCTATTGAGTATGGCATTTCTTTATGGGATGAAGAAAATGTTCTAAAATTAATTGTGGTTATGATTGCTTAACTCTGTGAATATACTAAAAATGGAATTGTACACTTTAAGTAGTAATGGTAAGGTATGTGAATTATATATCAATAAAGCTGCTAGCAAGCCAACCAACCAACCAACCTAAAAACAAAAGAAAAACTGAAGTATACTGGTAGCTGGACTCTGTACAGAGGAGCCTCTGTGTCTGTGTGTGTGTATGTTTGTACAGGAAAAGTGTTCATATGAAAAGACAGGTCAGATGTGACTTACTTTCCCCAGGACTACATCTATCCTTAGACAGAGGAGGGGTGAGACCTAGCACATGATTTTCCACAGGGTTTCTAATCTTTGCTCCAAACTCCAAAGAGGAAGATGCAGGAGAAGCCTCACTTTCCTGTTCCTAATAGATTCCTAGACAGAGAAGACTGGCAATGTCAGGGGTGCCAGAAAAGAGCAATAAATTGCAACCTCTCCAAAGACCAAGTGAATTAGTCACTCACATGGGAGCTCAGGTGGTGTAGTGCCTAAGGCCTTTGACTGCTAACCAGAAGGCTGGTGGTTCAAAACCACCAGCTACTCCTCGGAAGGAAGACTAGGCAATCTACTTCTGTACAGATACCATCTCAGAAACTCAAGGAGGGGTTGCTATGAGTCAGAATTGACTTGATGGCAGTGAAGTTTTGGCTTTTGTTTTTGTTTTTGGTATATATAGATCACTCTCATGAATCCTGCATATTTGGAAAGAACTGCTATCCACAGGTACTGCATATATCTCCAAATGTGGGATTTCAGATGCTAAATTGTCCCAGAGCATTAAAATCCTTCCATCATATGAGTGTGGATTTCTGTCATGAAGAGTTCAGAGAGCTAATGGGTAGTTTCTCTGTATAGTAATAATACCAACCAGTAACAGAATAAGGAGCTCCGGTGGCTCTGTGGTTGGTCTGTGATAAACAAAAGGTAGGTGGTTTGAACCCCCAGCTGCTTCATGAGAGGAAGATGAGGTAATCTACTTGTGTAAAGACTTACAGCCACAGAAACCCGATGTGGGTCACTATGAGTCGGGCAGACTCAATCGGAATGGACAGTATCTGAATAGCAGTTACACCCTTCAGTCTACTTTGAAAATAATTCTTTCTTTTGTTATAAGACTTTGAAAGAAAGCTTGCACTTTTAAAGTGCTTAAAGCTCTCTCTCTCTCTCTCTCTCTCTCTCTCTCTCTCTCTCTCTCTCTCTCTCTCACACACACACACACACACACACAGAGATTAGCCCTGAGACCAGTCAACCAGTTGCCTTCGAGTGGATTCTGACTCAGGTGACCACATGACTCACAGTGTGTCAGGGTAGAACTGTGCACCACAGGATTTTCAATGGCTGGTATTTCTGGAAGTAGACAGCTAGGGATTTTTCTCCCAGGTGCCTTTGGGTGGACTCAAATCTCTAGCACTTTGGTTAGCAGCCAAATATATCATCCATTTGGCTTCAGCCCCAAGAAGGGAAGACTTATTTTTTTAAAACTCTCCCCGAATACAAAGGGAGATACAAGGTGTTAAGCAATCCATTGTCTAGAAGTATACAAAATATGAACTTTTATTTGCATCTTAATTTTATGATCCTAACAACCTATATGGAGTCTAAGCATACAGCATCGCTCTTTGTCAGGGACTTGAAGATAGAGTATGAATATGAGAAAATTCATATTTTAAGAATAAAATAAATACCTTTGAACTAGCAATGAGACTCAACTTTTAATACGTGGTGTCTGCAGTTACTGCCCTTTTAAAAATGATCATGATACCCGCACATTAAAGTCTGTTTCTAACACAGTAACAATTAGCCCTTGAACTTGCATATTGCTTAATAATTTTTTTTATCATCATGCCAATGATGATTAAACACTTAAAATAGTAATTTTGTTGTTGTTGTTGTTATGTGCCGTCAAGTCGGCCCCAACTCATAGCGACTCCTCCTTGGGTTTCCTGAGGCAGTATCACTACAGAAGTAGGATTGCCCAACCTTCCTTCCGAGGAGTGGCTGGTGGGTTTGAACCACCAGCCTTCTGGTTAGCAGTCAAGTGCTTTAGCCACTATGCTACCAGAGCTCCTTAAAATAGTAATAGATACAATAAAATATCTTTATATTTCAATTGATAAACTATTTTTAATACTTGAGGAAGAGTCAGGAGCTTTTTAGATGGCATCTTTTGAAGACATGAGGTAGAAAAGTGATTCTGCTACCAGCCACAGTACTAATCACATCCCTGGTCTTGATTCCCCCAAAGGTCGTCTGCCCATCACATTGCTAAGAGGGGATCCTGAATGAGAAATGTAGGGAGAACCTTCCTCCCACACTGGAAAAGAGATAAGGCACAATTATGTGTGTGCATGTGCGTGTGTAAGAGGAGGGTGGTGACTGCTGATGACAAACACAGGCACATCTCAAGAACTACTGGAAGAAAAGGAGGCAGGCAAGTAGGCAAAATTATCCACTTGGAAATCTGTCCACAATCCCTGCTGAGTTGACTCACTCACTCACTATTAACTCAATGCTTATTTATGAAATGACAGTTACTGTGCTATATACTGAACAGGCAAGACTGAATAGACATGTCTGTTGGAGCTTATCCAAGATTAGCTGGAAGGATGAAGCGAGGAATACTGCTTTTACTGTTTTAAAACTTGCATGCACACCATGCACATCTCTGCAATGAAAAAGTTACACAGAAGAATGTCAGACTCTCTTACCTCCCCAGAACATTTCCTTACGTCACAGAAAACTTGCAGGCCCGTTGCCCTGGCCTTTTCTAGGTTTGTCTCTCTAAACCAAGATGGGGAGGAAGCCCTTGGTCATCTCTGCTTAAGTAAACTTTTCAACATTTAGAAGCATTAACTCTACCCTTTCTTAATCAATCTTATACACCATTTTGGTGTGCTGTACCCCTTTTAAACATCTTGATCTCCTGTTTCTGGTACATTAAGTATATAAAAGTAGCACTGTCTGTATGTTATAGGCATACACTAACTGTTCCATATCTAGATTATAATTTTATTATAATGTTAGTAGAAGGTGTAGAGTTTATAGAAAGAGCATAGGCCTAGACATTAGGATGTAGAGATTCATTCATTTGCATATTGTGAGCAAATTAAGTACAAGTAAGACACAGGGAGCTTTGGTGGTATAGTAGCCTAAGGCATCTGACTGCTAACCAGAAGGCTGGTGATTCAAACCCACCAGCCACTCCTCAGAAGGAAGGTTGGGCGATCTACTTCCATAATGATACCACCTCGGAAACCCAAGGAGGGGTTGCTATGAGTCCGAGACAACTTGATGGCAGTGAGTTTGTTTTGAGTAAGACATAGGCACTGTGTCTGAGAAGATGACAGTCTAAATGGAGCAAGGGAAAACAAGTAGTTAAGATAAATTGGGATATGTCCTAACAAAAGTGAAGTTCAGGAAGGCTTCAAAGGCAGGGTTAAAGAGATGAATCCAGAAAGATGAGAGGAGCTAGGCACAGACATAAGTGCATACTAGAGCGAAGGAATAGAGCTACAAAGGCCCAAGGTCATGAAAGAGCATGCTTTGTTGAGAAATCGTGCTAGGATGAATGTAGGGTGTGAGAGTAGTATGCACTGGGTTGAGTGAGGCAGGCTGAAGAGAGATGAAGCAGTGCAGTAGCATTGGTGCTACAGAGGTAGGCTAGGAAAAAACTATGAGGGGTGTAGAATGCCCTAAGGTACCCAGACTCCAGGGAACCAAGAGCAATGTAGTGATGAGACTTGTGTTTATAAAAGTAATTGTCATAGAGTCATGAGAAGTCCCTGGATGGTGCAAATGATTAAGTGCTTGTCTACTAGCCAAAAGGCTGGCAGTTCAAACCCACCTGGGGGTATCTCAGAAGACAAGTCTGGTGATCTGCTTTGAAAACCCTATGGAGTGATTCTGTTCTGCACACATAAGGTCGTCATGAGCTGGAATGGACTCAATGGCAACTAACAACACTGGCAGAAGAATCATGGATAGAGTAGGGAGCCACTGGGCAGCGAATCCATTGAGGGAGTTGCTGCAGTCACTCAAGAGAGAGCTGTGGTCTGGAACTAAGCCAGGAGCCTAGGGATGAAGAGAAGATCAATTTGAGGAACATGTTAAGAGTACTCTCTATATATTTAACAACCCAAGTTTCTTGTTTGAAGGCTTCTGAAACAATCATAAAATTGGAGGATAAGCAGATGTGGAGGAGATTATATTCCTATTTGAGGCACGGAATATTGGAGGTGCTTAGAGAACATCTCTGTATGTCCACAGACAGACAAGGCTAGATATAAAGATTTAAGAATTAAAGAAAGGTTAAAGTTGAAGTTATCTTTGGTAACCCCAAAGGTGTCTCCACAGAATGTAAAGGATTTCACAAAGCCCAATTTGAAAACTCCTGACCTGTGGAGTTTTTGCAGAGTGTAAAGAAGGGCAGCAACAAAAACTATGGGTGACTGGTTTCTAAGAGATAGGGAAGGAAAAAGAGAGAACAAAGGAGATAGAAACAAATAGGTAAGTGATGACTAGGACGCATTATCATGTTGGGTATATTTGGAGGACCTTTGTGTACAGCACCAGCAGAACAGGTTAATACAATGCAGAGTCAAATTTTCTGCCAGTAGGACCTCTCTCATTCTGATAGGTTTTAGGTGATCACATATGAAAGAGAGAAAATGTCTAGCAACATGAGAGTATGAGCTTAAGAAGGAAATCCCATGCATCTGTAATTCCCATACTGGAACTGGCTGAGGAACGGTAGATCAAAATCAATAGTACTCAAGTTTTAAGTTGTTGACTGCTTTAGAAAGCCTTTTGTTTCCTCCAAGCCAGTACCATTTGTCATTGAGTCCACTGCAACTCCATGTGTGTCAGAGTAGAACTGTGCCCCACAAGGTTTTCAATGGCTGATTCTTCAGAAGCAGTTCACCAAGCCATCCTCTAAGTTGTCTCTGGGTGGATTTGAATAGCCCAACTTTTGGTTAGCAGGCAAGCAAATTAATTACTTGCACCGCGTAGGGACTTTTAATTTCCCCTAAGGTGCCTGTAAAATCTAGTTATGGGTAGCAGCCTTGCTTGTGGAGATTTGAAGGGCTAGGGAAGTACAGATGGCAACTGCCTTTTCTAGTTAAGAGCATAAGAGTGCAGGAAATGGAGTCTTCACCAAAAGTAAGAGGAGAATGTGACAGAGTGAGCACTCAACAAGAAAGAAGATCGAAATAGAGTCCTGGGACCATGGAGATCCTGGGGGTCTCCTCACTTCTAAAAGAACACAAGAGGAAGAGCAGAGCCTGTGCACACTAGAGGAAAACATCATTTCAGTGGCTGGAAAATTTATACAGTACTCAGGTCGGAGGGAGACACCTGAGTTACTTCTAGGGCAGCAGCATTTAAGCAAAGATTATTTCACCTCCTTTAAGGAGTTCTGGTGGCATAGTACCTAAGGCATTTGACTGCTAACCAGAAGGCTGGCAGTTCAAACCCACCAGCCACTCCTCAGAAGGAAAACTGAGCAATCTACTTCTGTAATGTCACCTCCTTAATGAGATCTACTGTGATCCTCCACTTTCCAGATAATGTCCCTGTCTCTGAAATCTCTCTTCCCATCCCCCTGGCCACATATGCCTTATCACTTTAACATACAAGATAATATACTCATTTTTGTTAGCAGGCATCCAGCTGGCCCCAACTCATGGCGACCCCATGCACAACAGAAAGAAATGCCACCCACTCCCATACCATCCCCTTGGTTGGTTACAGATGGGCCGTTTTGCACTACAGGGTTTTCTCTGGCTGATTTTTGGAAGTAGAACACCAGGACTTTCTTCCTAGTTTGGATGATCTGTTGAAACCTATTCAGCATCATATCAACACAGAAGCCTCTGCTGAGAGATGGGTGGTGGCTGTACCTAAGGCGCATTAGCTAGGAAACAAACATCGGTCTCCTACACAAAGGCAAGAATTCTACCATGGAACAGCAGATGGTTGATTTTCTGTTTGTCTTCCTCCACTGAAAAATAAGTTCCACATAGACAGGGACTTTTACAGATGTTGTTCCATGATACATTCTAAGCACTTACAGCAGTGCCCAGAATATAGGAGAAGTTCAATAAATACTTCGTGGAGGAATGAAGGCTCCATTTCACGTGCAATTGGAAATACCAAGTTTAAAGCTAATGTGGTCCCAGGCCTCGACGCACTCACAATTTGCTGCCTGCATTAGATTTGTGTTTTGAGAACCAGAAGCCACAGGAAAGGAAGCAATTTCCTGTGATTGCTCTACTCCCAAGAATCCGATAAACCTCAGCATCCCATATGCCTTTAGGGTCTACCAAGGAGCCCCCCTTTTATATTTCAGATTGAGGTTTTGAGTTAGTAAATGGCATGGTTCAGCATTATCTTAGTTCTTATTATTTATTAGTTAAAAGAATTCTAAAATTTCTTTTTGCTCAACCTGATAATTTTGACATAAGTTTGGAATAAGGGCTTGGCATTTAAATGGTAATCCTAACTTTCAATATTATGTTCTATGGATTACAGAAGGCAAACAATCGCAGGTTTTATGACTGATTTCTCTTGAAATAACTCAGCAATGGACATGGTGAAGGCAAGAAAATAAGCCATTTTACCTTTGTGATTAAGCTATACTCTATCTCCCTGGAATTTTGCCCCTTGGCTATTTTTGTTGTTGATAGTTTACACCAAGATTTCTTCCCAATGCAATACTGTTAAGTAACATTAGACTGAAGGGCATGTTTCCTCTTTAATCTACTTGTGGAAATCTCATTAATGTAATGGAAATTTTGCCCCTTACCATGACTAAAGTGTTTGAAGTGACAGAAACAGGGAAGTAAGGTTGGTCAGATAGAGTTTCAGTTGGAGATATGGAGACATAAATAAGCAAGGCACTTTACATAGAGACACAGGTTAAAACTTGATAATTTAAAAAAAAGAAAGAAAATAATGGTATGTGAGAAATTTTCTGTGGCCCTTCCAGAAGAGAGCCGGAAAGACACCCTCCTTGTGCTTGCTAAGTAACTACAATGGTTCACATGGTGAAGGCACTCCAGAGGAAATGTGACTTTTTTTTTTTTTTTAATTTGAATTTGAGCCATTTCTGCTTTTGTCTCTCTCTCTCTCTCTCTTTTTATTCTTTGTCTTTTACCTCCCCACCAAAATAAGAATTCTTCAAGAAGTACTAATTTATTCCTGAAAAATATGTTTTACATTTGGGACTTGATCCCATAAAACTTATTTTTATAAGCACATTTTCCTAGGAAAATTTGGCCAGTATATATTAATCATGAAACTTTTTAAAAGTTTCATTTAGGTCTTTCATTTGACCTTTCAAGCATATGTCTTTAACATATATGTGGGCTTTCATAATGGTCTCCATATTGCATATGAACAGAATATTAAAATAGCATGATTATAATACCACAGCAACTGGTTAAAAGTTTATGCATTTTAACACTCTACTGGGAAAAAAAAAAGTGAAATGTGCTTGCAAACTAAACCAGAGACTGAAGCTAATTGAAACTCAATGTTTGGCCCAAATTCTGTCACCTGAATATTTAAAGTGAAGCAACACTATTACTTATTCTATCTTAATTACCTGCAAAATGATTTCTATGTGCTCATTTCTCAGGTAACACATCTATAACACTAGTATCAAGAGAATATTTAAGAAAGAGTCAAGATGGGTACCATGGTCTGTCAGTCTTATCTAAGTCCTTCCTCCCCTTAAATGGATTTTAGTCATTCATATAGGGCCATGGCAAGATGGCAGCCAGCATATGATAATTCTTGCTTCACCTTTTTTTTTCCCCCTGAGTTGTTTCCAGGGGTCTGGCTTTTAGGCTGTAAGCACTGTGACTTTGCTCATCCCTACTTTTATGTCTGGTCTCTCCATTTGGCTAATTCCTCCTCATCAATTTCTTCCCATAGAAAAGTTTTCCTGATATTCTGAGAGTTCAGACACTTACCCACAGTGCACCATCAGTTGGTGGTATGGTTAAGAATAGCTAGAGGTAAACCTTCTACCTACTATGTGGATGTAACTGAGAAAATAAAAAGTTGTAAATTCAAGATCAAGAAAGAATCTGCTTGCCAGAGATAAAGAGTCAAAGAGAGTCAAAGCTCCATCAGTTCCCTGAAAAAAAGGAAAGAAAAATGCATTTATGCATGTACACACACAGACACAGACACACACACACACAATGTGCTGCTTATATGTCAAAGTAGTCCAAGACCTTAGACTTCGGTCACTATGAAAGCCAATAACCAATATTAAAAGTTTTAAATAATTATCTTTGGTTGGCAATGGTCTTGACTTCTGGTAATTGGTGGTCTGGAAAGAGATATCAAATCGCAGGAAAATTCCCCTTTAGTTCATAGGGTAAATTTGCTGCATTTGGATCCCAGGGCCTGTGGTTCAGCTCCCAGGAGGGATGGATTGTGAATAATGTGTGTTAACACTTCATGCATCTAACAGAGAAAACACTGCTATTTTTAGAAAATTCCTTTTTATTTCTGTCTTGAACTGTTATTGTAAAAATAAATAAGTAAATCTGGGTAACTTTCCTAAATTAATTTGTTATTTAAAATTATCAGTCAAAACAAGGATTCCCCTTCCCTCCAACACCGTATGTGAGGGAAGGCTTCTCTTCTGGGAGCCGTGACCAATCCACTTTTCCAGTAGTCTTCAGTGAACATTAACAGTTTAAACATACCTAACCTGTACCTTTAAAATGCTCAACACAGAGAATTCCCCATGGGTTAGTTAATCGCTGGCTCATATACAAAGAAAATACTGTATTTGCTCTGAAGAGCTTTCTGCATCAATTTAAACAGTGAGACAAACACAATATCCCAGAGAAGGGAAACCTACCTTATTACATTCCTGACCTAAGAGAAGGGATTTGCCCTTAGGACATAAAAGGAATCTATGGGGGAGTAGGGAGAAAAGTTATCTAATCCCAAACATAAAAACAGTTCATAACACAGCATGGCAATGCTTTTAATCGCTGACATAATTTTAATATGTATATATAATATGATACAAGGGAGGTAAATGTAGCTTGCTTTTCAGCCTTGAAGGGTTTCTTCCGCATTCAACTTTAGGTCTTCTGGCTTTTATACATGCTTGGGGAATTTTCAGGGGGCAGTAACGAGATATTTTAAGGATTCTTGCTTGGTTAGATCACATCTTGTTCTGATTTGATTTGATGCATCTGTATATGGCAAGTGTGGTAACTGAAACTTTGAGCTCCGTAAAGGCAGTGTTTTATAGTTCTTCCTTGATTTCCTGTGCAAGCCCATGAGGCTGTAAAACGATGGGCAGAAGAACTGGGATTTTTATTTCTTCATATTGGAAGGCTCCTAGGAAGGCTACTCCCACCATCTCGGCTGTGAGTAGTTGGGCGTTACCATTTTCCATTACAGCTATACAAAAGGTCTTTTTTTTTTTTAATAACAGGGGTTTAGGCTCCCCTCACTGCCTGATGTTTCTATATACAATATAATCTAAGCCTAAAATGCCTTCTCTCAGGAAAGACTTGCATCCTGTCTTATTGACAAGGAAACTCGGTATGCAGTTCAGCTTTTTTTTTTAAACATTATTTAAGGAAAAGAATTATACAACATCCTTAAAAGTTGCTATGTGGTGCTGGACTTTGCCAGCTTCGCAGCTGGACACTTCTATAGTAGCCTTGCCCATATCCAAGGATTTTGTCAATTTTCACATTTTATGAAAGGGTATGCATCAAGCTCATTCACAAAGCATCAGAACCACTATTTCTTTTCACATTCATATGACTGGATGAGCAAAAGAGATGACAGGGCAAAGCACAAAAAAATTTAAAAAGAGGGAAAGAAAGAAAAAGGTGGTGGTCTTGCTGAATGTTAGTGCGCCCTCACTCTCCAGAATATTAAACTCCTCCAGTGATGCCTTCTCCTTTGCATTCTGGTTGGCTGTATTTTGCACGGACACGGCTTTTACCTTGGAAGGAAGGTTGGGCAATCCTACTTCTATAGTGACACTGCCTCGGAAACCCAAGAAGGGGTCGCTATGAGTCGGGGCCGACTCGATGGCAAATAACAACAACAGAGTTTGCTTCTGGAGCAGCAGGGTTGTTAACTAGGTATCCCACAATCTTCTTGGTGATCACACACAGCAGGTACTCAGGATACTGGTGCTCCAAGGAACAACATGAATACATCAAGTCATCCAGTCATCTCTGCTTACTCATATTTCATTGTAGCTAGAGTGAGGTGGTTCATCCACCAGGATGGACTAAGAAGATTTTTAAATCTTAACTTTCTATCTGATGTCTGTGTTGCTATACTTCAGGGGAGGGAGGCTTATGCTCTAGGGGAGAGGCCATTTCCTATATAGAATCCTTTCTTTCGTTCTTTTCTAAGAGGGACAAGTCTAGGAATTCTTTTTCTTTCAGATGTTGTCATTAAGCTGGCTCTACCAGGTCACTCTACGGTAATGCTTGGAAAGAGGAAGTAAATGATGGAAATGGTCATTAGGGACTTACAGGGGCCAAGGGCTGACTTTATTTATTTTTTAAGTAAATAAAGACGGCTGAGATAATCAATACACAGCACCTCTGCTAAGGTAGTCACACCACAAGCTCAAATTCCAAGCATGTAACAGAGAATACTGTATTTTTCTTTATATGTATTTAAAGAAATAACTCTCTTACAGTCTGCTTCTTATCTGGAGTGTCCAGAAGACTGTAAAACCATTCAAAAGATCCCTGACACCTGCTAAACCAAGGGCTTCTCACTCTGGCAAGATGTGGGCTATGTCAAACAAATTGGTAATGAAGCATTACTGGCTCTTATTCCATCGCCATAAGTTACATAATTTTCCCTTCTTTAATGCTTCGAAAATAAATTTTGTTTCTGACTTTTAACACCTCTCATCAGACTTTGAGGCACAAAAAGCATTACCCTTAGCAAGTAAGTAGAATAATGAATTACAACATTTCAATAAAGCACTTAATTTTATTGGCAGACACTCTGAATGGTGTTAACATAATATCAGCTCGATACAAATTACACTCACATAAGCAACATAATGTTCAAACTATGGTATTTTCTCCCTTACATTACTCACCAAATTAACCACCAACTTTGAACATCAACAGTCAAATCACTACTCTTTTGTGAAGTAAATGTTTGAAACGAATATTAATTAACATCTTCAGTTATTGTGATTCTTTCCCTTCTGCCAAAAAGTATTATTTTTCACACCAATCTACTTGAATGTTGTCCCATCTACTTTTTTGTATTTTCTCCCACAAGGAGTTTTCAACCTCTGGGGTGTGACAGATTTTAAACATTGTTCAAGTGTATTTAAAGTTTCTATATTTACTATAAAATTATTTGAGAAGTTCAAGTTAATATAAAAATAGATTATTCAGATGATAGAGTTTCTTGTTAACAGGGGGTAGCACACCATTTTCTTTTGTCCTTACTTTGCTTTGAATGTAATTGCATGACAGGAAGTTATCCTCAATAAATATGACTTCAAATGGCAAAATGTATTAAGAAAGAAATGGAAGCAACTGGGTTAACATGGGGACACAAGAAAATAACCCGGAACACCTGCTTCCATCTTGTATGCAAAACAACAAAGCTCTTACAACAGCACTGAAAAAGATCAAAGGCTGACATGTCACTAACCAAAGCATCATAGTCTTGAATTAAGTGATTTTGCCCTTTAGACATATCTTTTGAACCAGACCTCACAAGTGCCTGTAAATGCAGTGATATTCGTCATTGATCTTATTGGGTTCCATTGGCCCTGGGTTACTGGGGCTGCGCTGACCACAAATGAGGCAAATGTCTCCCTTTCATAAACCACAGCTGATTTAAAGCCATCCAGTGTGGTTCTTCTGCCCGCATCAACTGCTCTCTTTCAGACTCTTCAGACAATATATCTGCAAGTATTCATCATCAGCAGTTCTCAGACCACCTGTGGTGAAGGACCATTCCGTCTCTCTCCTTCCCATCTGTTACCCACTAATGTGGTCCTGTTGTAGGGGAGTGCAGCTGAGGCCTCACGTCACTCTCCATGTGAGTCTGACGACACCCAAACTAGCCTGTACTCTGTTCAATGAGACAAGTCCACTGATCACACCCTTGGATGTCGTGGCAATGCCAACTTACTAAACCCATAGCTGTCCAGTTGATTCCAACTCATAGCGGTCCTATAGAGCAGAGTAAAACTGTCCTATCAGATTTCCAAGGCTATAAATCTTCACAGAAGCAAACTGCCACATCTTTTCCCCCAGAGTGGCTGGTAGGTTTGAACTGCCAACCTTTTTGGTTGGCAGCTGAATGCTTTAACCACTGCATCACTAGGGCTCCTTCCAACTTACTATAAAGGTTTTAAATGCTTACTGTTTATTCTGAGTCCACAGACTATACTCTAAGTCACAAAGTTCTGAAAAACCAGAAGAAAGACAATGTCAGCAATACAATGAGTGGATCACAACGTGTCTCATGTCAGACCCAGCAGTAGAAATGAGGCAAAGAACTCTGAAAGCCATGAATCCAGTGTTTACATCACGACATCCAGAATGAGACTAGGGAAGAACTAAAGACAGTGTCTCACCCAGACAGGCAGAGAATATTCTACCTCAGTCATGCAAAGCTTCAACTCTGCCAAACACAGAGACTGTTAGACTGAGCCGAGGATACATTCATCTGTTTACAATGTTAAATATGGAAAGCACAGTGCAGAACAGCAGATAATCAAGCCACCTTTTGTGTAAAAATAAAAATTTGGATGTTGCTATGATGCTGAAAGCTATGCCAACAGTATTTCAAAATCAGCAGTCACCCACAGTAGATAGACAGGTTTCAATGACGCTGCCAGACTAAGACAGACTAAGAAGAAAGGCCTGCCAATCTATTTCTGAAAATCAGCTAATGAAAACCCTAGGGATGGCAAGAGAATACTTGCTGTGAATCCATCATCAGGAGAGATCAACCACGAGAGGAGGACATCATGTGCAGTGAAGTAAAATGCTGGAAAGGGCAAGGAAGACCCTCAGTGAGATGGACTGGCAAGAAACAGCACCGATGGACTGAAACATGCTGGCAGTCATGAGGGTGACACAGGATCGAAGAATGTTTTGTTCTCTTGTACCTAAGGTACCATGAGTTGGACATGACTCAAATGGCAGCTAACAAGAGAAATTTGTATTTTTATTTGCATGTGTGTGTGTGTATGTATGTATGTATATATATATATATATATATATATATATATATATAGAAATCCAGACAGATACAGAAATTAAGAAGTAAATCAACTGGAGAGATGGGGTACAGAAAAAAGGAGATTTTCAACATACAGCTTTTACCACTTTCTGATTTTTTTTTAGCCACATGTATACATTCCAACTCAAAAATGTAGAAACAATGTAAAATAAACCAGAAAACTATTAAAAAAAAAAAAAAACTTAAAAAAATTGCTTATGTCCTGAGATGAAAAATCTGCTACCACCAAATGGGACTCATAACACAATTTATAGACAGACAATTGCCAAAAACAAATACCAACACATGGAGCCTATGAACATTTTTCTGTTGCTGACTGAAAGGAAGCACACTGCTAAGACTCACAGTAAAAGCAGAGTTTCAATAACGGATTGAAAAACAATTAGAAATACCTGTTTGCTATTCTTAAGTAAAATACAAGAAGTCAGCATGTGTGCAAAAAAAAGTACTCAAAAGTAGAGAACAGGAGGTGGAAGCTAAGATGAACAGGAAGCTGATTTATACACATTCTAGCAGATCTACAGTCTACACTGGAGGCAGTTGAACAGACACCAGAAAAATCAAATCCAAAATGGACAGTATGAATACATATATGTCCTGAAAAAAACAAAGCAGAATAAAGAAAGTAGCAATAATAAATCAACATTAAACTTTCTTAGGATCAAAAAGGGGAGTTCTGGTAGCATAGTGCCTAAGGCACCTGACTGCTATCCAGAAGGCTGGCAGTTCAAACTCACCAGTCTCTCCTCGGAAGGAAGATTGGGCAATCTACTTCCATAGTGATACTGCCTTGGAAACCCAAGGAGGGGTCACTATGAGTTGGGACTGACTCCATGGCACATAACAAAACAACACAGGTTCAAAAAGACTTACGTAGATTTTTGCATCATCAAGTGGAAGTGTCCATCCAAAGAGACAGATCAAAGTTAACACAATCTTACTACATACTAAGCAGAAATAAATGAGCCCTGGTGGCAGAACAGTTAAGTGTTTGGCTGCTAACTGAAAGGCTGGCAGTTCAGACTCACCAGCTGCTCCACAGGAGAAAAGAGCTGGTGATTTGCTCACATAAAGATTACAGCCTAGAAAACCCTATGGGGCAGTTCTACTCTGTCTTACAGTCACTATGAGATGGAATCAACTCGACAGCACCCAACAACAACAGCTAAACCCTAATGAAACTGATAGAGTTCAGGAAGGAAAAAAAGGAAAGAAGCCAAAATAGAAAATGCTAAGTTACTTGTCCAGCAAAATAATGGGTTTCTGGAGTTTGTTTTCTGTGATTAGAAATTATGCATTTAATCATATATCTTGTAAATACATAGGAAAACAGACTAATATTTAAATATCATGTTTATTTTCAAATTGACCATGGTAGAAGTTAGGGAAAACACACACACACTCACACACACACACACACACACGAAAGAATTAAGAGAGTAAAAACAATTCACAAAAAGCAAATGACTCAGCCTACCCACCATAAAGCAGAGTCTTTCAGATGGTGATCAACAAACACATCTATAAACCTTGTTGTTGTTGTTGTTGTTATGTGCCATCGAGTCGGCCCCGACTCATAGCGACCCCTCCTTGGGTTTCCGAGGCAGTATCACTACGGAAGTAGGATTGCCCAACCTTCCTTCCGAGGAGTGGCTGGTGGGCTTGAACCGCCAGCCGTCTGGTTAGCAGGCAAGTGTCTTAGCCACTATGCTACCAGACAGGGGAGTAAATGAAAAATTAAAGGGAATTCTGAAGAAATGTTGTTGTTGTTGTTGTTGTTGTTATGTGCCGTCGAGTTGGCCCCGACTCATAGCGACTCCTCCTTGGGTTTCCGAGGCAGTATCACTACGGAAGTAGGATTGCCCAACCTTCCTTCCGAGGAGTGGTTGGTGGGTTTGAACCGCCAGCCGTCTGGTTAGCAGGCAAGTGTCTTAGCCACTATGCTACCAGAGCTCCTTCTGAAGAAATAAGTAAGTAGAAATGATATCAGTGAGAGTAATTTTGATATTAAACAAATTGGAATTCAGGACAAAAAGATTTAAGTGGTGTACAGAGAGAGCTGTTGTCTCTTGATGAAAGTGTACTCATTAATATAATTAATGTCATTGAATTGTACAACTTAAAAAATAGTTAAAATGGTAAAATTTTTTGTAATATATATAAATATTTCACTAAAATAAAATTGTGTAAAAGTATCATAATTAGGGAAAAGCAATACTTCTCTGTACCAAATAATAAAGGATCAAAATATATAAAGCAAAACTGTTATAATTATGAAAAATATAACCAGAAATACAATAACATGATATTTAATACACTAGTACTAGTCTAGGTAGGCAAAGAAATAAGAAGAATGGCTGAGTTACTAGATGGATTCAAATTTTTAATTCCTGAGACTCTTTTTTTCTGTCCATAAATCACTGAAAGAAGGAACACATATCACACTATGAAAATGATCTCAATAAACTTTTAAAAGCAAAAATTGTACACATCAAGCTGTTGACAAAATTATAAAATGTGTTATTATCTATAGAATAAACTACAAAAAATGTAGCTATACACAATTTTCAAATATGAAAAGAAAGATGTTCATATAATTCATAATAGTGAATGCTAATATCTCTAACACCATTTATTTTTTAAAAAGAAAGAAAATTAAGTAAGAATGCCATGTTAAAAGTTACCAAAAGAAAGCAAAAATAAGCCTAAGGAAAGCTTGATGGGGGGGGGGGGGCTATATTAAAACTTAAACATAGTAGTGTTGGGAATGAATTCCAGAAAGTAATTTTAGAAAAAAAATAAAATAAAAAGGAAACTACTGACATATCTAAATGTAAGAAATACAAATGGCAGAATAAAATAAAATAAGAAGGTAATAAAGCAGAGGACATTTATAGAAGAGTGTATGTAGTAACTACAGCTTGATAACATTAAAGCTGAAAATCTCAATGAAATGGATGATTTTCTGGACAAATAAAAATAACTCAAATTAAGTGAAGAAGTAAAACCCAAATATGTTCCAAATGATGAAAAAATGAAAAACTTGAAAAGAATTCTACTCTCAAAAGTCTCTAGACCCAAATGATTTTATGGGTGTGGAATGTTAAATATTCAGGGATGATTACACTATGTAAGGCACTCTGGAAACAGAAAAGATGGAAGTGAGTCAGAACATTAAAAAAAAAAAAGAAAGAAAAAACCCAGCATGACTCTCATACCAAACTGCACAAAATAGAAAGTGATACATCTGTCATAAAAATGTGAAAATTACAAATAAAATGGAACAAACTGAATCTGACAACATATCAAAAGATGTAACAATAACAATACCTCACCTGGCAAATTATAGGAATGCAAAGATAGCTTAATACAAAGAAATACTATTATACCACTTGGTAGTCCTTTTATATGACAAAGTCAATAGATTAGTTATAACCATTTGAGATAAAATTCTTAGAAATCTAGGAATAGAAAGGTATTTCTTTCACATGCCAAATATTATCCCCCTTAAACAAAGTCAACATAATATATAAAAGTTAAACACCAGACATTCCCATTTAAACCAGGTATAAAACAGTGAAATGGCTACTAAGAAAATTATCTAACAGTATTCCAGTGTAATAAGATGAAAATAAAATATGTATCTATTGATATTACCTGCAGACATTAGGAGTGCATTATTTGAATACCCAAGATAATAAAATATATATCCATTAGAAACATCAAGAGGATTCAGGAGCTTGTTGTTAGGTGCCATCAAGTCGTCTCTGACTCATAGCGACCTTAGGTACAGCAGAACAAAACACTGCCGGGTCTTGTGCCACCCTCACGATCCTTGCTATACCTGAGCCCATCATTGCAGCCACTGGGTCAATCCATCTTGTTGAGAGCCTTTCCCTTCTTTGTTGACCCTCCACTTTACAAAGCATGATAACTTTCTCCAGGGAATGGTCCCTTTTGACAACATGACCAAAGTTGTTATGTTGTTGTTATATGCTGTCAAGTCGGACCCGACTCATAGCAACCCCTCCTCGGGTTTCCGAGGCAGATTGCCCCATCTTCCTTCCGAGGAGTGGCCGGTGGGTTTGAACCACCAGCCTTCTGATTAGCAGTCAAGTGCCTTAGCTACTATGCTACCAGAGCTCACAAAGTGACCAAAGTAGGTGAGATGAAATCTGGCCATTCTTGCTTCCAAGGGGCATTCCACCTGCAATTCTTCCAGGATAGATCTGCTAGTCCTTTTAGAAATCCATGGTACTCTTACCATTCTTCTCCAATACCACAACTCAAAAGCATCAACTCTTCTTTGGTCTTCCTTTCCAACTACTGGTAACTCTTCTTTGTTTCCAACTTTTTCATTCCAGTCACCAGTGACAATCAACACATTTTGATTGCATGTTTGGTCAATTTCAGACTGTGAAAACTGGTGGAAATCTTCAATTTCCTCATCTTTGGCTTCGGCGGTTGGTGCATAGATTTGAAAAGTAGTAGTATTAACTGGTCTTTCTTGCAGGTGTATGGATATTATCCTATCACTGGCAGCATTGTACTTCAGGACAGATCTTGAAACAGTCTTTGTGACAATGAATGCCACACCATTCCTCTTCAATTCATCATTCCCAGCATAGTAGATCATTTGGCTGTCTCATTCAAAATGGCCAAAACCAGTCCCTTTCAGCTCACTAATGCCTGGGCTATTGATCTTTTATGCATTCCATTTCATTTTTGACAACTTCCAGTTTTCCTACATTCATACTTAGTACATTTCATGGATGATCGGGAGCTTGATTGTACAAAAATAAAAACAAGACAAAAACCAATACTCTTCTATTAATAGCAACAATCAGTTGGGGAAAAATAGAGAAAAAAACAACATGCATAAGAATAGGCATAGAAAGAAACGTGACATAATCACAAGAAGAGAAATATCACACCAGAAAGCTGAAAAACTGAAAAATTATACCCCACAACTACATGGGAAAGGAGCTTTGGTGGCATAGTGCCTAAGGCATTCGACTGCTAATCAGAAGGCTGGCAGTTCAAACCCACCAGCCACTCCTCGGAAGGAAGATTGGGCAATCTACTTCCATAGGGATACTGCCTCAGAAACCCAGGGAGGTTTGACTAGCTATGAGTCAGGACTGACTCAACAGCAGTGAGTTTCCTACATGGGAAAACTGAATTTTGAGAGGATATAGATTTTTTTCAATTCAAGTCTTCCACATAATCCCAAGCAAAATCTCAATGGTAGATTTTTCTAAACTGAGCCAAAATCACTCTGATGTGTTTTACATTATTTTGCTTTAAAGATTGTATCTGAAGGAAATAATCTAAATTAGGAGTAAAGATTTTTACAAAAAAAAAGTTATTTATGACAGTGAAAATATGTTGAGGAAAGATGTAAATGTCAGACAATAGTTAAGTAATTTCAGGTGTATCCATATAATGAAAGCAAAATATAAAATATAAATTCACATACCAACACACTCAGTATGTATTTCTATTGATTGAAATTACATTAAGAAGAGAAAATATGTCAAAATTTAAATAAAATTTTGAATTTGAGGCATTATGGATTATTTTTGTTTGGTTCTTTATTGTTATGTGAACTTTAATGTTACCCTGTTCTTTAGTGATATTCAATAAAGACAAGTTGCTATCTAGTCAATCCTGACTCACGGCAATTCCATGTACATTAGAGTAGAACTAAGCTCCAATATATTTCCAATGACTTATTTTTCAGAAGCTCACCAAACCTTTCTTCCCTGGTGCCTCTAGGTGGGCTCAAACTACCAACTTTTTGGTTAGCAGCTGATAGAGTTAACCATTTATACTACCCAGGGACTTCCCATTATGTAATACTTTAGTGAATGTGGTCTTTCCTTTAGGAACTTTAAGGTTAATTTTAAGAATGACAAATGGATGAATGAATGGATAGGTAAAAAAGTGCTTAACTGATTAAAAAGAAAAATACCATGAGGAACATAATGTCACTGAATTGTACATGTAAAAAACACTGAAATGGCAAATTTTAAGTATATACACATGCACACACACTTTCCACAATTAAAAAAAAAAAAAAGCATTCTTTCTCCTGAATTCAAACACCCACATACTCTTCTAGCCATTGCATTAAAGAGAAATAGTCATTTATTCACTCACCAATCATCAATATACTCAGAACAACTACTATATGTTATGCTTATCTTTGCCCCGGGAATACAATGAATAGACAAACTTTCTAATATTGTGGCACTTACAGCTCCGTGTTGGAAGACAGTCAATACAATGATTTTAAAATAATAATAATAATAAAGTAGTATATACTATTTTAGGAGCTCTGGTAGCATAGTGCCTAAGGCACTTGACTGCTAACCAGAAGGCTGGTGGTTCAAACCCACCAGCCATTCCTCAGAAGGAAGATGGGGCAATCTACTTCCGTAGTAATACTGCCTTGGAACCCCAAGGAGGGGTTGCTATAAGTCGGGTACGACTCCATGGCACATAACAACAAAAACAACAACTATTTTAGACTGCGATGTATGTAAAAAAGTTAAAGAGCAGGATAAGGAGAGGTGACAGAGGTCATACAGATCAGGCTGAAGCCTCTCAGATATGTTGAGAACTTCAGCAGAGATCTGGATGAAGGTATGTGGGTTTTGTGAGAAGATCATGGCCTTGGGTGTCTGAGTAATAGGAAAGAGGCCCATGAGGCTGAAAGGGTATGCAAGAAAAACAGTATCTGGGTTATGAAAATTAATAAGAAAGGCTATTATAAGCTACATTAATTGTGTATGTTTAATTACCCCAAAACCCTCTTAAATTTTACCCTGCATGGCAATTAAAAAATTTGGGAAGAAACTTCCAGCATGTTAGAACCAACATACTCCTTTGAGTTTAAATGCATCTATACAGGCAAGCAGCAGTTTTATAGCATTTTATGAGTACAGACAAAGCACTTAATCTCAAGAGCCAAATTATAGGTCTGAAAAAATCATGAGTGTGATGGAATAAAGATTCCAATGAAAGCAGGGTGCTTTGAAAACAAAATAAAATGTTGGAGATCTAAACTCCCATCATCTACTATAATGTATTCCTTGTGTTCACAAGCCCCTAACTGGAGGAACTATCCTGTTCCTGTACTGCATTACTATTTCTGTGACACACACAAGGACCAGTGGTGCCCAATGGTCAAGAAACCACCCCCAGAAGAAGAGTTTAAATTCCACAGGAGCTCTGCACTGGCATCCCGAGAACTGAACAACAGCTCCTGGAATGTTGAACCCTTTACGTTCATTTAGAACTGTGTCTGGAATTGGCTGTCTTGAAGTCCTGATGGCAGTGAGGTGGGTGCCATCTTTTGTAGACCCGGCAAGGAGCAGACATCTGTCCCCCTAGAGAGAAGTTGGATTGTTCACCACCAGAAGTCTCCTTTAGCTTGTTGTTTAGACACTGTCCAACTTGACTATCACAACATAACCAAACCACTGCCTAAAGTTGGAAGAAAAGAAAGGAATATGGAGGCAAAAGATATTTATTTTACTACTTCCCCATTTTCCTGTTCAATTTCTCCTTCCTTCTTTTACTCATCTCTCCTTCATCAAAGTCCAAAGACAGAGCCAGTTGGGGAACTCCACTCAGTATGAAGAGCTGAGGAATGGAGAGGGTATTAGACAGGTCTTTGCAGCTCTGGAAGAAAGGCTTGGTGATGTACTTCTGAAAAATCAGCCATCGAAAATCCTATGAGACACAGCTCTACTCTGACTCACAGGAGGTCACCACAAATCAGAGTCAAATAAATGGCAACTGGTTTACATGGGGGAGGAGGGGATTCAAATTACTTTTCCACTTCTCAAAGGCTTGAATTTAGCATTGATTCTACAGTTGAAACAATGACCTATTTCTTAGAACCAAAACAAATTTATACTGCACAACACAACAAAATATTGCCCACTTCTACACCATTCTCACAATCTTTGCTGTGCTTGGGCCCACCATTGCAGCAACTACGTCAATCTGACTCACTGAGGGTCTTTCCCCTTTTTGTTGGCTCTCTACTTTACCAAGCATGATATCCTTCTCCAGGGACTATTTCCTTCTGACAACACAAAGTATGAGAGACAAAGTCTGGTCATTTTTGCTTCTAAGAAGCATTCTGGCTGTACTTCCTCCAAGACAGATATGTTCATTTTCCTAGCAGAATAAGAACACATTTTTCTAGTAGAATAAGAATACATTCAATATTCTTCATCAACATCACAATTCAAATTCATCAATTCTTCTGCTATCTTCCTTTCAGATTACACCTTGTCTAATCACTATGGAGTGAAGCACTGGTGGTTCAGTGGTAGACTTCTTGCCTTCTATGAGGGAACTCCAGATTCCTTTACCAGCCAATGTAACTCATGTGGAAGTTTGTGGGTTGCTATGATGCTGAATAGGTTTCAGTGGAGTTTCCAGACTAAAATCAACTAAGAGGGAAGACCTGGTGATCTACTTCTGAAAATCAGCCAATGAAAATGCAAGGGATCACAGTGGTCCGATCTGTAATTGAACATGGGAATGGTGCAGGACTGGGCAGTTCTGTTTTATTGTGCGTGGGGTCCCCATGAATCAGGAGCCGATTCTACAGCAGATAAAAACAACAATCTTGAGCTCCACCTGTGACTACTGATATAAAAATATCACTTTCCATAACTAGAAAGTGACTATAAAAATAATTACAATGAAAAGTAAACACTGAATTCAATCTTAGCTAGATATTATCTTTAAAAACTGTCATTCTATATAGGGAGGCAGTGGGAAGAGTGTTGTTACATTGTGGAGATTGCAATCAATGTCACAAAACAAAATGTGTATGAACTTGTGAATGGAAAACCAATATGCTCTGTAAACTTTCACCCAAATCACAATAACAAGTTAAAATTAAAATAAATTAAATGAAATTAAATCAGAACTTGCAGGTTTGGGAGGGACTGAGAGATCATCTGGTCCAGCAACCCATTTGATGCACTACAGTAGCTCTATCATACCCCAACCCAGTAGTGTCCAATTTAAATACTTCATGGCCCAGCTCAGGAACTCTCACTTTCTTGGGGACAGTATTTTTACCAGCTCTTACTGTTAAATCCATTTTCCTTATAGTAAGTCTAAATCTGACTCCCTATCATTTCCATGCTTTGGGCCTATGATCCATACATTGAGGACATCCAAAACACATCAGAGCCATCGTTCACAAGACAGCCAACCTATTCTCAAATATGTGAAGGCAGGTATTATGCCTTCCAGCTCTCTCTGCCCATCTCCAGCCCCTAAATCTTCTCCTCCTTGGTTCTATCGACCACTCTTAAGAAGGCATGTCTGGGCCTGTTTCTATCTGATCCAATGACTATAAATGAGTATATCTTTAGAATATGAAGTGTTAGGCTCAGCATATATTTTTAGACATAGTTTGAGCACAATTCTTGTAGTGTAGTTCTTGTTCTACAGCTGAGGATCACATTAGCTAGTTTTGGTGGCAAATCTCAGCACACAGTAATAGCGAACTTACTGATAATTAAAGGCTCTATGGTTATTATTATTATGGGAGCTCTGGTAGCATAGTGGCTAAGACACTTGCCTGCTAACCAGACGACTGGCGGTTCAAACCCACCAGCCACTCCTCGGAAGGAAGGTTGGGCAATCCTACTTCCATAGTGATACTGCCTCGGAAACCCAAGGAGGGGTCGCTATGAGTCAGGTATGACTCGACGGCACATAACAACAACAACAACATGGTTATTATCATAATTTCCAATTTCCTTGGAGCTATTTCAGGCTTTTTGGTTTGTCAGGATCTTTGATGACCCTGGTTCACTCATTACTTGCATTTGAAAAGCCCTCATAAACAAAGAACTTTGATGATAATTGCACTCCACGACTTCATTCCGGAAATACACAAATAAAAATTATTAGGCAAAATAGGGCTGGATGCCAACCCCAGAAGCAGGCTTCTAGAAGGAGCTCTCTTAGCTGATGTGAAGCCATTAAGCCACACTCTTATCATCCACCCAAATACATCTCCTAACTGCCATTTAACACAACCATGTTTCTCAGTCTCAGCCAAAGCTGCTTATTAAATGGTTTGCTTAAGTCCCAACACATTATATTTATTGCATTTTCCTGACCAAGAAGTTTAATATTGTCAAAGAAAATGGCAACCTGGGCTAGCATGATGTTTTACGTGGTGAACCGAGAAGGCCCTAGAGATACTACTTCACCTTATACTAGAGAACAAGTTTTGAACAAGAAAAATAGGGTTTTCCCGAGAATTGACTCAAAATCCTCCATTTGTAATTTCCAGAATTGGCCTTCCTCCTGCTCCATTTCAAAGTACACGACATTCACCATCTTTAGTTTTCCAGCACTTCTCTTATGATGTTGTATTCCTTGAAAATTACTAAATTTGGTTCATAGTTACATTTGTAAGTAAACTTAGTCCTCTGAGTTAGGAGAATCCCATCTTCTTGAGAGATTTTGCCACTCAACTGGCTTCTGAACCACCTTTACTAATCAACAATCTTAATTTCCTTTCTGTTTCAAAGGCATTCTTCTTTGTTTGCCTGCTGCACCCTGTTCTGGATGGAAAGACTTGGAAGACAGGTCCCTGTTGGAATCATTGCTGCATTCCCGGTTCCTTGTCCAAAATGGACAACCAAATGAAAGAATAAAAGTTCATTCAAACAAATACAAAAGAGCAAAACTGGAATTGTGAGGTTTTTCACAGGCATCTGTCATGTTTAAGCCATTAGTTCGAAGGGATGTCTCCCCCTCCCCTGACCATCATCTTGCTCCCAACCAACACAGGCATAGCAGACCCTTTTGTCATCACTAGTGCACTTCACAAGCCTAGCCTTCTAAGTCTGTGTCACTTCTCTTTCTGGTTTGTAGGATGCACTTTCTTTTCTATCTTTCGCACACATGATTTAAGATCTAACCTTATCAAGGAATTCCATTTAGACCTGTATTTTTCGTAGGTGGTTCTTTCTTGAATATTTTGTGATTGCTCAGTCAGAACTACTTTCTTGAGTGAAACACATCTCTCTTTTACAACCTCCTGTACCAGAGTCTCATGAGATTAAACTGGCCCATCTCTTCTTGGATGTCCAGTTTGAGCTGTTATGAGCTGATATTGTATCTCTGTAAGGTATTTGGGGCTGACTTGGTAGTTATTTCACTCTCCCCTGGAGTAGTCCCACCTCTGCCCTCTCCATTTGAGAGCGTAACAGTTGAAACTGCAGCAGGGTTGAGGACAGAATGGGGATTGAGGGTTTTGGAATTTAGTTCCAAAAGTTCTGCCTTATCCAAGTGTTGTTTTCAGCTTTAAGTTTAATATTATCAACAATATATATCCTCTCAAAAGCAAAATCCAAATGGATATTCTGGATAAGTACATCAATTTTAGCCTGGGTCAAGATGCCCAGCTCTAGATGGGCATCTGATTTTCACCTGTGCTTTGATACAAAGGTCTGAAGTTTTTGATGGACAGTTATGTTTATGTTCAATGGTATGTGACCTGCAATAAATATATGGGGGAAAACCTGTTTAAAAAGGGTACATACTATGATTCCAACTACATGACACTCTAGAAAAGGCAAAACTATATAGACAATAAACAGATAATGGTTAGAGTTGAGAGATCATCTAGAGAAGAGAGAGATGAACAGGTGGAGCATAGAGCATTTTTAGGGCAATGAAACTATTGTGTAGGATACTTGTAATGGTAGATACATGACATTATGCATTTCTTAAAACCCACAGAACAATATAAAGAGTGAACGCTAATGTAAATTATACACTTTACTTAATAATTATGCATCAATTATCATTCATCAATTATAACAAATGCACCACATTAATGCAAGATATAAAGGAGAAACAGTGTACAAGGGGAGAAAGTGGTATTTGGGAGTTCTCTGTACTTTCTACTGTGTTATTCAAGTCTATCAATTAAAAAACAAATGGGTAGCTTTACCTTGAAGGACTGAAATGGAGAGAGAAAAGGAGTGTGTGTGTGTGTGTTTGGGTAGTGTGATAGTTAAGGTTATGTGTCACCTTGGCTGGGCCTGGTTTTGAGTGACTAGGCACTGGGTCTCATGATGAGACTGGTAATCAACTCCATGGTGGAATCTACTGGAACAGCTGAGTAGCTGTCTTAGGGATGTGGTCTGTTTCCAGTATATAATGAGAAGTTTTGAGAAAGGTCTCTACAGCTTTTTGGCATGCTTGGACCCTGCATGTAGCTGAGACTTCATTTAGCAGCCTGCCATGTTGCCTGCTGATCTTGGAACTGTGCCATTTTATTTGTCAACCTTAGGCTTGTAGCTTCAGCAGCCAGCAGTTCCCCAGGTGAAGAGACACCTCTAGCTCCAATGGGCCAAGAGAAAGAAGCAGAGCTGAAGCCCCAGATTGAGGGGCTTTCACCTAGCCCCTAGAGCTTGGCACTTTGAACTCAGACTTCTAGCCTCCCCGACTGTAAGAGAATAAATTCCTGTTAAAGCCATCCACATGTGGTGTTTTCTGTTAGAGCGGCACTAGAGAATCAAAACAGGTGGGATGTATAGAATGCACACATTCACTAGCTAAGAAAGTCTAAAGGTCAAGTCTTCATTATATACCCCAAACAGCCATTTAAAGCAATATAATCTGTGTATGAGTGAACACTCATATGATACACAGATCATATTGCTTTAAATGGCTGTTTGAGGTATATGATGAAGATGTGGCCTTCAGACTTTCTTAGCTAGTGAATGTGTGCATTCTATACCTCCCAGCATAGTGCCTAAGGCACTTGACTGCTAACCAGAAGGCTGGCGGTTCAAACCCACCAGCCACTCCTCGGAAGGAAGGTTGGGCAATCCTACTTCCATAGTGATACTGCCTCGGAAACCCAAGGAGGGGTCGCTATGAGTCGGGGTTGACTCGACGGCAAATAACAACAACAACATGTAAGTCTCTTAACCTTTCTACACATCATTGTAGTTGCTGGTTTAAAAAAACAAAAACAAAAGAAGGACAGTGGATTATGTAATTTTTAAGAGTTAACAATTAGAAGCGATCACAACACTAACACCCAACTGGACCCACAGACCAGCTGCTATGGGAAAATTATGTTTATTCCTACTGAACAGAGCATTAACTACATGTCAATTCATCAGAATCACCATTTAGAAATAAAATCTGGTCAACCTATCAGTCTGATTGTTTTATTTTTCTAAGCCCATCTGACTTAACACTGTCAATGTCTATGCAGTTGTCCAAAACAGCCCTGTCCTGTGTGGAAGAAGCACAGTGACTGTGGGTATATGGAGCGATTTGTACAGTGATGACTGTATGTGGCGCCACAAGGCCCTGTGTAAAGAAGCAGGCACCTTGAGCCATGGTCTTGGAGGATGCCCCATCAACAGGGGCGGGGTGCTGGTGAGGGCAGAACTGCAACTACTAGAAGATTAGCCAGATTGGAGGTAAGACCCCTGAGAAGACAGAGGCCATACAAGACATCATAAAATCTGCTCTAATCTTGGTGGACTCACAACAAGTTAAATATAGAACACCATATGCCCTACCAATTCTACTTCAAGGTATATACCCCAAAGAACTGAAAATTGGTATTCAAACAAAAATTTGTACACAAATATTTATAACAGCACTATTCACAATAGCCAAAAAGTGGACACAACCCCAAAGTTTATGAATGGATAAGCAAAATATGATGTATTCAAAAACTGGAATATTATTCAGACATAAAAAGAATGAGGTTCTCATACATGCTACAACATAATAAACCCTGAAAACATTATGCTGAGTGAAAAAACACCAGTCATGAAAGACCATATATTATATGATTTCATATGAAATATCCAGTATAGACAAATTCACAGAGTAGAAAACAGATTAGTGGCTGCCTAGAGCTGGAGGGAAGAGGCCCCGGTATCACAATGGTTAAGCACTTGCCTGCTAACCAAAAGGTCAGTACTTCAAACCCACCAGCTGCTCTGCAAGAGAAAGATGTGGTATGCACATGAAGATTACAGCTTGGAAATCCTCCTATAGGGTTGTTATGAATCAGAATTGACTTGATGGCTATAGAGTTTTTGGTTTTTTTTATTTAAGAGCTAGGGGTGGGAGGGATGGGGAGAGACAGTTTAATGAGTACATTGAGTACAAGGTCTTCTTTTAGAGTGATGAAAATGTTTTGGAACTAGATAGAAGCAGTGGTTGCACAACACTGTGAATATACTCAATGCCACAAATATATACCTTAAAATGGTTAAAATGACACCACCAAATGCTGGCAAGAATGTGGAGAAATAAGAACCCTTATTGAGTGTTGGTAGGAATGCAAAATGGTACAGTCCCTTTGGAAGACAGTCTGGCAGTTTTACAAAGCTAAAATGGACTTACTATTCAATTCAGCATCGAGCTCCTAGATATTTACCCAAATGAGACAAAATGTATGTCCACATAAAAGCTTGCACACAAATGTTTATGAGGTTTTTCCGTAATTGGTAAAAATCGGAACAACCAAAATGTCATTCAATAAGTGAATGTTTAAACAAACTGTGTTCCATTCATATAATGGAGTATTATCCAATGATAAAAAGAAATGGGCTATCAAGCCATGAAAAGATTCAGAGGAACTTTAAATGCATATTACCAAGTGAATGAAGACAATAAGAGAAGACTACATACTGTATGATGCCAACTACACTGACATTCTGGAAAAGGCAGAACTATAAAAAAGCCCACTGCCATCGAGTCACTTCAGACTCATAGTGACCCTCCAGGACAGAACAGAACCGCCACATAAGGCTTCCAAGGTTGTGTATCCGTACAGAAGCAGACTGCCTCATCTTTATCCTGCAGAGTGGCGGTTGGGTTCAAATCTCTAAACCTTTTGGTTAGCAGCTGAATGCTAACCACCAGAGCTCCTTAGGTAAAACTACAGGGAGAGTAAAAAGATCAGTGGTTGCCAGGGATCCAGGGGGATGGAGAAGGAATGAGTAGGTGGGGCACAGGGCATTTTAAGGGCAGTGAAACTATTGTGGAAACATGACAACAGACTTGTACAACCCAAAGACTGAACCTTGAAGTAAACTATAGACTTAAGTTACTAATAACTTATCAATATTGGTTCATCAATCGTTGACAAATGTATCATATTAATGTAAGAAGTTCATAATAAGATAAATAGCATGCAGAAGGGACAGGTCGTATATGGAAACTCTGTACTATCTGTCCAATTGTCATAAACCTAAAACGGCTCTAAAAATAATTAAGTGCATCAAATGGTTAAAAATGATTAATTTTAAGTTATGTGTATTTTACACACCAAAAAAGTAGTAATAATAAAAAATCTCCTGGTCATCAGACATGCAGGCCAGGACCCTGAGACCAGGACTATCCTTTCCTCCTCCCTCTGGCTGGGTATACACACTCACGCTTGCCTGTGCCTTCCTGCCTCAGAGCAGAAAGGATAAACCTAATGAGCCCAAGTGTCAGCACAATATAAATTACGGCAAAGAAAAAAAGGAAACAACTTGATGCATGGCTGAGGATCTAAAAGAGGAATGTCCACCATTGTTCGTGATTATGGATCACATCACAATCTAATAGCAATTTTTATTTAATCAATAATTTCCATGCTGAACAGACAGCCCTGTTACAGAGAATCGACAAGCAGGTACTGATAGCGACAAGCCTCATTATTAATCTTTCCTCTCCCAGCTTATCAGCCAAACTACTGTAAAAGGCACCACCAAGATGGATTTTAGAAGCCACTTCTCTCCTTCCCCCCTCCTCTTTTCGTTTTTCCTCTCCCATAACGTTTCTTATAACATTTCATGTAATGTACACTCTGTGTTTATTTGCGTAACCTGGAGCCCGAGTGGCACAAAAAGAGAGTTCACATTAAGCAATTTCACAAATCAGTGGGACCTGAACCATTGCTCAGGGTTAGCCATTATAGGCTAATAAATCATACTTTCTCTTTGAGTTGTCAATCGCTAAAAAGCTTTGTACAAACGTTGGCATGTGTAATTCCGCAAAGGCTTTTCATCTTGAAATAAGATGCTCCAGACTGATAACAAGAATAATCCCCTCTTGATCAAAAAAAAAAAAAGGAAGAAGAAGAAGAAGAAATCTGCATTTTACCAATTAAAGCTGCTGCCAGAAGCCAAATGGCTCCGCCACGAGGCTCCAGTGAAGTTTATCTCTGCTGAACACAAGGAGGTATACGGTGAGGGCCCTGTTTCATTTTCAGCTTGACTACTTTATCTTGCAGTAGGAACTGCCATCTCTTGCCACATCATACAGGAGAGAATGGTGTGAGAACTTTTACTACCTCCAGGAAAAGTAACCAGAAAGACCTGTTCTCCAGGAACAAGGGCTCTTCTGGGTGTCCCAGACAGTGCTCTCAGCTCCCTGCAACATAATTTTTAAACATTACCCTGGTGATGGAATGTTTAAGCTTGGCTATTATCTGGAGGGTCAATGGTTCACACTCATCCAGCAGCTCCAAGGGAGAAAGATGTGGCAGTCTGTTCTCATAAAGATTACAGCCTTGAAAACCCTAGAAGCCAGTTCCACTCTGTTCTAGAGGGTTGTTATGAGTCAGAATTGCCTCCACAGCACACAACAATAGGTGCTTAGCCAGAAACTCCAAGAACTTTTGACTTCTCTTAACTCCATCTAGAACATCCATATTAGCTGCCCAAACCTTAATTGTGAAACTTTACAAAATAGCCTCCCAACCTTTTTCTTTAAAAAAAAATAATTTCCATTGCAGAGCCTCACTTCTGGCCTTGCCTGACTTCGCATACTCTTCTCCAATACATCTTACCTATGGCTTCAGGAGCTTTAGAAAGCTCAGACCATTCTTTCTAAAACTCATGCTGGCTCAAGGCATTCCTCTTATCAAATTCAATTCTCCTTCCTCCGTATGGTACAGAAGACAAACTCCCAGTCTAGCAATCATACCACCTTGATGTGGCGCTACTCTGCTCTTTGATCTCATCTTCCACGACTCTTCTACCTCCCAAACACATTACCAGACACATTTCCATATACAATTTAACCCTAAAGCGTAAAATTAATCATTTTGTAATTATATTTTTAATCCAAAGACATGTCAAAACCCCAGCCTTTTAGCCACTAAAACCAAAAAAAATCCAAACTCACTGCCATCGAGTTGATTTTGACTCATAGCGACCCCCTTTGGGTTTCCAAGGCAGTAAGTCTTTATGGAAGTAGATTGCCCAATCTTTCTTCCATGGAGTAGCTCGTGAGTTTGAACTACCAGCCTTCTGGTTAGCAGTCAAATGCCTTAGGCACTATGCCACCAGAGCTCCTTAAATTACTCACTATCATATAGGTAAAATTCTCTGATACATTCTGCATCCAATAAGTTAACTACTTGCTCACTTCTCCACGTTGAATCATACTGTATCCCCTCCTGTACTAGTCTTTAACTGCTTAAATCCTGCTGTCTATTAATGACCCCGTTCAAATCCAGTTTCCAAGAAGCCTTCTCATTCCTTCATCAGCACCTTCACCTTACCTTGGTTTTCCACCACTCTACCTACATATCTAGGAGCTCTGGTAGAATAGTGCCTAAGGCATTTCACTGCTAACCAGAAGACTGGCAGTTTAAACCCATCAGCCACTCCTCTGAAGGAAGGTTGGGCAATCTACTTCCATAGGGCTACCACCTTGGAAACCCAAGGAGGGGTTGCTATGAGTCAGATCTGACTCAATGGCAGTGCGTACCTACATATCTAGGAGCTCTGGTGGCGTAGTGCCTAAGGCATTTGACTGCTAACCAGAAGACCGGTGGTTCAAGCCCACCAGCCACTCCTCAGAAGAAAGATTGGGCAATCTACTTCCATAGTGATACTGCCTCAGAAATCAAGGGGGTTGCTGAGTCAGATCAGACTCAATGACAGTGAGGTTTTTTTTTTTTGTTTTTTTTTTTTACCTGCATATCTACAGTACTCCTAACAGTCTGCTCAGTATCTTCATAATGGCCTGTCCTGCCTATTCCCTTTCCACAAAGGGATAGGCAGAAGAGAAGTATGTCAGGTCATTTCTCCCCACTGCCCCAGATCCCAACTCCATAGGTCTGACATGTAAGATTTTATGTTCTTCTAAGATACTATGGAGCCCTGGAGGTAGAGTGGTTAGGTGTGATGGGCTGCTAACCGAAATGTTGACAGTTTGAACCATAGTGCCTAAGGCATGTGACTGCTAACCAGAAGGCTGGCGATTCAAACCTACCACTCACTGCTTGGAAGGAAGACTGGGTAATCTACTTCCATAGAGATAACCGCTTCGGAAACCCAAGGAGGGATTGTTATGAGTCGGATTTTACTCAGCAGCAGTGAGTTTGGTTTTTTTTTTAGTTTGAGCCACTCCATGGCAGTCTGTTTCCTTAAAGATTTACAGCCTTGGAAACCAACCACATGGGGCAGTTCTACTCTGTCCTACAAGGTTGCTATTAGTCACAACTGACTCCATGGGAGTGGGTTCTAGACACTGTCTGCAATTTGTGTAGTGGCCAACAGGTAATAATGATAGCTGGGAGGATAAGACTAAACTTGGGGTGAATAGTACATAGGTAAGAGCCAGGGCTTCCAACGGGCCCTGCTTAGTTCAGTCACGGCCAACGAAGTAAACCCAGAACAAATATGAATTTGTAAAATGTGGGTGTACCAGAATGATAACTGGAATAGAAAAACTATGGGTCAACGTTTTACTAGAAACTTAATCGCCCTCTTAGAAAATAAGGGCAGTGAGCTTGTTTTACATAGTGTTACGTACCAACCAAATCTCTTGAACAGCAGAATCAGAAACACTGCTGCCCTACTCAAAGATGATGGCTGACTGTGCTGCTCTGAATGTGTGTTGTTTTCCACAGTCCTGGCAATAATCCAATTGTCCACGTCAGCCTCCTAAAAGGTTGCTCATATGCCTCTTTCAAGCATCCTATTCAACTTGAAATTTTTCCCACTCTGGTTATCATTCTGCTTCACCCCATTTTACAAATTTGGGTCTGTCCCATTTTGCTGCGTTGGCTGTGACTGAACCAGCCTGAACTGGTTCAGAGCCCTGGCTAAGAGCTAACAATCACACAACCAAATCAATGATATAGTTACTTTTTAATTCAGGTACAAAGTCTCTTTAATCTCCCCTTTCTCTAATTAAATGAGTTTATTAGTGTTACTTCACCCTGGATTCTATTCTGCCTTACATATGAATAATGCTTTACAACTTACAGAGTACTTTCATTCATATAATCAACAAAACCAAATTACAAAACTTTGTGAGTAAAGTGGGATGGATATTATCTCCATTTTACAGATGATAAACTAAGGATCAAAGCAGTTGAATGACTTACTCAAAGTCACAAAGATGATTTTTGATAGATGCAGTCAAAAGATACATCTACAACACACCATTCAATGCTTTTTTCCACATTTCTGTTCACTGACTAATGTTAGTTGTACTGGTAATTAGCTGGGGGACACTAATTTTAAGGGCCTGAACTACACATAGTCTTTTGAGGACATGTTACTTACAATTCTCTTCTGTTGCTAATACTAATTTGTTCTAGGGAAAAAAAATATGTGTGTGTGTGTGTGTGTGTATAATTCATGGCAGTATTTAATCCCAGAAGAGTATGACTGTTCATGAAGCCTCTAAAACCCTTACCTTACAAAACTGCTTTGTGCTCCTGGAGCTCTGTTTTATGTCAAAGTAGGGGCTTGATCTTGAACCCTGCTTGCCACAATCTCAAACGTCTGTTATTGTTCACTAAAAGTCCCTGGGCATGACCTCCTAGTCTGCTTCTTTTTTTTTTTTTTTTAAATATTAAAAACTAACAACAATAAGAAAAACAAAAATAATCAATGATGGAATGAATCTCTCCATCAAGGAAAAGGCCTTAGGTGGAGAAAGTTTTTTTTTCAATCAAAAATATGTTCCTGTTTTTCTTGAGTTTGTTTGTTTTCCTTGCACTGCAATAGGGAAGACTGAAGGCAGTGGTTCTGAACTGGGGCAATTCTGCTCCCTGGGGGACATCTGACAATGTCTAGAAACATTTCTGGTTGTCACTATTGGAGGGGAGGCTGTTACTGGTATATAGTAAGTCAGAGGCCAGAGATGCTGCTTAACATTTGACAATGCACCAGGCAGTGTCTACAACAAAGAATCACCCACTGCAATAACTTTGGAAAGAGCACCAGATAGCAAACACTTTAAAAGGCTGAGACTAAATCTCAATATAACACGAGAGGAGGGACCTGGAATCAAAGTGGACCCAGTGACCTCTCTAGTCCTCTCTTAGGGTTTCACAGACTGAGTAACTAGGCTACATCATCATGCAAGTATCAATTTTATCTTGACACACCAACCCAAGCACTGCCTGAATACCCAACTAAATACCCACCTGAGCCATGTTTTTATAGGTGACAATGCATGGGCATAAATAAATTGCTCCCAGGTGGACACTGACTCAGGTCAACCCCATGTGTGTCAGAGGAGAACTGTTCCATAGAGCTTTCACTTGCTATGACTTTTACAGAATAGATCGCATTTCTATGTAGATTCAAACTGCCAACCTTGCAGTTAGCAGCCAAGTGCTTAACTGTTTGTGCCATCCAGGAACTCCTATGCATGGATACTGAAGCTTCAAAACACCTTTACATTTTCCATTTTAATAAGGTCAATCACTAACGTCATATTGAGTATAATTTTTTTAGTTAATTTCCCCAACCACGTTGTGAGGTTAATACTATCATGATCCTCATTTCACAGAAGTAGAAAGTAAGACTCAGAGTGGGGATGTGTTCAGGGTGGAGAACCAGGTCTTGAACCCAGATCTATCAGCTTTAAAACACAGCTCTTTACCACCACATTATACAGCTGCAGGATAATAGCAGTCTGTAAAAGTTTTTTCAGTGCTATTTCTCATCCACCCCCCACCAAAAAAAAAAAAAAAAAGTTTCAAAAATTGCCCTGCATAATTTTCTTTCACCCAGAAAGAGTTTTGTGACATTCCTCATGCATCCCCCAGTCCTCCAGGCCCCTACAGTCTCAACCAGACGATTAGGGCTTCATTGTTTCTTGCTTCCTATTTGTTCACTGTAGGTCCCTGAATGGTGCAAATGGTTTATGCTCAGCTGGTAACTGAAAGGTTGGTGGTTGAACTCACCCAGTGGTTTCAGATAAGAAAAATCTCAGGAATCTGTTTCTATTGAGATTACAGACAAAAAAAACCCTATGGAGCAGTTTTATTCTGTAACACAGAGGTTACCCTGAGTCAGAATAGCTGCTGCTAATGGCAATTGTTCACTATACCTCTATGTCTCATCCTCCCTCCTAATTAGAATGACCTCTTCTGGAGGGTCTGGGAGGTTTTAAGGTCAGTACTCAGATTGCACCAGGGCTTGGCTGGCACCTGCCTGGGCTTTGCATGTGTCTGCTGGTGAATAGTTTTTAAGCCAATGAAGAATCACTTAGAGCCAATCAAAAAGCTTATAATGAGAAAATTCTCTCCAAACAGGAGACCCAGTTACTCTGAGGAGTAGTTCGATGAAATATTTCAGAAATATAATGTTTAACTGTTAACTTTAGCATAGTAGCTAAAGCATTTGGCTGTTAACCAAAAGGTCGGTGGTTGGAACCCACTAGCTGCTGCACAGGAAAAAGATGAGGCAACGTGCTTCTGTAAAGATTTACAGCCTTGGAAACCCTATGGGGCAGTTCTACTCTGTTCTACAGGGTTGCTATGAGTCAGAATTGACCAGATGGCTGTGGGATTTATAGCTAAGCAAACTGAAGAACATAACTACTGTATTCTCTGCACCAGTTATTTCTTACTCAAAATAATGACTTGTCATTTTTCATTCAATGGCTCAGGCACATTAATAAAGTAGAAAGATTAATAAATTAATCAAACCAAAAAACCAAACTCATTGCTGTCGATTCGACTCAACTCACAGCAACCCCTTCTTGGGTTTCCAAAGTGGTATCTCTACAGAAGTAGATTGCTCAATCTTCCTTCCGAGAAACACCTGGTAGGTTAGACACTACACCACCAGAGCTCCCAATAAATTAATAATCATTCAAACTTGAGGTCTCCCTGAGTCAATCAACTGGACAGCCACTAAAAGCAATAACATTAAATATTTGAATAAATTAATAATAATTCTAATAATTAATGTTGTTGCTTTTAGTGGCTGTCCAGTTGATTAACTCATGGAGACCTCAGCTTTGCAGAGTACAGATGCTCCATAGAGTTTTTAAGGTTATGACTTTTCAGAAGCAGACTGTCAGAATGTCTTGGCCGAGTCCCATCAGCTAGACAGGCATCTCTGGAATGGGTTAAAACTGCCTATCTTTCAGTTGAATGCTTAACTGTTTACATCACTCAGGGCCTCCAGAATTACCACCTCCTAATAGCACTGGGCTGCTAACCAAAAGGTCAGTGGTTCAAACCCACCAGCCTCTCTGCAGGAGAAAGGTGAGAAAGTCTACTTCTATAAAGATTTATAGCTTTGGAAATCCTATAGGGCTCGCTATGAATCAGAACAGACTCAATGGCAGTGGGTGAAAAACAAAACAAATATTCTTGATGGCATCTGAACTGCACGGTTGGAGAAGACCCAAGGAAGGAGATGGAATATATAGATCTCCTCCTAAATTGCACCTGGACAATCATCACACCCCCAATCCCCAGCCTATCGCCCCCTCCCTGAGGCAGAAAGGGGAGGGTGAGCTCAGTACAGCACTCTAGGCAGCTGTCAATGGTGAAACCTGTTTGCCATCCCTATCTAAGGACTACCCAATTCAAACCCTTCATTTACTTTCAATAAAACCAAAATCCAAGGAGGTAAGACATCTTGGCCAAGGCCCATCAGCTAGACAGACTCACACTGAGAAAGAAACAGGTCTCTTGGCTTCAGCTAAGAGTACTTCCTAATTTAACAATAATTAACAGAAATAGTTCTCAGAGCTAACATACAGAAGCCACCATAACCAACAGGCCATTTCCCTCCCTCCCCCACTCAACCCTGAAAAATGCAAATATGCAAAACAAAGAATGGCAGACTAACCTCCTTTGGACCTTCCTCTGTTTCTCATTAGGCCTACCAGGCCAACCGCATGGGATATCTGTTTGGCCTTGGACACTGGAGACAGCATTTATTTTCACGGCTGTTTCAAAGTATGATAAGTGAGAAAATAACGTTCGGAAGGGTCAAATGGCTCCGAGGAGGTCATTGCAAGAGTCAGGTCTGAGATGGGGCTGCCACTCAGAATCCTGGCTGCTCCTGGGGGCACTAACCGTTGGACCACACAGCCATACAGGCCGCACACTCTGTGTCTAATCTACTGAGTCTCTCTTTATGGGAACAATTTCTTTAGGTGTAATTTAGTTGGCAAGTCTAAAAAGAATGTGACCCCTCTGGCAAAACCGTCAGAGGATAGCTTTGAAGTTTGTAGTTCTTCGTCTCCATTTTACATGCAATATTTCCAAATAATTAGAGTAACTAAATTAACCAGCAACTCCATGTAGGGGAAATAAGATCAGAATCTCCACTCGTTCGTTTTCAGTTTTATGTGCCCACAAACCTAATTTTTGCCTCATATCTGAGATCCCATCACATCTTACAATTTTCTCTTAGGTAAGAATATACCATGCAACTTTAGTAAAGGGATCAAAATTAGATGGGAAACATTTAAAATGCAAATGTAGGATCATAGTATTAATATGAAAATAATGTCTGCATATTCTAACTCTTCCTTGTGTTCCTATGGATACACATCAATTCTTCACCAATTAGATGTGCTTTCTTTATATCTAAATCTCTATGATATCAAAAAAGAAAGCCCTTCATTTTCAAGCTGCTGATGTATAGAATTTGTTTTCAAATGGCAGCAAAGGTGATTATAACTGTATTTTTCTGATAAAAGAAACTTCACCGTTATTGTGAGATCAAAATTTGCAGCACCTGAAAGCGTTTCAAAGGCAAGAAGGTGGTTAATCACTGTACGAAAACACAAATTTTTGACATGCTTAAGGGTATAAATGCAGGATTATAAGGACTTAAATGCCACCCAGTTGCATCTGGGTGCTAATATAACCATACCTCACAGGCTATATGTGCCCTGTTCAGCCCCAGTTGTAGAAGATACTATATCCCCTACAATAAAATTGTCAAGGCCCCTCTACAGGGATATTCTGCTAGGGATGGGGTGAGCAAGAAAACTGTTTAAAAACCAGTCTGAATTTTAAAGGCCTTTGCAAAGAATATTCTATGTGTTATTTCTTAAACAGCCCGTGGCTGGATTGGTGCAATTGAGGGTAAGGAGTTGGCAGCGATACAGCAACCAGGTGCCAATTATATCTGGCAATTATACTATTTTTTATTATTTTGCATCCCAGTAGAGAAGTTTTGGAAGCACAACAAGCCACTCAACAGTGGTGACTGTACACTGAAACACACAGGAAGAACAGAAAGCTCACTCTTTGCATATATTTCTTTTCCTCTTTTTGAAAACAGCCTCTCAAAACGTAGGTGGTATATACGCTATTATTTTGAAATGAAGTGTGCAGTTCACAGAGAACCTGAGACTAACTTGTGTTGCATAGTGTAGGTATTTCAGATGTCTCCATCAGAAGAGAGTCAAGATGGAACTTATTTCTAGTACAAAATAAAATGTGGGCAGGAACACAAGTACAGAAGGGGTTGGGAGAATCCCTTTCATGTGGGAAAACCAGGCTACTAGACAGAAATTGAGTTGTGTTGCATAGTAACAAAAGCTAACTCTCACTCCCCATCAAAAGAAAAAAAAAAAAAAAAAAAAACTCTTGAGAAACGAATTTGAATTTATGATTCTCTTTGGAATAAAACATACAACAAAAAAGGGTCTAATTCATTAAGACTTGAGGGAAAACATAGACCTTTCAACTTATTTTGAGATGTTAGATCATGCATCTTTGAGATGTCAAAGGAAAAAGAAAATACATACATCTTGGCCAATCAATAATAAATCCAGTCAACAAATGGGCTTTAATTCTTGTACTATATGTATTATCCCCTTACTCTCCTGTTCCCTTCTATTTTAACTGACATGACAAAGCACAAAAACACACTAGTTAACAAAAATATGTATTTATCTTCTTAGCTTCTGGGCACAGAAGTAAATTTATGACAAATTTAATACTACCTAGAGAATAACTAAGTCCAGTTTTAACTATCCTGCTGCAAAGAGAAATTCATTAAATAACCCAGTGATAAAGACAGAAAACCTTGAATAAACGTACAACTGGAAGAAGGACAGAGGCTTGAAATAAAGGAGAAGAGAAGGAAAAGGCAATATTTAGTCCATCTGTTCAGACAGTAATGGGACAAGGTAATCTTTTCAAGAGTACATGGTGTGCATTACGCTGGAAATGAGACTACCTGGTGGGCAAATTCAGCCAAGTTCCTAATTCTCCTCTTCAACTTTGTGATTTGCTAATATGAAACACATGTCTCCCTTTTGCACCAAGTTCAAATAACTCTGGAATTCCAACCGTGCAGCTCAGCGACTGAACCAGAACAAGGGGAGAACTTGTCAGGATTTAAGAGCTTTCAGCAAAGCCCTTCAGTTGCAGCCAGCACCCTATTCCACGGAAGGATATCAATTATAGATAGTGACTTGCTTTAGCAGGCAGTCGGGACTGTCAGACACTAGATAGACAACCATGAAGAATCATGAATCTTTCTATTAACTGTAAGAGGGGGAAAGAGAATGGGTCATGGCTATAAATAAGGCCGAGTATCAGCATGGTTTAACGCCTTGCCTCTTGGTTGTATATAGCATGAAAATTCAACTAATTCATAAAATGTCCTCTCTCCTAAGGGAGGCCCAGGAACTGAAACAAGTCAGTGCTCCCCTCTGTTCCTAAAACCCTGGTTTTGCAACTAATATTTTTTTTCCCTATTGCCATCAAACTAATTTGGTGGATGTGCAAGTAGTTATTCCTTCAAGTGACAAAAAAATAAAGCATGGATTCTTTACCAGGCCACTAGTAATGCTACTGGATACATCCACGAGCATGAAGGTACTTGTATGTCAGGCAAAGTTAAATCAATTTAAATGCATGAGTTTGGAATTCCCATACTTCAGATACAGAGTAAAAAGGTGGAAAATAAAAAGTCCATTATCATCCAGTCCATTCTGACTCACAGCATCCTTGTAGGGCAGAATAGATTGGCCCCATAATGCTTCCAAGGCTGTAGTCTTTAAAGAAGCAGACTGGCATTTCTTTCTCCTTCAGAGCAGCTGGTGGACTTTAACTGCCAACCTTTCGGTTAGCAGCCAAACACTTATCCACTGCACCACCAGGGCTCCAAAGTAAATTAGATTACTTACCTATGCTGGTACAAGTTACTATAATTTTCAGTTCACTTAATTAAAGTTTACTTACTCGTATAATTTATTTCTGGAGCTCTGGTGGTGCAGTGCCTAAGGCATCTGACTGCTAACCAGAAGCTTAGTGGTTCAAACCCACCAGCTGCTCCATGGAAGGATGATGGGGCAATATACTTCCATAAAGATTTACTGCATTGGAAACCCAATGGGGTCACTATGAGTCAGAATTGACTCAATGGCAGTGAGTATTTTTTTTTTTTTTTTTTTTTTTTTGGTGCAAGTTATTATAATTTTTAATTCACTGATTTAAGCTTACTTACTCATATAATTTATCTCAGATTAAAATTAATACCATAAAGGTAATATACCAGATTTCCTCAGAATTCTGATATGAATTTCTTCTAGCTGATTTTAAATTTTAAAAATTTTACTGTGTATATCTGTGGATTTACAGTTTCTTAAAGATAGTTTTGATATTTAGGTCATTTAGTTTAAGCAGCTTTACCTTAAAATTAAGCATCTCTATTACAAGATCATTACTACCTAAAATCTTTTTGTCACTGAGACAAATATCTGCAATATTCACTATCTTTTACAAGCTTCCATATTACTTAAGCAGTGAAAGGGTTAAGTTACCACACCTCAAAAAAAAAAAATTATTACCTCAAACCTGCCTTCTAATCAGGTAATCAGGAACATAATTCATTTCCAATGTGATTGAGAAGAAGCTCCTATTTCGTTCCTCCACACTTGATAATGGCCAAACCTAATCACAACACTCCCTGAAAACTACAATGACTTATCCACTGAAAATTATCTCCACCGGATACAACTCATGTTCAGCTTACAATTACTCAAAAAGGAATCATCATGAGCTTGAATCATTTATCAGAACGACACTTTTAAAAGCAAGCAGCCAGCCAACATCCTTTTTCTGGTGGCAGATTTTTACAAATAAATCTCCTTATTTATCCTGCTCACTCATTATATCACTAAGGATATTCACAGCACACTCTTTGGGAGCATTTCCCCATATAAAAACAGAAATTCCAAAATGTCCCCCCTATTATTACAATGTCTTTGTGGTTTCCATTAAAAGTCAGCAAGAATAAAGGACCATTAAGTCAGGCTTGGCTTAAAACTAACACTCGAATCAAATTAAAGAGAAAGAATCAAATTAAGTTCATGGAAAAATCTGGAAATATACCTTAATTAAAAACATTTGCCTTTCTTGTTTCTTGTTATGTAGAGAAATCTATAATTCTTTCTATACAATTATAAGGAGGCATGATTTTAAAAGAAATAGAGGAGGAAAAAACCTTGCTAATGTCATGTTAAATCCTCAAAACATTCTGTATTTAATGAATTTCAAAACCTGGCAAACAGTATATTTAACACTATACCATAACTGCCCTGTGTGGAATATATTACATAGGATGGGCCAAGTTGCAGAAGATACACTTCAAAAAGCTCATGCTTGTGGTTGCCAGGGGGAAGGAAGTCAGGAAAGGGAAGGAAGAATGAGTGAGACATAGAGCATTTTTAGGGCAATGAAACGATTCTGTATGACATTGTAATGGTGGGCATATGCATTTGTCAAAACCCATAGGACTGTATTATTGGTTAATAATAATGCATCAGTATTGGTTCATCAATTGGAACAAATATGCCTCAGAAATGCCAGATGTTAATAAAAGGAGAAACTGTGTGCGGGGGTAAAGGGGACATATGAGAACTCTCTGTACCTTCCAAGCAATTTTTCTGTAAACCTGAAACTGTTCTAAAAAATTAAGTGTATTTAAAAAAAAAATTCATGACTTCTAAGAAACACATGGGATGTATGAGGTAAGTACAGTAGTTTATCTGAAAGGAAGCAGGTTAACAAGAAATATGAACCATTTAAGAATAAAAGTTACTATAAAGGAAAAGAAAATGGATCATGAGTGTGCACGTGTTTATGTCTGTGCGTCTGAGAAAAAGGAAGACAGAGAGAGAGGTAGATCACAGCGGACCCTGCTGTCAGATTCACTGTCGTATTAAAAGCTTCTAAAACTGCTATACTTTTAGTGAGCCAACCTTAATGCATTAATAGGATCTTGTACTTTTGCACAGAGGCTGAACGAATTCTGTTATCTTTTTATTCCCGATTATTTAAATGTCCTTCCCTCTCACTTGCTCCTAGTCCCGTTTGCCAGGGATAGAGATTCCACAAGCCATGAGGAAGGGCCAAATGCCAGGAAACACTGGTGAAGGGTGTAATGCTGATTAGGTGCAGAGGCATGCTGCACCTTCAATTACAGTGATGTGTTATTTGGAAAATACACATGTGAATGAATTAAAGATTTCCAAACCTAGTATGATAAGGGAAAGTGTGATTCTCAATCTGACCCTTCTGCCGTTTTCAAAAACACATCATTAACCACACCTAAAAATGCATATAACTTTTTCCATAAAGAAATGAACCTCACAACAGGTGGTCTCAAGTCAAGAAATTGTGCTTAATGGTTTACGCCAAACATCTTACCTTTCATCACAGAGAGTACTAATTGCTGCATAAATTAATGGGTGACTTCTTAGGCTTTGAGGGTTTGGGACAGGAAAGCAGAATGAAAAGAGGAATTCCCCACGTCTACACTTTTTTTCTATTACTACTGGGCCTTGGAAGGGGGAATCAAACTTGGTTAAAAGGTTAATAATAATTCATGTCCAGCTTACTATTACTCAATAACCATCAAAGTCACTAACTCAAAATAGTGTTTTCAGGCTTACAGGATCAGAGTCATTACACTCTCTATTGAAGAGTTTATTGAATTTTACACTAAGCTTTAGCTGACTGAACAGGTCAAGCACTGTGGCTCAGAGTTTTCTTTATTCACAGAAAGTCATAAAGTTCTCTCCAGTTTGCAACACTGCTGGCGAAGAAACTTGACTCAGCACAGGGTCAGGGAAGCTGACCTCCCTGGAAAAGATCAGAGTTGTAGCACAGACTCTGAACACTTACGTGCACGAGCTGCTCCTGGGTGTCAAACTCCCGGGTGCAGCCTTCCCAGTGGCAGTTTGTTTCATAGATCACTTCGGGCTCCTGCTTGCTTTCATCTTTGTCCCCTTCCTCCTTTACTAGGGTTGTTCCTTCTGGCTGTTCCTAAGAGGCAGGAGGTCAAGGAAAGAGGAGAAAAGGAAAGAAAAAAAAAATTCAGACACAAGGGAGGAAAGGTGATAACTATCGGTAGCAAAGGCTAGAGGAGTAAGCAAAAACCTGATATAACTTGGTCTTCTTCCCAGTGCAATTGATCAGTAAAAATAAAACAGTCCCCAGTTCTAGCCATTGAAAGACAAGGGAGTAGGGGAGCCAAGATAGTGACTTAGTCAAACACACCATGTTATCCCTCTACAGCAAAGATTCAAAAAACCAAGTGAAATAGATGAAGATGACAATCCTGAAATCCTAAACATGAAAAGGAAAGACAATGAATTGAATCAAACATGACTACAAGGAGAAACTGAATGAACACAGTGAACAAGAAGGGACATGGAGCAAAGAAACTCTGACAGTTGTCCCAGCTCAGTTTGGACATCTTGAGAAAAGCCAGTAGCATTTCCAGACAAGGAATGCTGGTAGGCAGCTTCATAGCATCCCCAGTGACAAACAGAGAAGCTGAGGAGACACACACACAAGGAAGCAAAGCTCAGGAAGAAAGGGATCCTGGTTTCCACAGAGTAGGGAGAAGCTAGGATCCAGAGATAGGGTTACTCAAGAGCTGTGGTCCACGACCACTAGGGTGGGTGCGACACATGAAGCAATAGATTGTCCACCTGATCGGACCAAAGGCAGTGTACACCCCTTCTTGCACTTCAGTGGGGCCATGTCCCAAAGTTGCTGACTTCAGCCAAAGGAAAGTGTCCAGACAACCTTGCCTGATGATCAGAGAAGCATGTTTCTTCCATAATGCAGGTGACTAGAGGCATAAACCTCCCCTACCCACCTATCCCCACATCCCTGATTGCCAATGACTATTATTTGAGCCCACCCCCTTTCTCCTCCACCACCAAGCCCCATCCTTCATCCTCCCCCCTGGCCCAGCTGCCAAGTGGCAGTAGCACTGGTGCCCCCATCACCATGTCCCCACACATCAACCCACACCTCCAAGATACATGGGTATGGTCCAGTGACCTCATCCCCCAGCCCAGCAACCCACCCTCCAAACAGCTTGGGGGCTACTGCTGAGACCCAGCCCTTCCCCCCCACCAGTTTCTCACAGCAGTGTGACAGTGCTCTGGCCCCTACTGCCATGCCCACTCAGCAAGTAGAGAGCACACACCCACTCCCACACACACCTACCACACCCACTGCCTCACTCATTTGACAAGTTCCATCATCTGTTCCAATGTCACTGGATCAATGACAGATGGCAACCCATGCCCACCCAGCCCATCCTCAGCTGCCCCACACAACTGGGGAACAGACTCATTTTCATACTACTAACTACTGCCCTGCCCACTCAAAGACAAGAAGTGAGAGCTCCAGCACTGCCAGAGTACCAACCACTGTAGCAACCCACCCCACCCACCTAGATATATCAAAACAACAAAGACAGGTTAAAAACTAAAAGAAAAAAATTTATCAAGCAAACAGTAAAGAGAAAAGAGCAGAAGTGGCCCTACTAATGTCTGGTAAAATAAACTTTAAATCAAACTGCATCATAAGGAAGGGCACTATAGAATGATTAAGAGATCAATGCACTAAGACAATACAACCATAATAAATATTTACACCCCCAATGACCAAAACCAAAACCAAAACCAAACTCACTGCCATCGAGTCAGATTCAACTCATAGAGACCCCTCCCTTGGGTGGGGTCTTCCTTCCACGGTGGTATCACTTTGGAAGTAGACTGCCCAACCTTCCTTCCAAGGAGTGGCTGGTGGGTTTGAACTGCCAGCCTTCTGTTAGCTGTCAAATGCCTTAGGCACTACACCACCAGAGCTCCTCCCCCAATGACAGAACTCCAAATTACCTAAAACAAACTCTAACAAAAATGAAAAAGAAATGGACAGTTCTATAATACTGGTAGCAGACTTTATTTAACATACCACTTTCAACCACAGGCAGAAAGAAACTCAGCAAAGATACAGAAGATCTCAATAACACAATTGCAAAAAGGACAAGAAGGAGGCCACATGTTCTAACCTCCTCTAACCCTACAAGGGGAAGACAGGATTACCAGCAGTAACCCAAGGCCTATTACTGCAAGGCCAGACATGCTCCCTCCCTCCAGCCCTTTCTCCAACCGTTCCTCCCAAAGCACCCACCACTTCTCTCCTGGGTCCAATAATTTGCTGCAGTGGCCACACAGAACTCAGATTACAGGGTTTATTAGGGAAGCACCAGGCTACAACTCAAGTTCAGGAAGAATGCTCAGTCTCTCCCCCAGCCCACCGTCCCTCAGCCAACAGTCTCTCACAGTCTCTTTCCCAGCAGTGCTGGCCCCTCGGTGTCTCATTCAGCAATGCAGGTCTCTTGCATCTCTTTCCCAGCAGCACATGTCTCTTTCAGGGGCGCGTGTCTCTTTCAGCAGCACGTCTTCCTCAACCAGCAGTCAGAGAGAGTTCTGTCTCTAGGAGGCCAATTATAGCATCAGAACTCTAAGCACCTGAGAGAGAGAGGGCACCTCCCAGAACATTGTTTTGTGCCACTCCCAACAGAAATATTCCAGGTGGACACCTTCAGCAATCAGGAGCTCCTCAGTTGCTCATAGAAAATCCCACCTTGGAGTTTACAAAGACTTATGGGTAGAAAAGCCACACTAAGTAATTTACTACACCACAACAATCAACCAACATATCTTCATAGACATATACAGAATACTCCATCCAACTATAAAACAATGCACATTCTTCTTCAGCACACATGAATCATTTTCTAGAACAGATCATATTTTTGGCCACAAAGCAAGCCTCAATAAATTCAAAAACATCAAAATATTTCAAAGCATCTTCACTGACCACAACACTATAAAACTAGAAATCAGTAATAGGAAGAACAAGAGGAAAAAAATCAAATACGTGAAAACTGACTAACACCTTGCTTAAAAACTACTGGACAACAGAAGAAATTAGAAATGAAACAAAAAATCCCCAGAATCAAATGAGAATGAAAACACAACATAACAAAACCTCTGAGACACAGCTAAAGCAGTGTTCAGAGGACAATTTATAGCAATAAATGCACACATTAAAATAGAAGGACCAAAATCAGTAGCTTAACCCTACAACTCAAACAAACAGAAAACCAGCAGGAAAAGAAGCTCTTTGGTAATAATTTTGGTAGTTGGTTTTGTATATATGCCCTTTACTGTGATGAGTGATTTCCTTTCTATTCCTATTCTGCTCAGTTTTTTTTTTTTTTTAAATCAGGAATAGGTGTTGGATTTTATCAAATGCCTTTTTTGCATTGATTGAGATGATCAAATGTTTCTTTTCCTTTATTTACCTGGCAGATTATGTTGATTGTTTTCCTAAAGTTGAATCATTCTTGCATATCTGATATGAATTATATTTGGTCAGGAGGTATTTTTTTTTATATATGTTGTTCATTCTATTGAAAATTTTTTCATCCATATTCATGAGGGATATTAGTCTACAATTTTCTTTTTTAGCAGTATCTTTGCCTGGCTTTGTTATCAGGGTTATGCTAGTTTCATAGAATTCATTTGAGATTATTCTTTCCTTTTCTATGTTTGGAACAATTTGAGTAGGACTGGCTATCAACTCTTTTCTGAATGTTTGGTAGAATTCTCTAATGAAGCGCTCTGAGCCAGGGCTTTTCTTTTGTTGGGAGTTATTTTATGACCTCTTCAATTTCTTATTTTGGTTATGAATCTTTTCAAATTTTCTATCTCCATTTGTGTTAGTTTAGGTAGATGGTGTGAAAGCATTCCCCCTGAGAACAGGACCCAGACAAGGATGCCCTTTATCCTCACTTTTATTCAATATTATACTGGAAATCCTAGCTAGAGAAATAAGGTAAGAAAGGGAAATAAAAGGCATCCAAATTGAAAAGGAAGAATTAAACTATACCTATATACAGATGAAATGACTCTATATAGAAAATTTCAGAGACTCTACAAGAAAGCTACTGAAAAGAACAGAAATATTTAGAAAAATGGCAAGGTACAAGATCAATATTCAAAAATTAGTTGGATTCTTGCATACTAACAAAGAAAACTCCCAAAAGGAAATCTTCAAAGCAATACCATTTGCAAAAGCTCCCCAAAGGATAAATACTTAGGAATAAATCTAACTAGAAACATAAAAAAATTTAATCAAGAAAAACTATAAAACACAACTATAAGAAACCAACAGACCTACATAAATGGAAAAAACACCCCAGGCTCACAGATAGGAAGATTTCAATTGTGAAAATGTAACACTATCCAAAGTGATCTATAGATATAATGTAAGCCCAATCCAAATTCCAACAAGATTCTTTAATAAGATTAAAAACTATTCACCAACTTTAGATGGAAAGGAGAGAGACCTGGATAAGTTAAGAGTTACTGAAGAATAAGAACAAAGTAGGAGGCCTCACACCCTATTATACAGAATGGTAGTCAAAACAGCTGGGTACTGGTACAACAACAGACACCCAGACCAATGGTACAGAATTGAGAACCCAGAAATAAATCCATCCACCTATGGACAGTTCATATTGGACAAAGGGTTAAATAAGGAAGAGGTAGTTTCTTTAACAAATGGTACTAACAAAACTGGATATCACTTTGCAGAAAAACGAAACAGGACCCACACCTCAAACCATACACAAAAACTAAATCAAGAAGGATCAAAGACCTAAGTGTAAAACCTAAAAGTATAAAGATCATAGAAGAAAAAAAAGAGGCAAACCAAGGTGCCCTAATTTATGGCATAAAGAAATGTCAAACATAACTAAAAATACACAAATAGCAGAAGAAACTAGATGACTAGGACCTCCTAAAAATCAAATACTTATGCTCATCAAAGGGCTTCTCCAGAAGAGTAAAAACAGAACCCACAAAATGGGAAAAATTTTTGACAAAAATATATCTCACAAGGGTCTAATCTCTAAAATTTATAGAAAACTCCCTCTCAACAACAAAAAGACAAATAATCCAATTTAAAAATGGGTAAAGGATATGAACAGATACTTCACCAAAGAGGGCATTCAAGTGACCAACAAATACATGAACAAATGCTCATGATCATTATCCATTAGAGAAATGTCAAAATAGCAATGAAATACCATCCCACACCAGCAACAACAGCACTGACCAAAAATTTAATTAAAAAAAAAAAAAAAATTGCTGGTAAGGTTGTGGGGAGATTAGAACTTCATACACACTGCTGGTGGGCATGTAAAATGATACAGCCATTGTATGAAACAGTATGGTGCTTCCTCAAAAAGCTAGAACTAGAAATACTATATGATCAAACAATTCCACTCCTATATATATATCCTGGAGAAATAAGATACAAATAGACACACCCTTGTTCACTCTAGCATTATTCACAAAAGCAAAAAGATGGATATAACCTAAGTGTCCATCAACAGAAGAATGGATAAACAAAATGTGGTATATTCTGGAGAAAGGAAATGCAATGTATAATATGGAGGAAATCAGCACAATGTGATCAAGGTAAATGAAGACTAGCAGGTCACAAGAATAAAGGCCAAGTATGGTACATGCTGGGAGCTCTGGTAGCATAGTGGCTAAGGTACTTGACTGCTAACCGGAAGGCTGGCGGTTCAAATCCACCAGCCACTCCTCGGAAGGAAGATGGGGCAATCTACTTCCATAGAGATACTGCCTCGGAAACCCAAGGAAGGGTCACTATGAGTCGGGTCCGACTCGACGGCACATAACAACAACACAACAGTATGGTACATGCTATAACATACACAATCCTGTAACCACAATAAAAACAAACTAATGCACAAGTAGATGCACTGGTAGGTATGTATGTTATATAGGTGTGGGAGGACATATGGGAGTATACTTATGTACATATATATGGTTGGCTCCAGATATTCCTAGATATATATTTGTATAGGCTGCAAATATGCTCATCTGGATAACAGAGTGCAGAGGGGAGCACAGTTATAAAAACCTCTCAGTCATAACCAAATACTTCCCAGGACTGAGATTCTGGCTTGAGGGCTAAGGACCACAGTTTCAGGGGACACCTAGGTCAACTGGCATAACACAGTCCACAAAGACAATATTCTTCATCCTATTTTGGTGAATAGCAAGCAATTGAGTCTTAAAATTGTGAACAGCCATCCAAGTTACAACTATTGGTCTCTTTCTGTCCACAGCAAATAACAGTGAAGAAAACCAATGACTCAAGGCAATAATTAGTCCAAAAGACTAAGGACCACATGACCGACAGCCTCCACTAACCTGGGATCAGAGGAACTAGTTGTTACCCAAGCCATGGTATTTTCAATCACTTCATATGCATGTGAAATCTGGAAAATAAATAAGGAGGACCAAAGAAGAGTTGATGATTTTGAGTTGTGGCATTGACGAAGAATGCTGAGAATACCATGGGCTGCCAGAAGAAATAACAAATCTGTCCTAGAAGACGTGCAGCCAGAATGCTCCTTGGAAGCGAGAATGGCCAGACTTCAACTCACCTACTCTGGTCATGTTGTCAGAAGGAACCATTCCTTGAAGGACATCATGTTTGGTAAAGTGGAGGGTCAGCAAAGAAGGGGAAGGCCCTCAACAAGATGGACTGACACAGTGGCTACAACGATGGGCTCAGATACAGCAGGGATCCTAAGGCTGGCACAGGACCAGGCAGTATTTTGTTCTATTGCACATAGGGTTGCTATGAGTTGGAGCCGACTCAACAGCACAAAACTACAATAACAACAGATGACACATGGTTACCACTATTAATTGCCCTGACCAGCATCATGATAGAAGGTATCGGATAGAGTGGGAGGAAAAGGTAGAACAAAATTCAAATTCATAAAAAAGACCAGATTTACTGATGGAACCCCCAATACTGTGGTCCTTAGACAATCTTATAATTTAAAATTGAAGCCACTCCTGGAGATCACCTTTCAGCCACATAAAAGGCCTAAAAGTTGAAAAGTAACACCCGGGAAGAACATGCTCCTCAGAACAATCAACTACATGAGACCAAAAGGGAAGTATTTGCCCAAAAGCAAAGTTAAGAAGGAAGAAAGGGGCAGGAAAACTCGTAGAACAGAAATGGGAACCCAAGCTGGAAATAGGGAGGGTGCTGGCACATTGTAGAGATGCAACCAATGTCATGAAATAGTCTATGTATAAATTGCTGAGTGGGAAACTAATTTGCTCTCTAAATTTCACTTGAACGACAATAAAATATTAACAAAAAAAATAAAAAAAAAAAGGAAAGTGAAACACATGGAATTATTTGTGTGTATTTTTTCTTCTGAGATTGCCCAAATGTTCCTTCCAACATTTTTAACTTGTGATATAAAATAGTAATCCAAATACCATAATGATGATTAAAAAGTTGAGGACAGAGACTCAGAGAATTGTACACCAATATTCATTGCAGCACTATTCACAATAGCCAAAAGGGGGAAACAACCTAAATGCCCATTAAGACATGAATGGATAAACAAAATGGTACATATATACAATGGAATGCTACTCAGCTAGTAGGAGAAATGGAAGTCTTGATGCATGATATAATATGGATGGATCTGGAAGACACTGTGCTGAGTGAAATTAAGTCAGTTACAGAAGGACAAATATTGTATGACCTCACTTATATAGTAAGACAAGAAAAGGCAAATGTACAGAGACCAAAGTTTATTAGTGGTTACCAGAGGCAGGAGGAAGGAGAAAACAGGAGGTTAACAATGATTGAAAAATCACATTTAAGGGGAAGGTTGCACAGCCAATTGTTGTAATTGCTGTCAATAAGTTGTATACTGTAAAAAGCTGAATTGGCAAAAGTTATGTGATAGATATATTTACAATAATGACAAAAGAAGAAAGGAGGGAGGGAGGGAGAGGAGAGACACAGAAAGAGAAAAAGAAAGGCACATTGAGAGCATAAAAAAAAAGAAAGAGTAGCTACTAAGGTTGATTATAAATAACCAAAGATCTCCTAGGATTTGGTTTCTTGGTATGGAGGTTTAGGGTCATGACTTCGTGGGACATCCCAGTTGACTGCACACTCACTGCCATTAAATCAATTCTGACTCACAGTGACCCCCACAGGGTTTCCAAGGCTGTAAATCTTTATAGAAGCAGACTGCCTCATCTTTCTGCCATGGCTGGTGGGTTCAAATTGCCAACCTTTTGGTTAGCAGCCAAACACCTTAACCATTGCATCATGAGCGCTCTGAGCTCAATGCTTAGTGGCTTAAAAGCTTATAAGCAGCCATCCAAGGCATAATTTGTCTCTGTTCGCCTGAAATAACAGAGGAAGGAGAGTCAGGAGTAGAAGGATGGTATGGAATGTGTGGCCAAAAGCCTTCCTGAACAAGTGCCTCTTGCCTGGCTACCATTACCGAACATTTTGGTCAAACATTCCATAGAAGTATCCTAATCAAAAGAGAGAAAATGAAGCACAGAACTTCAAATTCTCATGGACTCCAGACTTCCTGAAGCCACAGAGGTTGGATGAACCCCTGAAATCATTGCCCAGATATAATCCTTAAACCATAAAGTAAAAATACCCCTTGAAGTTTTCTTAAAACCAAACAACAGTTTACCTTAACTAGCAAAAAAATATCTGCCTTGAGCATTTAAGAACTATATGGGATCTAAGTCACAACAGCAACTTGAAAGATTAGATAGGAACCTTGGGGGGCACTGAGAATTTATGATGATGGAAAAGGAACAACTCAGTAAAAGGGTTATACAACTCTAAGAATGTAATCAATGTCACTAAACATTACATGCAGAAACTGGTATATGTCTGCTATATATATTCTTAATAACAACAACAAAATAAATAAAATTATGTTAAAAATGAAAAAGGAATTGGGGCAAAACTTTGTTATCCTAAATACAAACCTGAAAATAAGGAAAAATTTCATCAAAAACAAACAAACAAAAACCTAAGAAAAGCAAAAACATTAAGTTAAGTAGTCTTCACCCAAAGGTCCTGGATGGCACAAATGGTTTGTGCTCCACTGCTAACCTAATACTTGGTGGTTTGAACCAACCCAATGGTACCATGGTAATCTGTCTTTGTAGAGTATAGCCAGGAAAACCCATGAATCAATACTACTCAGTAACATGTGGAGTTGCTAGGAGTAGGAATCCACTCAACAGCATTTTACAACAGTCTTAAGTCTGGAACCTCTATTTGGGTTAGTGGTTTTATTCTTTTCAGTTTGTTAATTTGTTTAACTTCATATTTTACAATCCCGGGAACTAGTTTGCCAGTACTTCTAATTCTGCTTCCCCTCCTGCTAGAGGCGATGAGGGGCATCTTGCAGATTGTCTATGGCTGTCTTTAGGTTCAACTCTTGATCTCTCAAGATATGTTGCCTAAAGCCTAAGAATCATAGTATCTAAAGTTCAGAGGCCTTGTCTTAGCAACTTCACAGCAATGAAAATAAAAAGAATTTCCAGAATTCTAGAAGGTAATTAGATATGTAGATTGAGGTCTTAATTCAAGTCTAGATGACAAAACTGCAAACAAGTGTTTAGGTGTAACCAACAAGGTTACTCACTAGCGAAATGCAAGAGGAAGGAAGGATTTCAGAACCCATGATACCTATTCATTCCATCCTCAAAGTTCTTGCTAAAAAGAGAATTTGACTTGAAGATGACTGGCAATATAAAGCTCTTGTTCAACTTCCCTTTCTGTGAGTTAACATTTATGGAGCACCTTCCTGAGCCAGCCACAACCCTATGAGATGGTATTGGGGTACTATTTACCAATGTTTAAACTGATGGTAACAGTGACTACAAGAAGAATCTAACACACTAGTTCAAATTCTCATGGACTCCAGACTTCTAAACTCTTCCTTTCCAGTTTTGGGTATGGAACCAGAATCTCACATAGCCTTAGTAAGATGAGTCATATACCTTGATCCTTCTTTGCTCCCCAGGCTGTCTTGGTAAGAGACACTGGCAAGGCAAGAACATGATCACTGGGGGAACATTACTAGTTGGACCCCAGCTCTGCCTCAGGGCCAGGAACTTAGCAATTTAGTCCCAAAATCAGAGATAAGGACTGAAGGTAGCTTGGTCACATCTGTGATTAATCACAAATTAACCTAACCATTTACCTACAAACTAGTTGCCTAACCTCCTAAACTGTCAACAAACAATATATACTTAACAGGCTGCCATGGAATCAGTTCTAATTCACGATGAATCTTTGTGTGTCACAGTTCAACTGTACTCCATGGGATTTTCAATGGCTCGTTTTTCAGAAGTACAGCACCAGGTCTTTCTTCCAAAGAGCCTCTGGGTGGACTTGAACCACCAACCTTCCAGTTAACAACCAAGAGTGTTAATTGTCTGCATAATCCAGGGACCTCAATACATCACATAGCTTCTTACATTTTTGTGTTTACTTTTGAACTAGAGAAACAAATTGAGTGAGACTGTATAACTGTTTTTTGTCAAATGCCAAGGTCAAGGCCACCAACACAGTGCAAGAGGAAATGCTGTAATGAAAGGCAGCAGGCCTGTCCTGGTGCCCTACCTGTTGACTCCGTGCACCAGGGCTGGGGAGCTCCTCGTCAGGTTTGATCTTGGACCTCTTGTTGTGCATAGGATCGCCAGTGCTGCTCACGGCCGACTCACTTGTGGGCTTGTGCTGCTGGTCACAGTTCCAGGGCCAGAGAGAAAAATTATGTTTTGATCAATGAGTGGCAGAATAATTAATATATGCAACTCAGGACAAGCAGCCTTTTTTTGGCAATAGAGCAATGACTCTAATAAGGTTCCAAGGTCACAGCAATAGAGTTGAGAAAATGTGTTCAAGCCTAGAAAATACATTCATGAGGCAGCTCCTCATTTTGAACTCAAGGGTATTAACTCCTCATGGTTTTTCAATGTGTGAAGAATAGAGCTGGGGTCCTAGGTTTTAACAAGCTCCAACAGTGTTTTTCAAAGGAACAAAGTTGTGAGGGGGGCAGAAAACTAACATGCACTGTTTGCCAAGTTCTTTAATTAGAGCATCCAGGCTCTTCTTTCAGCATTATCAGTATGGGGATCAGAACAGAAGACACAATGTTATTCCTACTCTTACACATCATATGAGCATAAGTACCAACTGAGTCCTAGCAGAAGGAGTAGACAGTGACCAGATGAGAGCAATCTGAATATTTCACATTCATTATATTGTATTTAGACTGAGTGTGGTTTACAATCAGCACCTTGTCAGACTGAAATCCTATCAAGCAGCTAGAATAAAAGGGCTCTGGTGAGAGAAGCTATTGTTTAATGAGGAGCATATGTAGGTAGTTCCCAGGTTACGAATGAGATCTGTTCCTGTGTCTTTAAGAATTTGTAGGTAAGTCGGAACAAGTTCATATGGTTCTTATTTAGCCTTATGCCTTACTTCAGTGCCAGAAAAGGCTAGACGCCTTTTCAATGATTTAAATCTGCACATGCAGCAAGTGAGGATGACTATGACGAAGAATTGTAGCAAGTAGGGGTTGGTTCAATCATTTCAAAATGAGGGCAAATTTACATAACATTGAAGGGCAAGTATGAGTTGTCTCTTAAGTTGGACGTTCGTAACCTGGGGACTGCTTATACACAAAATGTTCATCAAAACTGAATAATATACCTGTGCGTTAGAAAACAAGCCCCACATCTGGACACTGCAGAGCACCAAGGTACTATAGGTATTAATGAGCAGACATGGTGGCATGGCTTTCCCCTATGATTACCAGTATTACACTGTTTTGCTGCTGCTTACTTCCTGAGAAGTGTTGTGATGCCTGGCCCTGAGTCAGCCATCTTGTGAACAAGAAGTAGAAAAACAGAAAGAGCCTGTGTCCACACAGGCATTTTTTAACAATTTAACAAATGTTCCAAACCAAACCCAACCCAATGTCATCAAGTCCATTCTGATTCACAGTGACCCCCACTGGGTTGTCAAGGCTATAAATCTTTACCAAAGCAGACCACCTCATACTTTCTTCTGGAAAGCAGCTAGTGGGTTCAAACCACTGACCTTCCTTCTGGTTAAAAGCCAAATGTCTTAACCACTACACTACTAGAGCTCCACAACAAATGTGAGCAACTGTCTACATCTAGACTTCATCCTGTGTGAGGAAAATAAACCTCTATTTGCTTCAGCTACTATTAGCTGGTGAGATCAAGATATCTCTCTTACCTGTGAGGACTCCGAAGGGCCAGAGCTGACCTGGACGGGGTTCAGAACAGTAGGGATTCCTGGAATAGGCCTCTGTGTTGGAAAAGTTGGGGCAGGGTGGATGAGTGGAGGACTATGTCCAAAGGCTGAGCCCAAGGTTTGCTGTCGGCTTAAGATTTGTTGATGCATATGGAGTGATACAGGTGCAGAAGGGTAGGTGAAGCTCAAGGCAGGGCTGCAATTGGGGAGATTAAAAAAAAAGAGAGAGAGCATCACTCACCCTGTACTAAAGAGACTGTCCCAAGTACACGACGTTTGTACCTTTATGCTTGTAATCTTACTACCCTGTATCATATTGAGTCTGTCAGTTTAGTTCAGAAGTTCAAAATGCTTATTGGCAAACATCTTGAGAACTTCCAAGAGAAAGATTACTAAGATGAGATACATACATGCACGTGCACATACACAGACCTGAAAAGATTCTGCAAAACTGAAATAAAGGGCATCAGTTCAATAACAACTATTTATTGCAATAACAAACTTTATATTAAAAAAAAGAGACTGGGGACCTCATGCTTTATAGGACTTTTATTGGCTCTGTACTTCCGTATGCTCCTGTGCATGGAGCAATTCTTTTAATCTTGGCTCACCCTGCGCACGCTCATATGTCTCCAGATCTTATTACAAGAGGAAAGAAAATCAATTGGTTAAATGTGTTTTGAACACCATGCTTGTCATATCACTCATTTGTTTGTAAAGATGGAAAGCTTGGTTCATCCAGAATGCCACCTAAAGAATTTTCATCAGTGCCGTCTGGTTACAGAAGCTGATGGATTAACCTCTCCCTGCTGAAATCGGTGATCAATGTGCTTCGATAGAGGGATATTCCAATGGGAGAGCACAGCTCCCTCTTCCAGTTAAACAGAATTAAATGTCTATTAATGGCCATTATGCATGCTAATGTCTGTCACTGCTTCATTATGCCCCAGGACTTCCCAGGCTACAGTAAGTTCTGAGAAGTGGTGATATTACCTAAAGATTACTTGACTAGTAGGCAGGGCCAATCGCTCTTTGTGCCAACACAGCTTAGGAATGAAATCCTCTTGAAAGAATGGTGGGCTCTTGAAAAATGCATTGAAAACTGTAACTGTATTCTGAAAATTTCTTAAAAAAATCAGTGAATAAAAATACATATATCTATATATGTAAAAATACACACACACACACACACACACACACGGGAGCTCTGGTGGCATAGTGCCTAAGACATTTGAATGCTAACCAGAAGGCTGGCAGTTCAAACCCACCAGCCACTCCTGGGAAGGAGTGGGCGATTTACTTCTGTAGATATACCGCCTTGGAAACCCAAGAAGGGGTCGCTATGAGTCAGATCCAACTCGATGGCAGCAAGTTTGGTATTTGGTATATATACATGTGTGTGTGTGTGTGTGTGTGTGTATATAGTGTGTGTGTGTGTTTCTGTATATAGTATGTATGTATCTGTCCCCACCTCTTTCCTGTTATGTAATACCCAGAAAGAATTAGTTTCTTGTAATGTCAAAGGTAGAACTCTTGCAAATTTCCAATCTGGTGTGTTAATTACTATTGCTGTTAAGCACATTAACTGAGACTATTATAATTACAATAACAAAATCCAAACCATTTCAACAAGTTTAAGTAATAATTCCAAAGATATACTCTGTTCATTAATGTGACTCCACATTTTGCCTATCTGACTACAATCCATAAAAGGCGCCTTCAATGGGATTACATTACAATTATTCCTACAGAGAATCTTGCATTAAAATAGCTTGCCCATTTAAGACTGAATATCATTAAGAATATCCTAGAAGAATTTCACGGAGCTTGAGGACCTCTCCTTTCATTTGGCATTGTATTTCTTTAATAAAAGAAAGCAGAAACATGGTGAAAACAGTCATTGTTCACAGTAAGTTAGGGAGAAATCAGTAGTAATATTCTGCTTCTGTAGTGCTATAGTTTCTGCCAGCATTTCCGTAAGCAACCATGAATGATTACAGCAAGACTTAGTAAGGTAGCCAGTGTGGATGATTGATAGGGCATTAATCAAAAGATGCATATCTGCCTCAGAATTTGTTCACAAGCTTTCTTCTAATAGCTGATTTCATGTTCACTGAGCTCTATGCCAGTTTGTCCAATTTATTTTATGGTGTACAAGCCATTCATCAAAAAACACAATGATTTAACACCTCCCCCCTTTCCTTTTGGTGAATGGGTATTACTAAGTATAACTACCTTAGTCTGTTCATTAAAACAAAACAGTACAGAACAAAACCAACTACACATATAATTATAATGTCACACTGACTTTGCAGGAACCTCCGTCCACTCTTCTGGACTTCCATGAACTCATACTTATCTGTGGGGCTTAGGCAGGGAGCTTCTAGGGTCATTTACACTTCTAATTGGGAGACACAATATTTTGGGGTTTAAAGAGTCATCAGACCCTAATTAAGAAATAAGACTATTAAAGAAACCATTTCACAAATCAGAAAATGTCTTTGGTTTTATATGTAAGTAATTTATAAATGTTAATAGCCACATAGGCTAAGTACATTTTTACTTTTTAAAAGATGTAGGAGAGAAGACAAAATGAGACTTAGGGTAGCGATGACTAGGTGAAGCACAGAGACATTTTCAGGGCAGTGCAGTGCAGTATTAACAGTATGATACAGTAACGGTACTTATAGCAACCCTATAGGATAGAGTAGAACCCCACAGGGTTTCCAAGGCTGTAAATCTTTATGAAAGCAGGTTGCCTCATCTTTCTCCAATGGAGTGGCTGTTGAGTTTGAATCACCAATCTTTTGGTTAGCAGCAGAACCACCAGAGCTGCTATGAGTTATAATTGACTCTGTAGTGTGGGTTTTTACTTTAACAGTGGACACATGACATTATGCATTTGCTTTATGTGAACAATGGACTTCAGTCAATAATGTATCAGCATTCTTTTATCAATTGTAAGAAATGTAAGATGTTAACAAAAGGAAAACGATCTACAGGCAGGTAAAGAGTATATAGGAACTGACTCTACTTTGTCTGCATTTTTTCCGCAAACCTAAAGCTGCTCCAAAAAATGTCTATATATATTTTTTTTTAAATAAGGTTAGCATTCCTACTACAGTTCCTCAGGTACACCATTTCCTTGTCCTCCATGGTGCATTCTCCCCAACTTTATCAAGCACAGGAAAGGGCTGTGAAGTCTTTCAACTCATTTTAGTAATGTCCCCTTTCTGGGGTGTTATTTCACTGGTGAAATCAGGTGACAGGAACAAACAATTCTGTAAAATCTACATCAACTATTAGACTCCGGGGGATATGAGAAGATGCAGGATGGAAGAATGATTTTCAGCATTCACCGCATATCCCTAATGAACCAGAAACAGAAACACACTCTTCTCTGCAAGCAGACTTGGGAGAAGAGCTGGCTGTGATCCTTCTGCTGCCATTGGCTTTTGCAAGGTGTTGCAGGAAGGAAAGCCACTTGGCTCCCAGTTTACAGAGCTGACTTAGGACGTGATGTGACAAGCAGAATGTTCTTGCTTCTGTCACAGCATCAGTGACCAGACTGAGGAGCCAGGCCTTCTCCTACTCTCAAAAAACTACCTAAGAGTGCTCAGGCCAATTTTTCTAAGGATATAGCAAGTAATGGGTGACAACTATGGATTGTTATTGTTGTTATGTACCATCGAGTCGGACCCGACTCATAGCAACCCCTCCTTGGGTTGCTGAGGCAGTATCACTACGGAAGTAGATTGCCCCATCTTCCTTCCAAGGACTATGGATAGGAGAGTAGTACTAAGAATAAGAGGAACAATGCCCTTTCTTGGAAGACTGCACCTCCCACGTGCACCCTCGTGCTCTCCTGGGCAAGAAAAACATACGCAAGGAATCTCTTAAGAAGTCTCTGGGTGGTGCAAATGGTTAACATACTTGACTGCTAATCGAAAACTTAGAAGTTCAAATTCACCCAGAGTCATCTCAAAATAAAGGCCTGGTGATCTACTTCCCCTGCACCCCTCCCCCTCAAAAAACCAACCATGGAAAACTCTACAGAGCACAGCTCTACCTTTAACACATGGGGTAAGAGAAGTAATAGACTCAATGGCAACTGGTTAAAGAATTTTGGGTGGGAAATGAGAGAATAGCACCACTACTTTCTACTCACTAAACCTAAGCAGAGGTGGGTCAGGCATCCCAAGCAGCTCTTGCCTCTTAGGACAGCACAAGTCACTATGGTGACTTGACCTATCTTCTTCCTGGAACCTTTTTTTCAGACTTTAGCACCCTGATTCCCTCCTGTTCTGGTTACCTAGTGCCACTCTGACAATAATATACCACATGGGATGGCCTTAACAAACAGGAGTTTATTCTCTCACAATTTGGAGGCTTTAAGTTCAAGTTCAAAGTTCCAGGTTCTAGAGGCTGGGTGAAAGCCCCTCAACCTTGGGATCCAGCTCTGCCTCCTGCTCCCAGCCCACTGGAGCTAGCGGCATTTCTTCACTCAGACAGCTACTGGCTGCTGAGACTGAGAAGCCCAAGGTTGACAAGGAAAAAGGCACAGTCCTGATGAGCCACACGGCAGGCCCTTAAGTCCATTTTAAGTCCCAAGGTCGGCAGAGTATAGCAGGCTGCTGAGCAACGACACGGCTACATGCAGGGTCCAAGCATGCCATAGGCTAGAGACCATTCTAAAAGCTTCTCCTTAAATACAGGAAGCAGACCACAACCTAAAGGCAGCTACTTAGCTGCTTGTGGTGGATCCCACCATGGAACTGATTGCCAGTCTCATCATGGAGAATAACTACCACCAGCTGCCCAGCCACTCAACCAGGCCCAGCCAAGTTGACACACAAACATAACCATCACACCTCCCATCATTCAGGTCCCAGTTTAAATATAACATCCTCAGAGAGGCCTTTTCAGACCAAGGCTCCCACCTCAAGCAGCCTCTATGCACCTCCTCTCCCAATGACTGTCTACATTTAACAATTTTATTATCATCACAGAAATGTCTGAGATAATATTCTCTCCTTCCAGAATGTGAGCTCCAGGTAAGGTGGGTACAGGTCTCTTGTTCACTACTGACTCCCTGGTACCTAGAACCTGGCCTGTCACTTAGTAAGCACTCACCGCTGAATCTCTTCCTTGTTCTATTAGCCTCCTATGGTTGCTGTCACAAATTCCCACAAACGTAAAATAACAAACATTATCTTATAGCTCTGGAGGTCAGAGGTGTAAATGGGTCGGCAGAGCTGTCTCCTTCTGGAAGAGCTAGGGCAGAATCTGTTCCTTACCTCTTCCAGGTGCTACAGGATGCCCACATTCCTTGGCTTATGGCCCCATATTATTCCAACTTCTACTTTTGTTGCCACATTTCCTTCTCAGAATCTCCTGCTCCCGTTGTGATATTACCTGACCCACTGGGATCCTCAAGGATGATCTCCCATCTTAAGACCCTTAACCTAATCACACCTGCAAAGTTCCTTTTGCCATATATGGTAACATATTCACAGGTTCGAAAAATTAGGACAGGGACATTAGTTGCCCTCAAGTACTGCTGTAGAGTCGATTCTGATTCACAGCAACCCTATAATAGGACAGAAAAATGCCCCATAGGGTTACCAAGGATATAATCTTTACAGAAGCACACTGCCACATCCATCTTCCAATGAGCAGCTGGTGGGTTCTAACCACTGACCTTTGGGTTAGCAGCTGAGCAGTTAACCACTACACCACCAGGGGCCTTCTATTCTGCTCAACATAATCACTTCAAAGAAAAATATGTTTTCCTCTGGAAACTACAATTTAGTGTCTGTGAAACAGTATTCCATAAGCAAAGTTAGTACAGAACTTCAGCAGCTGAGGATAGACATGGCTTGATGATGGAGATCAGAAAATTCTACTCTTCAGAGGCCCTGGGGGGGGGGGACGACAAACTCCTAAATAGTTCTACACCTCATGTATTCATTCATATGATTTCCTATAAATTTAAAACATCAATATTGTTGAATAGTTTTATAAACCTCTACATCTCCTCTGAAGAACACAGGCACTTTCACACTTATTTATCTTTCTCTGGTAGCACAAATGGTTAAGCATTCAACTACTAACCCAAAAGTTGGAGGTTTGAGCCCACATAGAAGTGCCTTGGAAGAGAGGCCTGGTGATCTGCTTCCAAAAGGTCACAGCTTTGCAAACCCTACAGAATGCAGTTCTACTCTGCACACAGGATTGCCATGAGTCGGAATCAACTCAAGAGCAAGTGGTTTGGTTTATGGTTTGAGCTTTCTTAGTTCATAAGGCCTTCACATTTCCGCTCATTCTTATTCTTTCTTACAGATCATCTAAAAAGATATTAACTTTACATTCAGAGTTTTGAATTCTCTTCATTCAACATTTAATAAAGCATAATTTAAAAAAAAAACACCTATTTTTATCTTTCATATCTTTTCTAAAGGACTACATGAACAATGTGGCAATTTTTAAAAAGCCAAACATTTGTAAGATGTTCCATCTTGTTCATCTGCAACTCCTAACTGTCAACGTATACTTAAGTCAGTAAGGTTGGTAGGAAGTAAGAGTTAGATGACCCAAATCTTCTCAAGAAGCGTGCCAATGGGGTCATGAGCTTCCAGAGATAATGATTCTCTCTCCTCAGACAGAGCTCCAAGGAACACAAAGAACAAGAAAAAGGAATGTTGAGTCTGAGAAATACGGAGCTAAACAATCACAGGACCTCCTGGAGCTGTCACTAGGCTCACATACATTCTTAAAGTCTGCCCTAGGACAAAGGTAGCAGCAGTGCTGGGTGGAGCTTCTTGAGACAAGTGAGCACACTTTGACAAACACTCTTCTACGACAAGAGTTACACAGCCGAAATAAATTAATATAAATATAAAGTTGCCCTTTATGTTTTTTTAAAGAGAAGAAAATGAAAAAAGATGTGGGTTTTAGATACTTGACTGTAGTATGTGTGGTGTCCTCATCCACCAAATATAATGTCTATCCATCCCACTAGATTTGTGGCTATTGTATTTTTTTGTTTCTAAAAATACCTATTTTTAAAGTAGCAATATGCAGTCCGCAGTAACTCATGCAGAATTCTGAGCACAGTGAAATAAAAATAACTATTCATGGTCAGTTCCACTTTGACGTTCAGCTCTGAGCTGAGTTAAAAGTGATCAGCTAACTGCTGCCCAAATGGGAAACAGTTCTGTTTCTCAAAGATTTTAAAATAAAATTGCAAAGTCTGAGTCTCTAAGAAGGTTCAAATGTATTTATTCTCTATCAATAATCAGAGGTAAAGGTCCGTCAATCTTCTTTTGCAAACAGTGATCAAATTTGGCAATTTCAGCAGTGCTTTGTTCCTTAATAGTGCAGTAAACAGCACCCCACTTACCTCAAAGTCAAGGAGCTCTGCTGGTGTAGTGCCTAATTCATCTGACTGCTAACCAGAAGGCTGGAGGTTCAAACCCACCAGCCACTCCATGGAAGGAAGACTGGGCAATCTACTTCTGTAAAGATTTACTGACTTAGAAACCCAACGGGATCGCTATGAGTTGGAATCGACCCCATGGCAGTGGGTTTTGTTTTGGTTATCTCAAAGTCCTCTTGACTGGGAACCTTAACAACTATCCCCATTTTGGCTAAAAATTGGGGAATAAATATATAGGGAGGATTTTGATCAACTAAGATAAATGTCATAAAACCCACATGCTACACTTCTACTTTGTGCATATCCCATTTGTATTTCCAAAGAATAAAATAATCATTCGTAACCAGAAAGATACACATTAATTATAATCAATACATTTTTAATACATCAATATTTATGTAATAATTTTTTAATTATAATAAAACTTTGGAATTTATAATCATGTTTGAGTTTCACAACAAATATTACTTTTTCATACCATGTACGGAAAGCCTTGTGATAAATCTGTAAATCAAATTTGTATTTAAATCCTGTAATGAGATGTAAGTGGGGACACTCAAAGTTCATATTCTAGAAAATCACTCATTAAACATTCATTCAACCCTACTAAACACACAAAATAAACAAACCAAACTCCTTGCCATCCAGTTGGATTCGACTCATAACGACCCCTCCTTGGGTTTCCGAGGCAGTATCATTACGGAAGTAGATTTCTCAATCTTCCTTCCGGGCAGTGGCTGCTGGATTTGAACCGCCAGCCTTCTGGTTAGCAGTCAAATGCCTTCATTAATATTCAAATCAAATGGATAAAACCCAATTAAAATAGCATATAAGAAAAACCCATAATATGTTTTAAAAATGCTTCAGGAATTCTGTATCTGTCAGGGGGTGAGAGGGTAGACAATAGGGTGGGTTACTTAATAATGGGACGAGAAAATAAAGCTGCATAGTTTGGCTGGCTGCAGTCCTTTATACTGGAAAGGGCAAATAGGGCTAATTACAATATTGAAGAGGACTATTTTAAATAAGAAAGAAAGAAAACAAACTGAGGAATAATAAGAAAGATGGCAAGTGGATGGATGACTCAGCACTGTACACTGAAAGGAAAACTTTCCATCTTGTTCGTTTAGTGACTTTAATTCACATGGCATTTTAACCTTCCCTAGAATAATAGTATTTCCTAAAAATTGCCATGGAATAACTCCTCTTCGCTTAAGCACAGTGCCAGGTTCTTTGTGCCAATGTATAATATATATGGGGTGAAGAGAATGTATGTAACTGAACAGCACTCTACACAGTGTGTTATTTATATTTGCTTCCATGGAGAGATCCACTGGCTCCCAGAGTCATCTAGGGAATGCCTCAATGGTCTGGAATGCCCTGTGATTATCAAAGGACTAAACCCACTGGGCCCTGGTGTGGGTGGCAATGGGGAAGACGTCAATCACAAGGACACCATCTCTTTAGTGCTTTCTGGAATCATATATAAAGAGTAAAAATATGAGGCATCTTTGAATTCTTGCACAATGTCCTGCTTTAAATATAAAATTAACTCCAATTTCCTTCTGGCCACCTATAAACACTTACTTTTTTGCAATTGCCCTGGTGTTTAATGTTGTCCTATGTTGTTGTTGTTGTTATTTGCTGTCGAGTCGGACCCGACTCATAGCGACCCCTCCTTGGGTTTCCAAGGCAGTATCACTATGGAAGTAGATTGCCCCATCTTCCTTCTGAGGAGTGGCTGGTGGGTTTGAACCCCCAGCCTTCTGGTTAGCAGTCAAGTGCCTTAGGCACTATGCTACCAGAGCTCCCAATGGGACACAATATTGAAAACTCATTTAAAAGAAACTTGAATGATTCTATTATGATGCATTTTTTCAAGTAAGGGCAATGGGTTAAGGAACTTAATGCTGCAATAAATCCAGTTTTCCATGCTGAAGAACCAAATGACAATAATATTTACTTTCCAGTATCCCTTGTCCCTTCCTTCTCCCATGAAACTGTTATTGGAGGTAAAAATCAGTTAACGTTGCATCAAGGCAATAGTCAACATTGAGTTTACAAGAGTGCTTAACGATTTGAGAAATTGGCTTTAAGGGAAAAGGGAAGGGGAAAGGCATTCTAATCAAAATGAAATTTTGTGGCTATTTTGTGGCTGTTTTACTAACAAGGTCACCCAGTTTCTGGTTACAGCTGTGGAATTTACCACACAACAGCTCCAATTCAAATTAAGAGCGATTTTTCCAGTTTTGCAAAGAATGGGCTAATAGCTATCATTATTTGTGTGTGTGAACATAGGGGCATATGTGCATGTGTTTGTTTCTACTTGACAGTAAACAATAAACCTTTCACAACAGTTCCCAGTACAAATTTAGTAGAAAAACCAGTCCAGCCTCAGAAGAAATGGCACCCAAATAACACACTCACAAAATGAGTATTATAGCATTTGCATGCAGGCCTATGTATTCTCTGAGTAATGCTTTCAACAAAAATACATTAAAACCAAAAAAAAAAAAAAACCTCACTGCCATCTAGCTGAATCTGACTCAGAGACCCCTCCTTGGGTTTTCGAGGTAGTATCGCTATGGAAGTAGATTACCCAGTCTTCCTTCCAAGGAGTGGCTGGTGGGTTTGAACCGCCAGCCTTCTGGTTAGCAGCCTTAGGCACTATGCCACCAGAGCTGTTGTTGTTGTTGTTGTTATGTGCTGTCGAGTCGGACCTGACTCATAGTGACCGCTCCTTGGGTTTCCAAGGCAGTATCACTACGGAAGTAGGTTGCCCCATCTTCCTTCCGAGGAGTGGCTGGTGGGTTTGAACCCCCAGCCTCTGGTTAGTAGTCAAGTGCCTTAGGCACTATGCCACCAGAGCTATTAGCTTTATATTATGAAAGTGTTCTTAAAAGCTAAAAAATCTACTTGCCATTAAGCACTAAGACTTTCATGAACATGAATTCAGTGACAAACTCTCCAGAGAAATGTGGCTCGAAGCACTCACATTTTGTAACTGATCAATGATATAAATATGGTTACAAAAATCATATACTAATATAAGTATAACCAGTTTTTTTAACATCATCAGGTATTATTATTATTATTTATTCATTATAAATAGCATTTATCACCAATCCCATTAGTTATGCTTCCCAAGTAAGGATTTGTGGGAGAGTAAGAGGTGTGGCCTGGTAGACAAAAAATAGTAATCTTGGAGTTAGACCCACCAGGTTGAATTTGTGGTTCTGCCACTTTATAGTAGTTGAATGCCTTTGATTCAGTCCACTAACCTTTCTGACCATCAGCTTCCTTATATGTAAAATAATATAACCTCATTGTGAGCCTCCAAGGTTTCCTATTGCTATCAGATTAATGGTCCACCATAAAACAAACCAAACTAAACCTACTGCCATCGAGTCGATTCTGACTCATAGCGACATACTCAGGCATAATTTAGCCCTTGCCCACGTCTCTAACTTTCTGCCTTGATAACCTTCCCTTTGGTGTTATCTACTGCTGTGGCTGGCTGACAGTTCCTCAAATACCCTCTACTCTTCCCATCTCAAGGCCTTCATTTGCTTGTTGTTGTTCTTAGAAAGTTGTAGAAAGCTCTTCCATGGTGGCCTGTCATCATCCTCTGGCTCTCAGCTCCCTGATAAGCCCACTTGAATTAGGCCATCTCTCTGCTATTCTTTCACTGCACTGACCAGGATCCTGACCAGCCCATTCATTCATTCATTTATTCATTAATACTGTCTCCAAGACTTTTCACTCCATGAGTTAGCTAGTTTCCTGAGGGTCAGGGTCATGCCTGTCTATTCACTACTATAGCCCCCATGCCCAGCACGATGACAATTAAATAGTTCAATATTTTGTCAAGTATTTTAGGAATCAATGAGTAATTAATTAAATGAAGCACTATGTAAAACTACTACCACAGCTGAGAGGAAACAAGAACTATCTTTTTGAATTAGTAGTATTTAGTTTTACTGATATTGGGGAAAGAGAAGTTTGTCTAATAACTTTTTGAAGATAGAATCAGAGAATTATAAAGACACTGGTAATCTGTCACTGTATTCATCTATTCTTCGCTATGTCTCCCAACTCAGTTTCACATTGTTTCTCTAATATAAACAAGATCTTTACATTTGGCAACAGCACACAGCCAAAACGGTAGAGGCCAGGATAGTTTGTACCTGGCCTCCAGTAGCCTCAAAAGATTTCCCAGATTCATCTTCCCCTGGGGTCTTATTGTGGCTAAGGGTGACAAAGCACACTGCAGAAACATGGCTTGCTTTCAATACCTGACAGCTTGTTGCCAAAGGGAAAACATGCACTGACCTGTAAAGTTATAGCTCTCTGTACCCACCTGAGAAGGTGCTGTAGAAGATGAAATGTCATTTTCTTTTTGAAGTTTCTATTGTAGTTTGGGTGAAAGTTTACAGAGCAAATTAGTTTCCCATTCAACAATTTATACACATTTTGTTTCGTGACATTGGTTGCAATCCCTTCAGTGTAATGGGACTATTATTGCCCCTTCCTCTCTAGGTTCCCCATTTCCACTTATCCTTCTTTCCTGGCCCTACCTAACTTTTCAGCTGTTTTTGGGCAAATGCCATCCTTTTGGTCTCATATGGTTGGTTGTACAGATGAGTAAGCTCCTCCCTGGTATTATTATTCACCTTCTAGGCCTGTCTATTGTTTAGCTCAAAGTTGATCCTCAGGAGTGAAATGTCATTTTCACTGAGATTTCTTTCCTGGTCATGCCAGACTTAAAACCACAAATATGAAAACATCTTTATTTTGGCCATGAAATAGGAAGTCAGAGAGCTGTAATAGGTGGGTCAGAAATTAATGGCTTATTCATTTATTTGTTCCTTTTAGATTTTCCCAAAGACTACAAGAAGATGAAGGTCACATTAAATACCTTCTCTTCCATTGGTGGTTCAATGTTCAGGAAAATGGTATCAGTAAAGGTATTTTTCATTTAATGCTATTAATTTGGTATTTGTAACATTAGCCTTAACTATAGAGAGTGGGTCAAATCAGGGACGCCCAAAGCAGCAGGCCAGAAGAGCAGGAGAAAGGGGATTAAAAAACAGGAAGCCAGACAGAGGAACAGTCAGCCACAGAGACCCAGGTGAGGGTGATACAAGAGGTCTCCAACAGCAAGACAAACTTGTCTGTCGGTTTGTCCTACTGTGGTGACATGTAGACGTGAGTTTTGACGCTGAGCCTCTGGTGTTTAAAACCCAGCAAAATGTACATGGTGCACAGGTTACAGCCCAGCTTATAGACTGAGACAGACTAGGAAGAAGGAAGAGGCCATCCACTTCTGAAAGAATTGGCCAGGGAAAACCTTATGAATAGCAAAGAAACACTGTTTGGTACATTACCGCGCACCTTTAGGAATAGTCCGTTTAGGCTA
>NW_006921664.1:7372134-7414979 GCF_000298275.1 Orycteropus afer afer | reverse complement strand
AGGAATTGTGGGGCTGGCGTGGGATCGGGCAGTGTTTCGTTCTGCTGTGCATGGGGTCGCTATGAGTCAGAAACGACTCGACGGCACTTAAGAACAACAACATAGAGAGTGGGAGTTACTATAATGGATAAATGTGAATCATCTAATCTTACATGGGTCTTTGGGTGATAGAAAAGTGAAAACTTCCTGAGAAATCATTATTATTTCATCACATACTTCCACAAGTAAATTAGTCACTTTCTTAAACTATAATTTTAGTTATGAGATACAAAATTAGACTTCTCATAGACATTTGAAAAATACATTCAAAAAGTTTGACATATTTAAGTACTAACATTTGTCTTATCTGGTATTTTTAAAGCAGCCCGCTTCAGTAAGTGAACACATAAACACCAATTGACATTTGCTAGTTTGAATCCTTTTATTTTGTATCCATTCCTCTGTGTGCATATAAAAATATATTATTTGCATAGACATAATTTCTGAAAGCCAAAATTATTCATCTACCACAAACAAACTTCCTTTAATTAGAATTCTAATCACTCATCAGATGGCTCTTTAATTTATTCACCCAAGAAACATTAGGTGAGTGACGTCACTCAGCATGGATGTTCTAGGGATGGCAGTGTGCAGAAGAACAAGTATACATAGTACTCGGCCTTCTGGAGCTGGCATTCTACTGGATGGACATAGATAATAAACTAGTTAAGTGAGAAACAGATAGCAAAGTAGTAAGTAAGAAGTAAATAAGGGAATTTCAAATAGTGTAAATACTATTATTAGCTTCTTTAAAACATTTGAATTAGGACTATGGTGAAATGAGTTCTTCTATGTGGCATTTTGCCTTGGTTCTTTGGAAAAACATCTTGAGATATTTTTCCCCTGAGTCCTAAGGAGTTATCTTTGCCCTAGTTTTCTTTCTTCTCCAGAGGATCTGTTAATTTTGTCCAGGTGGACTGACATTGCCCGAGTAAGTTGTAAACAACTTGATTTGATACTTTCTGTCCTGACCTGGGGTGCAGCTTGCCCTGTGATTGGTACATATTTTGCAGGGGTTGGTCAAGATTATGCAAATAAGGTTATAGCTCAATCACATCTACTACCCAAATGAAGTGTCTGTGGCCTACTGAGAGGGGATTGGTCAGTTTGTGGCCTTGGTAGGAGGGTCATGCCTTGCAACTGATGAGAAGTTTAAGATATAAGCAACCAGAGGTTTTTCAGACTGAAATATGTAAGAAGAGAAGCAGCAGGAAGAAAGAAGAAAGATGAAAGAGAAAGAGGAAGAGAAGGCAAGGAACCTCCTAAAAGAGCTGTAACGCTGGTCAAGGGCTCTAATACTAGAGATAGTGGAAAGGCCCAAAAAGGGCCCAGGGGCAGAGTTGGCAGTGACAGATGGCAGAGCCAAGAGGAACCTGTCTTCAAGGGGCTGAGAGGAAACCTGCATGGTCAAGAGAAGTAGAGAAAGCTGTCCTGCACTAAGAAGAGAGACTTTGCCTCCATGCTTCCTGATCCTGATTCTGAGTTGTAGCCTGTTGATCGTCATCCCAAATTGTACCAGTTCCTTAATAAAATGCTTACCTGTAATTATGGTCTGTGTTCTGTGTGGCTATTTCAATGAATTATCTAACCCAGAGGAATAGTAGAGAGGGATAGCTGTATCAGAATTGGAAAAAAGGTTGGAGTGTGGAGGTATGTTTGACTTCCAGCTCACAGAAATCAACCTTGGGCTGATATTGATTCACCTTATCTGCCCGGAAGTTAGATAGGTTTGGGTGACACTACTACTACTACTACTACTACTACTCCCATCATTTCACAGGGACATAATTCTGAAAGAGATAGTGATGGCATATTTTAGGAAACTGAACAAATGTCTTTAAACATGGAATGACTTATTTAGGAACTTAAACAGCATAATTACCCTATGCACTGCCAATGCTGTTTTTGTTAGCTGCTGTCAAGCTGGCCCCCATGGACAAATGACTGAAACATTGCCCAGTCTTGAACCATGACCATGATCGGTTTCAGATTAGACCACTGTGATCCATATGGTGGCTGGTTTTCAGAAATATCGCCAGGCCCTTCTTTCTAGTCCACTTTAGTCTGGGAGTTCCACTGAAACATGGTCAGAATCATAGCAACATGCAAGCCTCCATTGGTAGACTGGCACTAGATGTCACTAGATGGGAATGGAACCCAGGTCTCTCTCATGGAAAGGAAGAATTCTACTACCAAGCCATCAATGTTTGGTACATAGTAGAATTTAAAGATATCTCAAGTACATACTCTCCCTGTATTTTTTACCCTTTTTAGACTTTCTTACTTCTTTCCTTTCCTCATTCATAGTGGTTCTATAACTTTTTAGATTTCATAAAATGAAGCTTAGACACAGGAAAGCAAAGCAGTAACATCTGTCCAGCTAAAGAATGGTAAATGATGCCTGTGACAATAATTAAAGCTGATCTAAGTTCTATTCTGTAATAATGGGTCTTCCATAAGTCAGAATCAACTTGACAACAACAGTCACAAATAGGCTTCAGAGTTGGGTATAAGTGTAGTCATGTTCCAGCTTTGCCACCAAACAGTTGTGCAAGCCTTACTTATCCTTAGGCTCTCTGAAGTTATATCTTCATATTTGTAAAGTACAAATAATAAGACACCCACTACATATGCAAGGGATGCTCTTTATTACATTGGCATGGATCTGCAATAGCAGAATGATGATCCTAACGTTTTTGGACTTCAGTGGATGGAGAGTCCATCCAGGCAAAGAGATTCCAAAGCCTAACCATGCTGAGCTGGTGTCACTCAAGTCTGGCTTGGAGGAAGTGTGCCAGTCTCAGAACTCTGGCCTGGCTGTCCTCGTACTCATTCTGGTGACTATTCCTGGGGCCATGGATTTCCTTTTACTGTAACTTCATTTTGTTGAAATTATTTATTATATGGCTTGACTGGAAGTTATAGCATCAAAGTAGTAGAAATGTGAGTGAGAACATGCAACTGATATTCCCACAGGATCCTTTGTGAACATCATTTCTCTTGCATCTCTTTACTTTTTCTTCAATCTTGCTGCCTTTCCAGCTATTTTGACATTTTACAGTATCTGAAGGGCCTAGATTAGAATATGGTGCACAAAATGATCCCCATGCCATCTTTATTTATGTACCATCTTTACATATTACCCCAGCATTTTCACTGAGGACTTCTTGATCTCTCAATTTTGACCAGGTAATCTAGGCGAATGATCTTCTCCAGTACTTGAGAAAGTATCTATATCATGACTTGAAATGATCATTTCCCTCTTGCCTCCAAGAAGCTATGACACACTTCTTTATTCTCATTAGAGTTGGAAGAAGAAAAAAGACCAGCGAAGTCTGAGGAGACCTTATTACAATACCATGACTCAGGTCCATAGAATTTTCTTGGTTGTAATCTTCAGAGAAGCAGAATCTCAGGCCTTTCCTTCCACAGTGCCATTGGGTGAATTCAAATCACCAATGTTCTGGTTACCATGTGAATGCAAAGCATTTGCACCATCAGGGACCTTATTACAGTGGCTAACTTTCAAACATACTCTAAGACTCATGTTTATGTAATGACTGTTACCATGCAAGCAGAGTTATTTACTTCACCTCATGTTTTAGCACTTTATCAAACATACTAAGAGCCAAGTAGAGTGGCAGCAAATGGTATCATATTGAAAATGGTACTTACACTATTTAAAGACTAATTTGGCTACCAAGGATAATCACTGATAACTGAAAAAAGAAAAGAAAACTTTAATGGAGAATCTTATAGATAAAGTAGTGGCACTTATGATTTCTAGTAAATATGGACACAATACTACTGCTAACACTTTCATTTTCTGCACTGTTGGTGTTTTCATTAATATGAATATTCATCAGGTAGATCCATCAATTAGCAACTAAAGTCACTGTTCATTTAGAGAAACAGACAAATATGAACCCAAATACGTTTTACTAAAAACAAGACTAGTGAAAACAGCCTTTAATATGGCCTTTTAAAGGAGCCATCAGGGGTATGCAAAAATTATAGTTCAAAAAGATTGCTAGTAATTGAATTCTTAAATTATTGGTATAAAAACTTACGGAAAATGAGAGCTACAGTTTATAATCAAGGTGCTTCACTAATTAATTAGAATACTATCTAAATCTATGTCTAAAACAAGCATTTAATTAACTCAGTTCAAAAAAATAAATTATTAGAAGATAAATGAGTAAAATACCTAAAATTTACAAATTGGCTTACATTTATTCCTTATTTACCAATATCAGCCCAAGTTTGATCATTAACAGAGAGAAATATTTTATAGAAAGCAAGCTGCAAAAGTCTGTGTTTGCACCTTCACATGTAAGTAAAGACATAATGGATTGTTTTAAGGAAGTGTCAAAATGCTTCATTGTACAGCAAAGGAATATCGTCAAAATAGAGATCCTTCAAATTAAGCTAAAAATACTTGATAAGAAAACAAAGGAAATAGTCTTTTGCCAGATTTCCTCTGATAACTCTGCCTTCCCATGTCATCTGCATTTATTTTTCATTAGAGAAAAGCCCTGCTATTACTCTTTTTCACATTCCCTGCCAATGTACTCCTGTCTCTTGGAGGTAACAGTTGTGGGACAAGATGTACAGCATGACTGGTCTTTTTATTTCTGCTCGTGTTCTGTGCATGTGCTATGTATCACACCACCAGGTACGAAATCAGTTTTCCTTTACAGAGAGTTATTATTAGTGGCAGAAAGCCTTCTGGATAAAAAGATTTGGCATACTCCTTTCTCTAAGAAGTGGATTTCATCATAAATGAGTAACTGCTATTTTTGTATGGCCTACCAACTAAAGTCGAACAGAAAAAAACACCACTACCACCACCACCCTTTTTTTTTTAAATAATAATTGGCTTTGCAATATTCCATAATGATATTGTACCTGCATCCCAGTTTAGGAACAGTGTCAGGATGTTGTTTTATTCTTCTTTATACATTGTCAATCCTGCAAATACATGCCTACAGGTGCAGGCAAGTGCTGACATTTTATTAGAGAAATAAATAATGGATTCAGGTGCATACATACCTGATTGCACTTGCAGATAAGTGACCATAGGAGCCACTTGCTGAAGAGCTGCTACGGGAATTATTGAGAATCGTGACCAAGGAGTTGGGAGATGTCCTTATCATGGTCTGAAGGTCAAAGCTATGATCGGACAGTGGTGATATGGACAAGGTACGCTTCCTGCTCGGCCTGGCTGACAGCCTGGGGCTGGGGAATCTGGTGCCTGTTATATAAACAAAACAGAACCTCATTACCTCCCATTGTACTCACTAGTTGTTATTTATTGCTCCTCACCTGTGCAAAAGAAGTGAAGGATAAGAAGCCAGCAACTCACAGTGAAGAGCGCCTCTCCTCCCACTTGTGATCTACTAGCGACAATTGAGGAAATTAGGAAGAAGTATTTATCTTCCAGGGACTTACCTCTGGGGAGCTCTGTTTATTAATGTGGAGGCAAAATGATAAATTGCTAAACAAAAGAGAAAGACTTTTATGTGTTATCCTTCTCATTTCTAGTGATTTATGAATCTGACGGCTGCTTAGATATTCCCATCATTAATTCACCACAAGCAACAAAGACAGTGGTTCCCACAGTTACCCAACAACCCCTCCACACACACACCTCAACATGCAGCATTTTAAGGCAACGAGCCAAAGGAAAAAAAATGAATTAAAGTATCCTAAGACAGCAAATTCAGCTTGGTATGCCCTCATTTCCCCATGATTTGTGTAGTTATCTGATCCACGGTACACTGAAAGCTTTACTAAAACTACTTATGGGTAATTACCCTAAATCAGTAGTTCTCAATCAGAGATGATTTTGCCCCCCAGGGGACATTATACATCTGGAGACATTTTTGGTTGTCAAAACTCAGAAAGGGCTACTGGCATCTAGTGGGTAGGGCCAAGGATACTGCTAAACATCCTACAATGCACAAGATAGCTGTCCCCCATCCCAAACTACACAGCAAATACGTATCTGGACCCATAAGAGCTGAGATTGAGAAACCCTGTTCTACATGCCCCTTAATCTAAGAGTCTAAATCCCCTCATCCAAAAAAAAAAAAAAAAACTTATAATCTTGAATGTTGTTTTTGTATTTTCCAAGACGGGAGCAAAAGACCCCACAAACATGGTGATGAGATTCAATCTGCAACTAAGGCATTTTATTTTCCTCTGGAGCTTGCTTCTCCAGTGAGAACGAGTAGAGGATAAAGCATTTGTGAGAATTTTCAGCCTCCAACAAGCTTCCACCAATGGAGTTCTAATCGCTTTTCTATTCCATTTCTATTCCATTTCCCTAAATTATCAAAGTTGTTGTTGTTGTTAGGTGCCAGGTAGTCAGTTCCAACTCAGAGCAACCCTATGTACAACAGAAAGAAACACTGCCCACTCTGGCACCATCCTCTACACCATTGCCATGTCTGAGCTCACTGTTCTAGCCATGAATATCAATTCATTCATTGAGGATATTCCTCTTTTTCACTGACTCTTTACCAAGCATGATGTCCTACACATCATGTAAATAACAGTCACGATGCCTGATGACTGACTGCCATCACTTTTACCTGAAGAGTTAGAAATTAAATGTCCATTTGCATTCAATTTGGGAGCTATTAGACACTTTAAATTGAGGCATGGTGATGAATGTAACCCATAGGTCTGATCCTGCCTTTTCTAGGGTCACATTTATATTATAGAGTTATCAAACTAAAGGTTAATGAAATAATTAAAATTTAATTCCACTAGGTAAGAAGGAAATGAAGGGTTTCTACTTCATAACACAGGTATGCCTACTTACAGGGCCAGGGCTATTTCACAGTAGCCAGATAACTGAAGGAGCAGGTAAGCTTTCAGTACAGAGAAAAGACCAGGCAGTAGGTCTCTAAAAAATCCTCTGGGAACAATTCTCTTCAGAAGAAGTGGGCTTTAATGCAAGATAGCCATCCATGCTTTGAAGAGACTAGTCCCTAGAAGAGGACATCATGCTCAGTAGAGAGTCAGAAAAATAGACACTCAACAAGATGGATTTACACAGTAGCTGCAATAATGATCTTAAACACAGAAAAGATCTTGAGGATGGTGCAGGACCAGACAATGTTTCTTTGTCATACACAGGCTTGCTTTGAGTCAGAACTGACTATACAGCACCTAACAACAACAACATGCTGTGGTAATTTAGGGAAATGGAATAGAAAAGTGTGATCAATGAAAAATAAACCACAAATTAGAACTTAGTAAGTAGCATCCAATGTATGAAACTGCAAAACCAGTATGAATGACAAATTTGGTACCTACTCAGATTTCTCTTTCAGGCATATTTAACGTGAACTCCTTCCTTTACAAGAGTTTGGTTACCAAATGACTTAGGTCATATTAGTATAAAAACAGCAATCCCTAATATGTGCACATCATTTAGTATTTAAATTAGTATTTACCTTTATGATGACACCTGCCTTAGAGGTATATTTCATCAAAGAGGTTTTTCAGTTCAGAAATACATTCTAATTTCCAACAATTCAACAGTAAATCATATTTATTGTCAATGTCCATAGACTCTCAGGTGGTCATCTTTTTCAAAGAGACTAGGTGACTACTGCAGAGTTCTAAATAACAAGATACTCAAAGTAGAGCTGACCCCTAGAATATCTATTATTTTTAAATCACTAACAGGCGCTCTGGTAGTATAGTGCCTAAGGCACTTGACTCTTAATCAGAAGACTGGTGGTTCAAACCCACCAGCCACTCCTCTGAAAGAAGGTTGGGCAATCTACTTCTGTGGTGTAATCACCTCGGAAACCCAAGGAGGGGTCACTATGAGTAGGGTCCTACTTGACCGCACATAACAACAACAACGTCCTTTAAGATCACTGTAGACCCAAAGGGACAATCAAAGCAATAAACCAGTCTTTTTAAATTCTAATGTGTTACTTGTTAAATGAGGAGCTGTGGTAGCATAGTGCCTAAAGCACTTGACTGCTAACCAGGAGGCTGGCGGTTCAAACCCACCAGCCACTCCTCGGAAGGAAGATGGGCAATCTACTTTCATAGTGATACTGCCTCAGAAACCCAAGGAGGGGTCACTATGAGTCAGGTCTGACTCGATGGCACATAACAACTTGTAAACATGCTCCCTCACTGCTGGCTGAAACTGATAATGCTCACTGGTGGAATATTTAAAAGTCTTGTGTTCATCTGAATCTAGTTAATCCCAGTTTCTACCATTACAGAATCCTGAAGATCTGTAACAATGGATCTGAGTGAACAGCTCATACTATCTTGAAATTGGCAGTGTAGCTGGGAATCCAGTAGGTTGTTGTTAGCTGCCAACAAGTCAGCCCTGAATCATGGTGACCACACGCACAAAGGGACAAAACGTTGCCCAGTCCCGCGCCATCCCCATGATCAGTTGTGGAATGAGCCATTGTGATCCACACAGTTTTCACTGGCTGATTTTTTGTTGGTACATTGCCAGGACTTTCTTCCTAATCCATCTTCAGTGGAGTCTGGAAACTCCACTGAAACCTATTGAGCATCCTTAGAATTGTGTAAGTTCCTAATAACAGATGGGTGTTGACTGTGCATGAGGGGCACTGGCAGGGAATCATCTCTTGATTTAAATTCCAAGTAACCATCTCTTATGTCCTATTTAACTAAATCTCTTTCAATTATTTTAGAGGGAAGAATATAACACTTTCAATACTTTCCAACTGTTGAAAACGCTCATCCTAAACACTTCATAACCAAGCAAAGGACATGTTGTTGCTGTTGTTGTTGATGTTGTTAGGTACTGTCAAGATGGCTCCAACTCATTGGAACCTTATATACAAGAGAACTAAATACTGCCCAGTCCTGTGCCAGCCTCACAATCCTTGCTATACCTGAGCCCATCGTTGCAGCTACTGTGTAAATCCACCTCATTACGGCCTTCCCCTTTTTCACTGACCCTCCACTTTACCAAGCATGACATCCTTCTCCAGGGAATGATCACTTCTGACATTGGTGACCAAAGTAGGTTAGACAAAGTCTGGCCATTCATGCTTCCAAGGAGCATTCCAGCTGCACTTCTTCCAGGACAGATCTGTTAGTTGTTCTGGCAGTCTACATTACTTTCAATATTCTTCACCAACACAGCAATTCAAAAGCATCAACTCTTCTTCGGTCTTCCTTATTCATTGTCCAGCTTTCACATACATATGAAGTGACTGAGAATACCATAGCTTGGGTTAGGCACACCTTAATCTTCAAGGAGACATCTTTGCTCTTCACCACCACTTGAAAGAGGTCTTTTGCAGCAGATCTGCCCAATGTAATACATCGTCTGATTTCTTCACTGTTGTTTCTATTGGTGTTGATTGTGAAACCAAGGAATATGAAATCTTTGACAATTTCAATCTTTTCTTCATTTATTGTGAAGCCGTTTATTGGTCCAGTTGTGAGGACTTTCATTTTCTTTATGCTGAAATGTAATCCATACTGCAGACTTTAGCCTTTAATCTTCACCAGTAAGTGCTTCAAGTCATCTTCACTTTCAGCAAGCAAAGCTGTGTTGTCTGAATATAACAGGTTGTTAATGAGCCTTCCTTCAATCCTGATGCCACGTTCTTCTTCATATAGTCCAGCTTCTTTGATTATTTGTTCAGCATACAGATTGTATAAGTATGGCAAAAGGATACAACCCTGATGCACTCCCTTCCTGATTTTAAACCACAGAGTATTCCCTTGTTCTGTTCGAATGACAGCCTCCTGGTCTACGTACAGGTTCCTCATGAGCACAATGAAGTGCTCTGGAATTCCTATTCTTCTAAACATTATCAATAATTTGTTATGATCCATACAATTGAATGCTTTTGCATAGTTAATAAAACACAAGTAAACATCTTTCTGGTATTTGCTTTCAGCCAAGATCCATCTGACATCAGCAATGATATCCCTCATTTCACATCCTCTTCTGAATCCAGACTGCATTTCTAGAAGCTCTCTGTCAATATATTGCTACAACAATTTTTGAATTATCTTCAGCAAGATTTTACTTGTGTGGTATTAATGATATTGTTTGATAATTTCCACATTCTGTGGGCTCACCTTTCTTTGGAATGGGTACAAATATGGATCTCTTCCAGTCAGTTGGCCAGGTAGCTGTTTTCCAAATTTCTTGCATAAAAAAGTGAGTGCTTCCAGTACAGCATCTATTTATTGAAACATCTCAGTGGTTATTCTGTCATTTCCTGGAGTCTTGTTCTTCGTCAATTCCTTCAGTGCAGCTTCGACTTCTTCCTTCAGTACCATTGGTTCTTGATCATATGTCACCTCCTAAAATGGATGAACATCAACCAATTCTTTTTAGTATGTTGTTGTTGTTGTTATGTGCCATAAAGTCAGACCCGACTGATAGCAACCCCTCCTTGGGTTTCCAATGCAGTAACACTACGGAAGTAGACAACCCCATCTTAGTGACTATGTATTCCTTCCATCTTCTTTTGATGTTTCCTGCATCATTCAATATTTTGCCCATAGAATCTTTTAATATTGCAACTTGAGGCTTGAATTTTTTCTTCAGTTCTTTCAGCTTGAGAAATGTTGAGTGTGCTCTTCCTTTTGGGTTTGCTAACTCCAGGTCTTTGCACATTTCATTATAATAATTGACTTTGTCTTTTGAGCTGCTCTTTGAAATCTTCTGTTCAACTCTTATCTTTTCATTTCTTCCATTTGCTTTAGCTACTCTCTGTTCAAGGGCAAGTTTCAGAGTCTCTTCTGGAATCCATTTTGATCTTTCCTGTCTTTTTAATGACCTTTTGCTTTCTTCATGGATGATGTTCTTTATGTCATCCCACAATTCCTCTGCTTTTCAGTCATTGGTGTTCAATGCATCAAACATATTCTTTAAAATGGTCTCTAAATTCAGTGGAAATATAATCAAGGTCATATTTTAGCTCTCATGGACTTCTTTTAATTGTCTTCAGCTTCAATTTGAATTTGTATATGAGCAGTTGATGACCTGTTGCACAATCAGCTCCTGGCCTTGTTTTGGCTCAAGATATTTAACTTCTCCATTGCCTGTTTCCACAGATGTAGTCAATCTGATTCCTCTGTATGTCATCTGGTAAAGTTCACGTGTACAGCCATTATTTATTTTGTTGAAAAAAGGTATCTGCAATGAGTAAGTCATTGGTCTTGAAAAATTCTATCATGCCATTTCCCACATCATTTCTATCACCAATGCCATATTTTCCAACTACTGGTGATTTTTTTGTTTCCAACTTTTGCATTCCAATCACCAGTAATAATCAACACATCTTGATTGCATGTTTGGTCTATTTCACACTGCAGAAGTTGGTAAAAATCTTCAATTTCCTCCTCTTTGGCTTTGGTGGTTGGTGTGTAAATTTGAGTAACAGTGATATTAACTGGTCTTCCTTGTAAGCATATGGAAATTATCCTATTACTGACAGCATTGTACTTCAGGATAGATCTTGAAACATTCTTTCTGACGATAAATGCCATGCCATTCCTCTTCAAACTGTCATTCCCAGCATAGTAGATCATATGGCTGTCTGATTCAAAATGGCCAAACCAGTCCATTTCAATCTTTATGCATTCCATTTCATTTTTTACAACTTCCAGTTTTCCTAGATTCATACTTCATGCATTCCATGTTCTGATGATTAATGGATGTTTGCAGCTGTGTCTTCCCATTTTGAGTTATGCCACATCAGCAAATGGAAGGCTCAAAAGCTTTACTCCATCCACATCATTAAGGTCAACTCTACCGTGAGGATGCAACTCCTTCCCAGTCATACTTTGAGTGCTTTCTGACCCGGGGGGCTCATCTTCCAGCAATATATCAGACAATGTTCCAGGGGAATTCATAAAGTTTTCCAGTACTATATCAGACAGTGTTTCACTGCTATTCATAAGGTTTTTACTGGCCAATTCTTTGAGAAGTCGACAGCCTCTTCCTTCTTCCAATTCTGTCTTCGTCTGAAACCTGTCCACCATGGGTCACCCTGCAGGTATTTGAAACACTAGTGGCATAGCCTCCAGCCTCACAGCAACATTCAGGCCATGGTAGTATGACAAACTGACAGTGGTTAAACAGGTAACACAGAAGACAGTATTTCAAGACAGTGATTTGGGATCCTCTCTTGCAAGGAGCTGCCAGGCACAAGGTGAGCATTTTCAAAACAGCTGAAAAAGAAGTGGTCTAATTCTTCACTGATGATACAGCTTCATTCTTATATACAATCCTAAGAACTCTTCTTGCTCCAAAACAGGTATCTCCAATCTGGCTTTCTGCTAATTGTTTTGTTTCTCTGTTCTAATAAAAAATTCTGACAAAGAAAAAGGAGGTTTCTTTTTATGTGATGAATGATAGGACATCTAAATTCCTACTTAATGACAATCAATTTACCATATACTGAGGCAAATTAAAATTCCTTTAATTAGTTTTTACAAAGTAAAAGGGTAGCTTCATCCTTTATTTAGATAAAAACTGCCACTGCCTGACTAGACATATTCTCATCAAAATGGGAAGGCTGACCTTCCAAGGATTCTCTCTTATTTTAATTCTTTATTTGCAGATTTTAAATAACTAATTTGCATAATAAAACTGAACTGTATTTTTTTTTCAACAATCCCTAATTGAAATGTGGTTTTGATGAATCTGAAATGTAAACTTTCTACTCTACAAAGCCAAGCAACAAACTCCTGCAGAAGACGTGACACATTTCTTTTACTTTGTGTGTGGTAATGATCTCTCCAGGGGAAACAAACACAGGCTTATGTTTCCATACACTGAGGCAAAAGTAGTTGCTTGGGGTCAGTTCTGACTCATGGCAACTCCACATGTGTCAAAGTAGAACTGTGTTCCACACGTTTTTCAATGACTGATTTTTCAAAAGCAGATCAGGCTTCTGAGGCTTAGGCCTCTAATGTTCTGGTTAGCAGCTGAGCATATTAAAGGTTTGCATCACTCAGGAACTACCAAGGAAACTAAGGCTGTAGATTTTACTATCCACTACCAGAGAGCTAGAGCCACTGGGCAGTGCAAACAGTTAATGTGCTTGGCTACTAACTCAAAGGTTGGAGGTGCAAGTCCATCCAAGGACACCCCAGAAAAAAAGGCCTGGTGATCTACTTCTGAAACATCAGTTGCTGAAAACTCAATGGAGCACAATTCTATTTTGATACACATGGGTCACCATGAGTCAAGAATGACTCAACTTCAAGTGATGGTGGTAGCCAGGAGCTGACAAATGCATCTTTTGTCACAAGAGGAATCTCAATAGACTACAAATGGAAATGCACAAGTTCATTGTTGCTACCAGGAAACATGAACAAAACTCAAAGCATAAGCCTTACTCAAAGCTATATTATTATCATAAACTAAGGGCAGTGAGCTTTCATTGACATATAACAGATGTCTGCTTAAAGGACTTGAGCAAAGGAGAACTCTTAGATGCTCTAGAAAGTGATAATCATAGATTAAATAGTCTATACATCTAGATAAGTGACCCAAAGGAATCATTACAAGCCTTGCTGTTGTTAGTTGCAATGAAGTCAGTCCTTGACTCAAGGTGATCTCAGGCACAATGGAATGACACTACCTGATTTGGGATCATCTTCATGATTGGTTGCATACTGGGCAACTGTGATCCATAAGATTTTCCTTGGCTGATTTTTAGAAGCAGATTGCCAGACATTTTCCTAGTTCATCTTCCTCTGATGAACTAGGAAACTCTACTGAAGCCTGTTCAGCAGTATAGAAACACACAAGCCTCCACTGATAAACTGATGGTGCCCATGCATGAAATGCATTGGGCAGGATTGAACCTGGGTCTCTGGCACAGAAGGCAGAGATTCTACCACTGAACATAAGCCTTGAGAGACCCAAAACGAAGTGATATACAATGCATCAAAAACTCCATTTTCTATCACTGCTACGTACTAAAATGAAAGGGGACCCTTCTGTTTTGGACACCTTGGTTTGGTTTTGGTTTTTATCCCCGTGAATATAACTATGCTGATGCTCTCACATATTCTGTAGCAATAAAAAACTCTTAGTGAGATATCATATTTTAATATAAAGAAAACACATAAGGCAAAAATATATCATTTAACATAAATAATATTAAAACCAAGTACAGGTCTTTTTTTTAAATTAATTTTAAGTTAATTAAAAGTCAATCTACCTATTAAATCCATTCCCTTCTTTTGTTAATAAGATAATGGGGCAGGATAGTTGTTTGGCCAATTCACACAGAACTGCCAAAGGATAATCACCTGTACCTTCCAGTTTACCAGTATTTCTGAGCTAAACAGGGAGTCCCAATATGGACAAATCTGTGGAAGTTTCCTAGAAAGCAAAAGGAACTCTACCAGAGCATCAAGTATTGATCATTCCTCCTCCGTTGGTTTGAAAATTCAAACAATTACCCCATTGCTCTATCTTCTTTCAGTTTTATGAAACAGCATTTGTCACCCCAAGGACTGGAGAAAATCGCCCTTCACTTACTATCCATGGCATGAAGATACTCCATGTGGATGGCCCCGGCCCCAGCAGTGGCAGCTGATGGAATGATGTCTGCGTAGGGGCTACGTTGGCCTGCCAGCAGAGCCATTTGGTGATAGTATTCTGCTGGGCTGACTCCAGCATGTGGAGCTAGAAAAGGAGACAAGAGAGGTACAGTGACTAGTTGGAGAAGGTCAAGGAGAAGTTTTTCTTGAGACACCCCAAAGTTCATGTGCCATATAGCCACTTTTTTTAATGGCTCATGATAGCAAAATTTGTTTAATTCTGACTGTGCTTTCACTGAAGCCTATTCAATAGCTTTTATTCAAAACAAGAACAAGAGGAAAGGAATAAAAAAAAATAGAATACATTACAAAATTTTTCATGTTCACTTAAAGAAACCATTGACAGTTGAAAATGATTCACATGTTTATAGGTATATTACTCCTTCCCATTTTGCCACCCCTCAATAAAATACTTTGCTATATCAAGTCACTGTATGTTCACATGTCTTAAAGAGTAGACAACTTAGACAACTCTGGTATCTTTCCACACTTAAAATACTTCCTTAAGCTTCTTGAAAAGAGTCTCTGAGTTAATTCTCAGTAACATAAAGAGCCTGGTTTAGAACTGGAAAAAGGCAGGACAGCTTTAATAACATGCAACTGAGTAATAAGGTGCAATTGTGTGTTCCACAGTTTAAGAGTTGTTTTTTTTTTTTTTTTTTTACAAATCAAAAGGAAAATACACTTACCAATGTGGAGAAGGAGACAGCTTCATAAGCGTGAGATGATAATTGGTTTCTACCTGCCAATTTATGTATAAAAGCAGGCAAGATACTGTAGCAGTTCTGAGGGTGGCGTGAAGATTCAGGGAGACCTGGGTTCAAATCCCAGCTCAACTACTTACCAGGGGCATGAAGTTGCTGGGAGCAATTAATAAAATAATGTACATAAGATGTTTGTTGTTTTTGTTGTGTGCCATTGAGTCGATTCTGACTCATAGTGACCCTATAGGAAAAGAACAGAACTGCCCCATAGGTGTTCCTAGGCTATATACTTTTAAGGGAACAGATCACCTGCACTTTTCTCCCACGGAGGTGCTGGTGACTTTGAACTGCTGACCTTTTGGTTAGCAGTCGAGAACTTAACCATTATGCCACCAGGGTTCTTTCATAAAATGCTGAACACATAGTATATAATCAGTAAAAGTTTGCCTAATTATGTAGAAACACAGTTTAGCAATAGGGCTATGTTATGTTTGACCTTAGTGCCATATGCTTTTTCATCTAGCACACAGGGCAAAGATATAGAAAAAGAAATCTTAGATTTGAACAGAAAAATATTAGTGACATTAACTGTATTTGACTGAGTATTAATTATGAGGCAGGAAAAGGAAAGCAGATCAATCAATCAATGAGAGAATGTTTTTATTCAGTTATCTTCCAATGCTGCTGAAAGGAGATGATAGGCATGTTTTTCAGTAGACTAACAGAAGGTACCACTTTCCACTGGCCCAACTAAATTTCCATGAGCCAGGCAAAATTCCAAATCCATTGCTAGCTACCTTCTCCATTCCTCTCTCCCTGCCTGTTCACTATTGTACCTCTCTGTTAATCATCTTCATGACTCCCAACCCCTCCACGGAGACAATGCTCCATTTCTCCTATTGCAAAATCAAATGCAAAGCAGAACTAGCTTAATTTTATTTTTAAAATATGAATCTTGCCTAAATGGCAAAACGTATTCCTTAGGTCCAAGTATATTCACTGTTCCAAATAAGGAGAAAAAAATGAGCCAGCAGTTGTTGCTTGAGGACAGTTATTCCTGGAAGTCTCATTCAGTTGTTGTTTATTGAAAGACTTTATGCAGCTTCCTACCACACTAACTAGCCATAGAAAGCATTTATGTGGAGAATATGGACAGTTCTCCAAACTCACATCAAACACGCTGCTCACTGAAAAGGACTACATGGTATTTCTCTCTGCTTTGAAATAAGCAGTAGTCACATGTCATCTGTCACAAAGAACTCGTAACTCACTATCTGCAATTAATAATGCTTACACAATCCCACACCTCAATTCAGGTTCCAGTAATTGTGGGAAAATGAATTTGTATGTGCACATGAGATGGGAAATATTTTTCCTGAATCAAAGGAACAGTTTATAACTTGACAGTCTGGGAATACACAGCTCCACTTAGAAAGAGTCATGTGAAAAGGAATTAATTGGCAACCTGATAGAACCAACAGTGATTTGATCCTTGAGATACTAAAAGGAGCATCATGTACTATGAATTAAAGTCTAAGTTCACTTTCTTTTCCCACAACCTTCCACTCCTAGTTTGCAGATGGCACAGGTCTGAGCCTTTGTGTTTTCGAAGACCTAGCTACTTAGAGCGTGGCTCAGCACTGGTATTACCTGGGGATTCTCAGAAATGGGAAATCTCAGGTCCCATCCAGACCCAGTTGAGTCAGAATCACATTTTAACAAGATCCAGGTGATTCACAAGCATATTATGGTCTAAGACCAAACCCACTGCTGTTGAGTCAATTCCAACTACAGCAACTCTATAGGACAGGGTGGAACTGCTATAGGGTATAAAGCTCTATAGAAGCAGACTGCCACATCTTTCTCCCACAGAGTGGCTCAAGGGCTCAAACTACCAACTTTTCAGTTAACAGCCAAGTGCTTAACCACTGCACCACCAGGGCTCCTTACAGTTTGAGAAGCACTGCTCAAATAGATACATGTATATAAATATGCCTCTTACACATACAGAGAAGAGGGTACATCAGAAGCTGAACAAAACACTCGGCTTATTCATGCACACTGTGTGAATGGTGACAGAGCTGGTCTAAATACATGTGGAACACAGAGTAGAACAGTGGTTAAGAGCTAGGACTGTGGAGTCACTGAGATCTGGCCACATCCTTCCACTACCACTGACTAGCCACAGGACCATCAGTTTGCAAGTCATTTGGTCCCTCTGTGCATTGCCATCCTCACCTGAAAATGGAGAAAACAACACAACTAACCAGCTGCTGCTGATTCTGACTCACAGAGATCCCACATGTGTCAGAGTACAATGGTGTTCCACAGGGTTTTCAATAGGTGAATTTTTGCAAGTAGACAGCCAGATTTCTCTGGGTGGACTCAAACTTCCAACTTTTGGGTTAGTAGTTGAACACATTAACCACTCAGGGACTCCATTAACCTCATAGAGAAGCTGTAGTGTTGCAATGAAATAGTACTTTTATAGCATGCATAGCACGTGGCAGATACCTATCACACATTCGACTGATTATATACAACGTCCCTGGTGAGGTAGGCAATGCAAGAGTTGGTGATACAATCTCTAGAAACAGAATCACCCTGAGACTTACCATCAGTGGGGCTCAGCCCCCGGGCTGCTGAGATCATAGACAGTGATGGGCTGCTGTGCAAGGATCGGATGTAGTCCATGTAAGGGTTAATGTAGGGATGCGGCGGAGTGAAAGGGGACTCGGATGCTGCAGTGGGGTTCCGGTGTGGGGAGATCCTAATGAAGGGGAGGTCCGAGTACGTTGGGCTACTAGATAAGGCAGAAGGCCTGAGTAAAAAGAAAATCAGACATGAGAGGTATGCATGAGACAAGTATCATCATAAGCAGAGGCTCTCTGAAAGAAAATGAATAAGATTTTAAGCAGCCCAAGATGTCTTGGGAGGGGGGAGGGGGGTGGAGAACAAGCATATCCATTTTCAGTATTATTATGTTAAAATCATGGTGACAAACTGCAGGTAGGATGCTACTATGCAATATTTGGCCAAAGAAAATTGAACTTTCAGAAATTTCAAAGAACTCTGAATATAGGAAAATAAAGACCAGTGCCTGACTTCTCCCATGAGAAAAAATTCCCAAAGACAGGCATTTGAAGCTTAAGGTGGTCGCTGCTATTATATTTTCCATTTGGCTCTGACATATAATGCATCAACATAAAATTTACCTCTTACTATCATGGTCCTGTACTTAAAAAAAAAAAAAAAAAGAAAGAATGCAATCCCAAATGTGTCTGGTCTGGAAGTCTGACCATCTACATGGCAGAGCTTCCCACAGATAAAGAAGGAGACTAATTGCAAAAGTCTGTAAGACATGTGAAGTCCGATACTATCCATGCATGCACTTTACTGCTCAGGGTCTCGCGGTTGTGATAATCTTATGATCTGAGTATCACTGGAAGGGGGCAACTTCACCTCCCTGTGAGGCAACACTAAGAATCAGCTTTCTGCTCACTCTAGCTTTTCATGTAGCATCCTTATTAGCCAGGTTCAGTGAGGAATAAGTAATTAAGCACTCCTGGGGTTAGAAAGTTGGAAAAGACTGAGGTTTTGATCAAGCTAATGCCTTGGCTATAATGAGGTAAAGCTAAAATGTAAGCTTTGGGGTGATGAAAAAAATTCTAAAAAGTACCTTGCTGTAATACTCTGGTCTGCTCTTTGGGATTCCTTTCCACCCTGAAATCCCTAGGACGGCCATTTCTAGAATGATCAATCTGTGTGGCCACCTCACCACCTTGTTCCTGCTATGAAAAAATGTTTTGTGTGGATAATCCAGTGAACTGGCTGGGGCAGACTAACTACCCGTGCTCTCCGTTTTTCTCATTCACGGAGGGAATGGTCATAAAAAGGAGAGGTCGCGATAGAGACAGATAGACCAAGAATGGCAAATTCTTCTTATGCCACTGGCTTAGCAGTGGAAATGAAAAGACAGGGAATGCATTTTCTCCTCGTGTCCCTCCCAGAGCAAACATGTGCTGACTGCTGGGCCTGGGGCCCCATCACCCTGTCAGAATATAATCTTGGTAGAAGCCAGTTCCACTAAGTGCACAGCTCAGGCCCTGAAATAAATGAAACCAAAGATCAGATAATGAATTTTCTCTCAATAGAAAATAAAAGAGGTTGAAATATGGGAGTAAAGGATTTTCTCACTTGCTCCTTTCTCATCTTTCATTTGAACTCAAAAAAAAAAAAAAAAAAGAATCTTCTTCCTCTTTTTTTTTAATTCAGAGGCTACTTTTGGTGAAGTCAAAATAAAAATCCAGTGTTCTAAATTTACATGTGAGAAGAGTGAGCAGTCACCACTAGAAAATAGCTATTTCTTTTCAAAACAACCTGAAGCTTTCATATCCCCTCAGAAAGTAATAAAATTGTTCATATTTAAATAGAAATAAGCATAACCTATTAATCTATTCTATTTCAGCTCTTTACTGTAAAACAAGTGAGCTCTGTGCTGATGGTGAAATCATTCCTTAATATCCTTTTAAACATCTTTGTTACTTTAAAGGACACAGAGAATGTTCAAATTCATTAATCCATTTTCTACCAGAAAGGAAAAGCAATCCTTCCAACTGGATTTAAAAGTGATTATTATAAAACACAAACTTATTTGTACAAATATGCTGAGAGGCCACCACAGCAGACATGAAGAGAAGTAGATGTTTCAAGAAATCTTGGAGATTATATTTCTTAGATAAACTTTCAGGACAATGGTAGTTCAGGGGTAGAATTCCTGCCATCCATGTGGGAAAACCAGGTTTGATTCCTGACCAATGCACATGTGTAGCCCTAACTCCTCTGTCACTGGAGGCTTACATGTTGCTATGATGCTGAACAGGTTTCAGCAGAGCTTCCAGACTAAGATGAACTTAGGAAGAAAGGCCTGGAGATCTACTTTCAAATATCTACCAATGAAAGCCTTATGGATCACAGCAGTCCAATCTGGTTGTATGGGGTCATCATGAGTCAGGGGTCAATTCCACAGCAGTAAACAACAGCAAGACAAGATTTTGGGATCCCTGAAAAACTCAGTCTGAAAAATAGGAATGAAAAGGCAGTAATGGCAATTTCATTTCCTACTGGTTTTGTTAGGAGCTCTGGTAGCATAGTGCCTAAGGCACTTGAACCACCAGCCACTTCTTGGAAGGAAGGTTGGGCAATCCTACTTCCGTAGTGATACCACCTCGGAAACCCAAGGAGGGGTCGCTATGAGTCGGGGCCAACTCAACGGCATACAACAACAACAACAGTGTTTCTGTTAATTTAGGGAAAAATCCAGTATTTTTTTTTTTTAAAGTCCAGATTTGAGAAAAGTAGTAAGAATATTCCCAGATGCCCAGATTCTACTTTAAAGAATAATGCTTGTGAAAATTAATCAGCATCTAGAAAAACATGAAAATTATAGTGTTCAGGCTTGGACAGTCATCAGTATCAAAGAAAGCCAAAGAAGCTTGGAGATTAGGTTGACACTCCCAGAAAACTATGTGCAAGTTTGATGTCAGCATTAGAGCTTTCACTTCAATTTGACTTATTCCCCAAAGGATACCCTGGGTGGTGCAAACGGTTAATGCATTGAAAGGCTGGAAGTTCAAGTCCATCCAGGGGGGTGGCTTGGAAGAAAGGCCTGGTGATCTACTTCTGAAAAATCAACCACTGAAAACCCTGTAGAGCAAGTTCTACTCTGACACACATGGGGTTATGATGAGTCAGAGTGTTTTTGTTTTGTTTTTTGTTCTTAATTTCTTCAAAAAGAAATAATTATTAAGAGAGCTTCTGATGAACAAAGAACTAAAACCTGTTCACATCTCTGACAACAACTTGTTGTTTTTATATGCCATTGAGTTGGCTCCAACTCATAGTGACCCTATGTACAACAGAAAGAAACACTGCCCAGTCCTATGCCAGCCTCACAGTACTTGCTATACTTGAGCCCATCGTGGGAGCCACTGTGTCAATCCATCTTGTTGAGGGCCTTCCCCTTTTTCACTGACCCTCCACTTTACCAAGCATGATATCCTGTCCAGGGAATGGTTCTTTCTGACAACATGACCAAGTAGATGAGACAAGTCTGGCTATTCTTGCTTCCAAGGAGCATTCCGGCTGTACTTCTTCCAGGACAGATTTGTTACAAACACTAGACCTCTATTTCTTCTTTACACACTAGTAAGATCATGTGGAGAAAAAGTCAGGAACATTCACTCGATCATTAATGTGAGGAGCCCTGATGGTGCAGTTGGTTAAGTGCTTGGTTGCTAACCAAATGGTTGACAGTTCGAACCCACCAGTGGCTCTGCAGGAAAAGACAGTGGCAGTCAGCTTCTGTAAAGTTTTCTGCCTTGGAAACCCTATGAGGAAGTTCTACTCTGTCCTATAGGGTCACTATGAGTCAAAAACTGACTCAATGACAATGGGTATCATTATTGTGGTCACCCATATTCATGCTTGTCCCTTCCAGAAAGATGATGCCAAGGAGGTATGGAACATCTATTTCCAAACTGAGTAGCTGGGACATAGTCTTTAGACATGAATACAAATAAGAAGATATAAAATTAATTGGCCTAAAGAATAAAACATCTAGTAATCAGAGGCCATCCACCTTCCACTATGTGAACAGAAAAATTCTTACTAAGAGGTGTTGCATAGCAGAGCAGTGGAACAAGGAAAGGGCACAGGTTCTGCAAAGAACTCATGTGGCATGAGTCTAGCTCAGCTCCTAGCAGTGGTACAACCTCAGCCACAGTACCCATCCCCTCCCTTTACCCTAAAGGTCCAATAAGGAAAAATACTTTCCTCACAGGGTATCTTGAGAAGCTAATGTGCATTGAGCCTTTGTTGTTGTTAGCTTCTGTCATGAATTGGCTCCCAATTTGTTGTGACTCCGTGTGCACCAGAATGAAATACTACCAGGTCTGACACCATCCCCATGATGGACTGGAGATTAGACAGTTCTGATACATATGATTTTCATTGGCAGATTTTCAAAAGTAGATCACCAGGTGCAGTGTAATAAATTATTTAGTATGGCTTTTCTACCCATAAGTCATTGTAAACTCAGTGGTGGAATGAGCAACTGAGGAGCTCCTGATTGTAAATGTTATCTACCTGGGTTATTTCTGTTGGGCGTAGCACAATGCAATGTTACGGGAGGCTTGCTCTCAGGTGCTTAGAATTCTGTTGTTATGATTGGTTGGTTTGGCCACTCTGCCAAGCTCAAAAGGAGGCCTCCTGGAGGCAGAACTCTCTCTGCTGGTTGAGGAAGATGTGCTACTGAAAGAGACATGTGCTGCTGGGAAAGAGACTCAAGAGACACATGTTGCTGAGTAAGACACCGAGGGACATGCATTGCTGGGGGAGAGATTGTGAGAGACTTGGCTGAGAGACGGTGGGCTGGGAGAAAGACTGAGCATTTTTCCTGAACTTGAATTGTAGCCTGGCGCTTCCCTAATAAACCCTATAATCTGTGAGTTCTGTGTAGCCACTGCAGTGAATTATCAAACCCAGGAGAGAGGTGGTGGGTGCTTTGGGAGGAATGGCTGGAGAAAGGGCTGGAGGGAGGCAGCAAGTCTGGCCTGGCAGGAATAGGCCTTGGGCTATTGATGGTGATTCTGTCTTCCTCTTGTGGGATTAGAGGAGGTCAGAACATGTGGCCTCCTTGTCCTTTTTGCACCAGGCCTTTCTTTCTAGTTCATCTTAGTCTACACTCTATTAAAATCTATTCAGTATCATAACAAAACATAATCCTCCACTGATGGATGACAGCTGGTATGAGGTGTAAGAGCTGGGAATCAAATCCAGGTCTCTCAAACAAAAGGTGAGAATTCATACACACACACACACACACACACACACACACTATTACCTACACATATAAAATCATGTGATATATATCTATATACTATGCTGATATATTCTACCCTTAATACATACATATATTAGGACTGAAAAAATATAGCACAGTATGTGATTTTCATTTGTTGAAATATCAGACACTTTCCTTCAAAACAAATTTTGTGGCATTGTTCCTCTACCTTGACAGTGTTCCCAATGTACCTCTTGATTTCTCAAAATCCTCCTAACCAAAATCATAAAAGCCACATGAGGTGATTAAGAACATGAAGTCAGTAACTAAATGCAAGGGCTTTGAAGGAACAGAATTTGAACTCAGGCTCTGTCACTTACTCTGCGACTTAAGCATCATTTTCTTCCACGTAAAACTGGAACAGTAATAGCTCCCTCCCAGGGCTGCTGTGAGGGCTGGGAGTCCGTGTGTGTAAAGTTACAAGTACCTGGGAGCTCAGTAAGCACTAGTGGTGGCTGATGTTCTTGTCTGAAACAGGCAACAAATCATACATTTTTTTTCTGATCCTAAATAAGCATCTGAATGGAGATTTGGTGTTCTAGCAGAACTTGCTGTTCTGCTTCTAACTAATAGTTGATAAATTATTAATTCTGTCTCCATTTCAGGCTCTTGTGAGTCAGGCTAGCCTAAGTCACTTCTCTCATGCTAAAGCCTGACTAAACTGAGTTTCTAAACCAACAAAGGTGAGCATTCAACCTTGAACTACAACAGCTCAGGAGCCAATTGACCTAGATGCAAATATACACATATAATCTTTATTTAAATAAGAATTTTTTATAACATTACCTAACAGAAACATTGTAAATTATTGGTGGCTAAATCATTTGTCAGGTATTTTGTTTTTAGCCATAAAGCAAGTCTGAGAGGGAAAGTTAATCTCCTTAGATTTTAATAGCCAGATGAATTTTCACTGCTGTATTAAAGAAGGGGGTGAAAAGCTTGAGAAGAGGAGCAAAGTGTGCAGAAATCTGCCACAAAATTCAACATATAAATGACATATACATTATTTTACAATTTATCACAAACTTGACCTGATAAATATTTGTAAAGCCTATTAAAAACATTTACTTTTATTGGAGGATTACAGCACCAGGAAAAAAAAAATTATAGGCGCCTCTTTGTGGTTTACATTTTTAGTAGATGTGGACAAACAATTAATTGAAGATTACTGTTGGCCACCTCATCCTTTACTCTGTCTTTGTGGCTCTCTATTCTCCCCTGACCTCTTCTGGGACTGTATATATCTGCCTCAATCATTTAAGGTATTAACAAACCATGGAGAGAAAAATCAAAACAACAAACAAACATGCTGGGAAGAACACCAAAACTTAAACTGGTCCAAGAACAGCCATTCCATGCTATTTATGTTGGACGGAAAGGACATAGTGATACATCTGTGATTGTAAATTAAATCATACAAACTGCTCTCTCAGACCAAGAGATGCCCAAACTGTTGAGGGGTGCCAGGGCATGCCTGAGTATATGAGCTGTTCTGTTTAATATTTGCATCTTGCTCATGTACTCAAAGGTCCAGCACTCCCATCCCAGGAAAATGTCCCCTCTACTTTGTCCCACCATCTTTTTCTCTAAGGTCGTCATGATTTAATGTCATTCTGTTTTCTGTATTGTCCAGTGGATAGATAATGTACAAGTTCAGATGAGAAAAAAGGTAGGAATTATTTTGATGTTCTCCCTAAAAGACAATAAAATTGTAGAAATAATTTGACTTCATATTAATTTTTATAAGGTCATGAAAGAGAAGAGGATTCTTAATAGAACTTTTTTTTTAACAGCATACTATGATAAACTTAAAAACAAAAACACATAGTGAATAACTGGACTTCTTAGCTGGAATGAAATATTATTATATAATCTAATTTATTACTGCCTTTTCATCTATCTTATTAGGTTACTAAAATGCCAAGATTAAAATCACAGTGTTTAATCACTTGCATTACACATTATGAGAGCATTAAACAAGGTTTGTATGCCAGATTATTGCTATTTGCTTTCACACTGCTCAGAACACTGGAAATAACACTTGCATTTTATAGGAGTGCTCCAACAACCAAAAGACTAAAGTATGTTGATCTTCTGAATAACAAGTTTATTTTTGGTTTATTTTATTTTTCACACAGCAAGTGAATGATCTTCCTGATATTCAAGCAATGGCCTAATAGAGAACAGAGACTAGTTATCCTTTATAATACATTTTTAATCAATCAATTAATTATTCAATAAAGTTTTAATAAATCAAACTTTGTAATAAAGACTTTGCTTTCCATATAGCAATGGAAACAAGTAAAATGGCCAAGATGAATATATTAGACAGTTAGAAATTTGCACATTCTAAGATGAGTCTTTTCCTCTATTCTAAATCAGCTTCCAGATAACCTACTCCCTAGAATCACCATGTGATCCTGAAATGTACAGATAGTTGGGCTGGTTACTTTCAATCAGCCACCCCCCTCCTTCATGCTGTAACCTCTGCATGGCCCAGGCTGCTGGTCTTTAAAGTCTGAAACAGCTAGTTAACTTTCCCTCTGGGTTCTGCGCTAATGGGAAGTGCTAGCAGAGTTGGCAGTGACTTTCACGATACCTGTGGTTCTGTAATGATGCCCTTTCTCCACTCATGGCAACTGTTCCTGATGTGCAATCCTATACTGTGGCCCTACCTTTCCCTGGACCACTACTCCCGTTCCATTCAGGTTAGCGGTAGAAATCACTTCTAACATTTGCTAGTTTCTGGGGGATTTACAAGGAGCTCTGGGTGGCACAGTGGTTAAAGCATTCAGCTGCTAAACAAGAGGTCAGCAGTTCAAAATCAGCAGCCACTCAGCAAAAGAAAAATAAGTAAGTCTACTTCTGTAAAGATTACAGCCTTAGAAACCCTATGAGGCAGCTCTACTCTGTCCCATAGGGTCACTATGAGTCAGAATCGACTTGATGGCAGTGGGTTTTGGCCTTCTGGGCTTTACAAAAGAACCCTCATGGCACAGTGGTTAAGTGTGCTCTGCTGATAACTGAAAGGTCCATAGTTCAAACCCAGCAGCTGCCAAGTAGGAGATAAATGTGGCAATCTGCTCTTGTAAAGATTTAATGCCTTGGAAACTCTGTAAGAGTAGTACTACTCTGTACCATAGGGTTGCTACGAGTCAAAATTAACTCTACAACTATAGGTTTGTTTGTTTTAGGGTTGTAGGGACTTTATTGGGTGGTGCAAATGGTTAAGTGCTTGACTACTAACCTAAAGATTGGAGGTACAAATTCACTCAGTAGTGAGCACTAAGAAAGGCCTGGTAATCTACTTCCAAAAAATCACAGCCATTGAAAATTCTATGGGGTGCAATTCTATGTAGAAACTCATGAAGTCACCAGGGTCAGAACTGATTAGATGGCAATAGATTTGGTTTTTGATTTGGGAGGCTTTATGCTATCAATTTTTGCCTATATCTCTGTAAATACCATATTTACTAAATTGACAGGACCATAACTAATATAAAGCCTCAGTTTCAAATCCATTTTCACCATCTTGGCTGCTAAAGAATTTTTTTCATGAAGTCTCAATTCATTTATGCCTTTCACAAATTTATTATTTTGGATTTCAACTTTTCAAAATTACACGTATAGCTACACACATGAATACTGCCATGATACTTTCACTGGATGTATTTTATTGAATATATTCTAAGAACACACTATAATACCAAGCCCTTTGGGAAATTTCAAGAAAGAATATATGGTTGGTCCTAGGGGCCATGGTCTCTAAGAGTTCACAGACAAACAGAGTAAAAGGCATACACCAAAAAAAAAATAAGCAAAAATATAAGGATTATAAGAATGAGTGTTGCAGATGAGTACTACAGCCAAAATGTGGGAACAGGAGACTCCCAAGATGCATCTCGGTCATGAAAAATATGGAATATGATCCACACTATGAAAAGTAGACATGATGTGGATAAAAGTAGTCAATGAAGGTGGAGGTTTATATATTGATTTTGTTGTTGTTATTTGCCCCCACTCATAGCAACCCCTCCCTGGGTTTCCAAAGCAGTATCACTACGGAAGTAGATTGCCCAACCTTCCTTCTGAGGAGTGACTGGAGGGTTTGAACTGCCAGCCTTCTGATTAGCAGTCCAGTGCCTTAGGCACTATGCTACCAGAGCTCCCATATATTGATTAATGTATATATTAATGTTAAAGTGCTGGGTATTTTCTTATATGAAAAATTTAAGGGCTAAGGCTAACTAATTTAGTATCAAACAAAAAAAAACAATGAATTTGTTTTAATGGTGAAATGATTTTGAAGGATTTTTGAGAATGGCTTTCATACTTTTATTTTTTTGAAACATTTACTGTCTGAGTGTAAAATGAGTTTATATCCAGTAATGGAAAACTGAAGAGATTATTTTTAAAAATAACTGTTTTGGTTACCTAGTGCTACTGTAACAGAAGATACACCATAAATGGAATGGCTTTAACAAACAGGAGTTTATTTTCTTACAGTTTGGAGGCTTTAAGTCTGAGTGAAAGCCCCTCAACCTTGGGCTTCAGCACTGCTTCCTGCTCCCGGCCCACTGAAGCTGGAGACTTTTCTTCACTCAGACAGTGCCTGGTTGCTGAGGCTGGCAAACCCAAGGTCAACAAGTGAAAAGGCACAGTCCCAATATTACCAAACCACATGGCAGGCCTCTGATTCAAGCCCAGAAAAAGTCCCAAGATCGGCAGGGCAGCATGGCAGGCTGCTGAATAATGACTCCGCTACATGCAGGGTTCAAGCATGCCATCAGCTGGAGACCTTCCTCAAAGTGGCTTCTTATATACTAGAAGCGGATCACATCCCTAAAGCAGCTACTCAGATGCTCCAATAGATTCCACCATGGAGTGAATTTACCAATCTCACCATGGGTAATATCTACATCCAGCTGCCCAGGCACTCAACCAGGCCCAGCCAAACTGACACAAACTTAACTACCACAATAGCCATTCCTGTATCCAAGTTATCCAGATCTAACCAACATCAGTATTTTAACATATTTACTCCCAGCATTTTTTCTCAAGCATTATTCACTTCTTACATAGTCAAAATGAAAATAAATAGATACATACCATATGATTCATCAATTCCTCTCCTTGGTATACACCCTCAATAATATGTGTATCAGTGCCATACTGTTGCTGTTGTTAGATGCTGTCGAGTTGGTTTCAACTCATAGTGACCCTATGCACAAGAGAACAAAACACTGCCCAGTCCTGTGTCATCCTTACAATCCTTACTATTCTTCAGCCCAATGTTGCAGCCATGTATATCCATCTCACTGAGGGTCTTCCCTTTTTTTGCTAATCTTCTATTTTACCAAGCATGATATCCTTCTTCAGGGACTGGTTTCTCCTGAGAACTTTCCTAAAGTATTAAGTCTAGCCATCCTGGCTTCTAAGGAGCATTCCAACTGCACTTCTTCCAACACAGATTATTCATTCTTCTGACAGTCAATGACATATTGAATATTCCTCACCAATGCATCAGTCCTTTTGCAGTCCTCCTTATTCATTGTCCAGATTTCACATGTATATGAGGCTAATGAAATACCATGGTTTGTGTCAGGCACACCTTAGTCTTCAAAGTGACATCGTTGCTCTTTCAAGTGTTCTTTTGCAGATTTGCCCAATGTAATATGTCATTTGATTTTTGACTGCTGCTTCCATGAATGTTGACTGTGGATCCAAGTAAAATGAAATCCTTGACAATTTCAATCCTTTCTCCATTTATCACAATATTGCTTTTTGGTCCAGTTATGAAGATTTTTGTTTCTTTATGTTGAGGTATAATCCATACTGAAGTCTGTAGTTTTTGATCATCATCATAAGTGCTTCAGTCTTCTTCCCTTTCAGCAAGCAAGGCTGTGTCATTTGCATACTGCAGGTCACTGATGAGTCTTCCTCCAATATTGATTCCATGTTCTTATTATTACAGTCAGCCTCTCAGATTATTTGCTCAGCAAACAGATTGAATATTTGTGGTGAAAGGATACAACCCTAATGCACACCTTTCCTGATTTTAAACTATGCAATATCCCTTTGTTCTGTTCAAACAACTGCCTCTTAGTCTATGTACAGGTTTCTCATAAGCACAATGAAGTGCTCTGGAATTCTTGTTCTTTGAAATGTCATCCATAATTTGTTATGATCTACATAGTGAAGTGTTTTTGAATAGTCAATGAAACACAAGTAAATATCTTTATGGTATGCTTTTCTTTCAGCCAAATTGATCTGGTATCAGCAATGATATTTCTTATTCCACATCCACCTCTGAATCCAGCTTAAAAGAAGTGTTCTGGAATTCTTGTTCTTTGAAATGTCATCCATAATTTGTTATGATCTACATAGTCAAGTGCCTTTGTATAGTCAATGAAACTCAAGTAAATATCTTTCTGGTATGCTTTTCTTTCAGCCAAGATTGATCTGATATCAGCAATGATATTCCTCATTCCACATCCTCCTCTGAATCCAGCTTAAATTTGTGGAAGTGCCCTGTCTAAACTTATATATGAACAATTAATAATCTGTTCCACCTTTGGCCCCTGGCCTTGTTCTGACTGATGATATTGTGCTTCTCTGTCATTTCTTCCCACACATGTAGCTGATTAGATTCCTGTGTATTCCATCTGGTGTGGTCCATGCATATGGTAGCTGTTGATATTGTTGATAAAAAGTATTTGCTACGAATAACTCATTGATCTTGAAAAATTCTATCCTGTCATCTCCAGCACCATTTCTATCACCAAGGGCATATTCTCCAACTACTGATACGTCTTCATTTCCAACTTTTATGAGTAATTATAAATACACCTTGATTGTATGTGTGGTCAATTTCAGACTACAGAAGTGGATGGGAAAAAAAAAATCTTTGATTTCTTTATCTTTGGCTTTAGTGATTGGTGCATAAACTTGAATAATAGTAATATTATCTGCTCTTCCTTGCAGGCATATGGATATTATCCTATCACTGACAGCATGATAGTTCATGATAGATCTTGAAATGTTCTTTTTTGACAACAAATGTGAAACTATTCCTCTTCAATTTGTCATTCCAGCATGGTAGAACATATGATTTTCCAATACTAGTCCATTTCAACTCCTAATGCCTAGGATATCAATCTTTATGCATTACATTTCATTTTTGACAACTTCCAATTTTCCTAGATTCATACTCCATACATTGCACATTCTGATTATTAATGGAAGCTTGCAGGTGTTTCTTCTCATTTTAAGTTGTGCCACATCAGCAAGTGAAGGTCCCAAAGCTTTACTCCATCCATGTCATTAAGGATGACTTTACTTTGAGGAGGAAGCTCTTCCCCAGTCATATTCTGAGTGCCTTCTAACATAAGGGGCTCATCTTCCAGCATTATATCAGACAATGCTTCACTGTTATTCCTACAGTTTTCAGTGGCCATTTTTTTCAGAAATGGGCTGCCATCTCCTTCTTCCCCCTGTCTTAGACTGGAAGCCCCACTGAAAACTTGTCCACCATGGATGACCCTGCTGGTATTTGAAATACCGGTGGCATAGCTGCCAAGATCACAGCAACACGTAAGACACCATAGTATGACAAACTGACAGATAAGTGGTGGACCTGAGCCATACTGTACTAGAATATCAGTAGTAGCATCATTCATTTAATTCAAAATAGAAATTGAAATATCAATAGTAGAATGGAAAAATAATTCATACAGTGGTATATTAAGCAGCCTTGAAAATGAACTACAAGTACATTCAGTAATATGGATAATCTCACAAACATAATATTGAATAAAAGCTTAGAACAAAAGAATATAAAATATTTATGATCCCATTTATATAAAATTCAGTAACAAACAAAAGTAATGTTTAGTGTTGGGGCAACCAGGGTAATGTTTACCTTTGGGTAAGTGGCTTCTTGTGTCCCAGCAATGTTCTATTTCTACATTTAGCAAGTAGTTGGATGTTTCCAATCTGCAATAGTTCATTATAATTCATTGAGCTACATGTGTATGTTCTGTGTATTTTTTGTGTTATTCATTACCAATTTTTGAAAAAGGTTCACAAATTTTATGTGCCCAAAATATAGCAATATTCTCTATATTGATATCCACCATTTCTAGTAACTTTGTTGTTGTTGTTGTTATGTGCCGTCGAGTCGACCCCGACTCATAGCGACCCCTCCTTGGGTTTCCGAGGCAGTATCACTACGGAAGTAGGATTGCCCAACCTTCCTTCCGAGGAGTGGCTGGTGGGTTTGAACCACCAGCCTTCTGGTTAGCAGTCAAGTGCTTTAGCCACTATGCTACCAGAGCTCTTTTAGAAGATCTAAATAGATATATATTGTATTTTAAAATTAAAAACATATTGATGCTTAAAAATATCATAAATAATAAGTAGTATTTAGTGCTATTAAACAAAAAGTCTAATTGACACAGTAGGCTACTTCAAAGTAAACTATGAAAGGAAGTTTCTGTGTATTAATTTGGGGGCAGTAAAAAAGTTACTGCTAAACCAATGCAATAAGCTTCCTGTGGAGAGTCCAAGCCAAAGTTCACAACACATATCCATGGCCTCCCCACAATTAAGACAGCATTATGTAAATATAAACAAGAGCAACTGTCTATAGCTAAAATTGATTTTATTCAGTCTTCCTGAGGAGACTGATAGGAACATTTTGCCAAATTTTGTTTCTCTTCTGTATTGTAAATATAACTCTATACTAATAGATTCAGATTTCAAAGTTAGGAAAACAGTCTAAGAACTTAAAATTAAGTCTATTCAAGCAACCACTATGTGCAATGTATAGTTATTAAAGAATTATTAATGAATGTACAATACTGATATAATAAGAATTTGGGAGCTACATGATCACAACCCATTATATGAGTCATCTTCTGCCATAACTAACCATTACATAAAGGAAGCCCAATAGGACTTTCTTAACATTTTAGAAATACGGAAGAGGTAAACAACACAAAAGTGGGGACAGAATTTGATCTCAAGGACAGTAGATAAATCACTTCTGAAATAACCTCTCATCACTTTTGAATGTTTTAGTTCCATAAATGTTGTTGTTGTTGTTGTTGTTGTTATGTGCTGTAGATATCTTCAAAATTATTATTTCCAGCAGCCTCTTTTGTTGTCCAAATGGAGAAAAAAATATTCCATGCAAAGGTATCCTTCTTTTAACAATGTGTAATTCATGAAAGACAACTCCCCCCCCACACACTTATTTTAAGGAAAATAAAGCTAGTAAAAAAAAATTCTTTAAAAAGTGTTATGTACTTCCCTGAAATATGTTGCACTCTCTTTTACAAAGTCCATAAACACACCACCTTGATGATAAAAGAGTTGTTATCCTCTAGGAAAGATGTTTAAACATCAACTTGTGATTTCTTTTTAAACTACCTCCAAAACCTTGTGGATAAAGGGAGAGAGCACTGCTCTGACTGACCAGATTCTGTAGTCTTGTTTTCTAGGGATCTTCCAAATACGATCGCATAACAAAGCACATGGATCCTGTTCTGTGCTTTTTCCTTCCATAACATAGTAATTATTCCTTTTTAATAGCCACCTTTTCTCTCTGGATTCAACAGAGGAACAGTACAGTTTCTCCTTCTGTCTGATTCTGCTGCTCCATTTCTCCTTTTAGCTGAGAGTGTACATTTAATTGGCTTTTCTATATACATCAGAATTTTAAGATCTTTTACTCAAATTTGGGTGTTTGGTGAACTAGACCTTTCAAAACCTACTTTGCTCTAAGACTTTAGGCCCAGCTTGGGAAAGATGCAGCACCACACTAATTTTTAACAATAGCATGTACATAAAGTATTTAACCTAGTGCCCATCACATGACAACTTCTCATTAAATACTGGCCCCTGTGACCAACACCCACAAAACTGCTGTTGCTATTATTGCTAACACTCTGAGGTTGGTTAAGGTCAAAGTCATCTTGCTTTTTTTGCCTCCTCCTGTATTTATTTACCTCAAGGAACCCATAGGGATTGAGCTGCTGAGGAGCCAGGGTAAATTCAACTACTTTGACACCTTGGCGCCATCTAGACACACCCCATCTCACCTTTCCTACAAAACAAATAAACTAAGTCACTTCATTTGACCTTAGTAAAATTGGTGGGACTTTTTTTTTAACCCAAAGTAAATTCAATGGCATGGTTATTCTGTACTTTTAGTTCAACAACTTCAATACCAGGACAAAAGAGAAAGAAAGAGCGAAGGAGAAAAAAAAATTCATTTAAGTCTGATTTCTCTGACAATTCTACAAATTAGCACTCCTTCTATAGATTCTTTTTTCTGAAATTTGATGACTTACCAATTTCATCCCAAAAGCAGTATTCAAATTGGAAAAATAATATCCTTAAAAAAACTACACAGCAAAGTAGAAATATATTGAAACACAACAGTGTGGAAAGAATGACTCAAATGACTAAGTCCCATCTAAAATGAAGTAAATATATGTAGAAAACTTCTGGAGAAAAAGACATGTGTTAGTGTCTAAGTGTTACGTTTTCTAATACTGTATAATCCTATCAACCACAACTTGCGTTTGTAGCAACTTCTGAGTGTGAGCCATGATACCCACCACCTGTCAAGAAAAATGACCCAAAAGACCATACAAGAGAATCAATAAGAATTCTTGATTTAATAAACTAAACAAACAAGCTGGTGCTTGTATCATTTATCTGGTTATTTCAACAATTTGAAGTAAACAGACATTTAAAATTCCCCAGAATCCCAAGCCAGGATCTGTTATTTAAGTGAGAAGCCTCACAGAAGGCAGCTTCAGAGACTGGGTGGAAATAATTCATCAGAAACATACAGTTGGATTCCAACAGTTTAATCTTTGCTTCCTGTTGAGTCAGCTTGCAGGTGTGCCACAGAGGATACTTACACCAAATTCAGGGCGCATCTGGAGTTCTGAGCCAAGCACAGTGCAGGACTTCTGTTCTCTTTTAATTCCTATTTTGTAAACATTGCTTCAGAAACCAGATAGAATAAATCCTTTACATCATCATTCTGGCAGGTTGAGCTTAAGCTTCTCTTCTAAAAGCTAGTGTGGACTTTTTCCATACTACTATCATCATCGTAATCCTGATGATGATGATGATGATGATGATGATTATATATTAACTACCAGCTAGAATGTATTCTAAGGGTTCCTGGGTGGTGCAATGGTTAACTCACTTAGCTGCTAAGCAAAAGGTTGGAGGATGCAGCACACTCAGAGGTGCCTTGAAAGAAAGGCCCAGATATCTACTTCCAAAAAAATCATCTATTGAAAACCCTATGGACCACAGTGCTATTCTGACACACATGGGGTCACTAAGAGTTAGAAATGACTTAATGGCAATAGGTAAAGAGTGTTTTTCTGGATTGTTCCTCCTTATGATAATTCCTGGCAAGATAAATCTTATTTATACATTTCCTCATTCTTAAATCATTTTTACTTTAAGTGATAATAAGGACGTCCTACAAGGAATTATTATTAATGATGTGCGTGGCCCTCCTACAGATTAAAATCCCCATGGTTTGCTAGAAGCCTCTAGCCCAACAGAGGCCCATTTTGAAGCAGTACTCTCCTGAGGTGTAACAGGAAGTAGATCTTGAATAACTCTAGTACATGATATTGACTAAGATTTATATACTAGGCACAGTTCTCAATATTCCAAAATTTTCTCTTCTTAGAGTGTGTCAAACTTTTTAAAAATAAATTAAATATGAGAACAATATGTATCTAATGCCCTGGGGAACAATTTGTCCACATTCTTCAATGGAAAAGAAATGTTAACATCTACATACATAAGTAATTTTGATACACAGGACAATGAGCATACCATCACAGAAGGTTGAAAATACTTTTGGTCATTTGAAGAGTAGCCACAAAGTCTCCTACCATGTTCCCTCCTTCACAGTGAAAGCAAGTCCTCTAACACTACAAATTCAGGACAGATTTAATTGATTGGAAATGTTTAAATGACATACAGGAATTGTTCATATTACTCTTGAAAAACCTGTGCACAGGACACAAATTTATTGGAAACAGCTCTTGAGACTTTACCTTTCTCATCTGTAAAATGAGAGGATTTTGAATCCATGAACTTCATTCCCCTATCAGGCTTAAGGTCTCTTTTGCTCCCCAAATCCATAATTTTTATCATTCAACCCATCTGTCTTTTGGCTGCCACTGACTTGCTTTTATAATTAATGTTATCAAGTCTGTTCCTTGAATAAATTTTTATTTAGTATTCAGTGTAACTTCACTTGAGTATGACAGACATTAGATCTATTTTTCTCCCACCCCCTCTATTTCCCAAGCGGTCCTGGCTATCATCACAGCAACTGATGTCCTGTATGGACCACATTGGTCTTGAAGTTGACAGTATTCCCAGGAGAAATGATACAGTCAGGATTTATGCTGATTGGATTTGGATGGTGATTGATTACAAGAAGGTAGGACCACATAGTCATAGAAAGGTTCAATACAAGCCACAAGCTTAAATACGAAAGGAGCTTTTACCAGTGAGTTCACAGCTATTAGATGTTTTCATATTAACAACATTTCTCCCATCCAGGATTGTGCATTTTATCTTTATTCTTTCAAATCCTGAAATTGCTTGGATAAGCGAGAGGGTTTATACACACACACACACATTTCTAAGAGCAGCCTGAACTTTTAGGGGAAATTGAAGAGGCTTTGTGTCAAGTACAGCTAAATCCAGCCTTTCCATATCAAACCTCTGCTAGAAAATTACTGTGCAGATGATAAGGCAGAAAGATATAATAAAAAGTGACTCTACTCAATTTACACTGCAATATTGGTATGACTGAATATTTTTCATTCAGGTGCCTGATAAAATCGCTAAACTGTATTGCAGATAAATAAAGGAGGCTTCTGTCAAGAATAAACACCATTAATCATGAAGTCTTACCCTTTAAAAGCCTATGCTATGCATCTGCAAAAATATACCAGCATAACCAGCATGGAACACATGCTTCTTTCTTTATACTGTTCCAGGCTGAAGTTGCCCTCATTTTTTATTTTACATGATTTTGGCAGCAATAACATTTTGAAAATATTCTCTTTATAATTTTAACTTTACAGTCCTGCAATCAGATTCATTATTGTAGCATTTAGCTAAAATTATCTGGGCTCATGGTGCAAAAAACTTGTCAATTTTTTTAATTTTATTTTTTGCTAATTACATAAACACATATTACATATTTTATGCAGATAGAAACTTTCAAACATGGAGGCTCTCATGTCAAGACAGGAATGGGGAGATCAAACAGATTCCCAGGAAGCAAAAGGTCAGGATGTAAATAATTTTGTTGCTGGGAAGAATGTGTCATTATACAAACAATTTGCTCATAGGGAGAATGTGTATTACCCAACAGACTGACATCACTCACCTAAGGAATAAAACTCACTACTCCCTAGCCAAATGGCCAACCTATACATTTCAAAAGACTCTAACACTGAAGATGAATCAATCATTAAGTCCCTAACTTTCCTCTGTTCTAACTCAATAGAGACAGCAGTCTTTTATATTTTTACTTAACATTGCCCAGCTAAAGCTATTTTATTTCTCAATAAAACTCCTTTTCTTTTACTACTAATAGAATATTAGAGCTTCTTCTTTGATATTTCTGGTATAAGAGGGACTTTGAAGGTACATTATCTTTGATGATACCTGAGGCACCTGGACATGAGCACAGTACCTGCTGGAGAAAGCCAGACAAGGGCACAGTACTTGATGAGCTACTTTGTGCTCTCCACTCCCATGAATTCTCAGGAATCATTTGAGGTAAAAAAAAAAAAAAAAAAAAACCTCAAATCTGAGCTCTTGTCCATTGTGTTGACAGCCTTCAAGTTTGACTGTGGATTTCATTTGGTTATTCCAAATAAAAGTGCATTTGTTGTAACTGTCATTATAAAACAGGGGAATGCTTTGCCTAAAGGAGATTTGGAGTCATCTTCTTGTACTCCTACTCACTACATGAACAAACATTATGGTCCCTTATTGTGCATGTTCTTTTCTGTCTGGCATAACCTCATTTGAGACATTTTGGAAAATCAGCAGGTACTTTGTAGTTCTTTTGATCTCTGTAAGTTAAGCTTTCTGTGTAGTAAGTTAGAGAAGTGAGGCTCCCAGATAAAGCACCAGAGGGATGCCTACTTTGATTAGTATATTGAGACCCCTAAGAAACAGCAAGACAGTAAAATTGCTTCTCTGAAGGACACTGTCTCTAAATTAACCAGAATAAAGAATTGCAATGTCAAATTTCAACTCCCACCCATTGTGTTCACCTGCTGGCTGCTACTTCTTTATACCCTTCTTCGCCTTCCTACTCCTCTGATAACACTTTACCTGAACTTCCCTTTTTTCATAAAGTACAAATAGCAAAAAAACCTTTGACTGAAATGCCATTTACAATTCACCCCTACAGAGATGCTAAAGAGTCCTCTCATATTATTTCTGCCACAGGGACACACTCATAATTACATAGCATTGTGGAAGATTTTCCTAAACTCCATGAGGAAACCTACAAATTTTTTGAAGAATTTAAAACCTTTTGAAGCCTACCAGCCTGAGCTTCTCAACTTGTATCAGCTTGTTCACATGACTATTTACCCAGGGCAAACTCAGTTATGGATAGAACAGGAAGAATGAAAATAGCTCAAGAAAGTTTAGTCTTAAATATTAATAAAATGGCCAGTGAGCTATTGGAAGACTCTCAAGCCATGAATAAAAAATTGCTAGAGGCTATGCCTAGGGCATTTCTTGTGATGGCTCTTAATCTGCAAGGAAAAACAGAGAACCTTAGCAATTTTTAATTGACAATGGACCTACCTTGTCTGCTATTAACCCTACCTGCTTACCAAAGCCCTGCCTCAGAGTACTTAAATCTCAAAAATAGTGAGAGTCACCAATAAGGAATAACCATTGATTCATTCCCAACCTGTTCTGGTATTTCTTGGTCCTACTTTAGATTTACACACATTTTTTTGCTCAGTTCTTATATCCTTGGTCAATCTATTAGGAATGGAATGGCAATTTACAATATAATGAGGAGGAGGAAGTATTATAGAGTCGGCTTGAAATTCCTAAGTATACTGTCTCTGATTTAAACAACATTCAGGAAGAAGAAGCCATTTGCCATATGTAAGCACTGGTAATGCCTCTCTAAAATTCAACTCAGCCTAGTACTCTCCATTCTAACACCTTTTCCCTAGTTCCTGAAATCTTATGGGCCATCACATCCATATATGTAGGTCTAGTTTTATCACCTGAGCTGATTAGAATTCAAAGAGATTTATCTAAACCTCTGCCCCCAAATCCCCAGTATCCACTGAAAGGATAAACAAAAAAAGGACTACCTCCCATCATAAAATATTTCCTTTCTAAATGTTTAATTGTCCCTTGTAATACTCCTTTCCTTCTAGTTAAAATATTAACAATAATATGGTCTGAAGATCTGTTCAAATTTGCATGCAATCAACCATACTGTTATTCCTAGATTCCTACTAATCCCTAATTCTTATTCATTACTTTCCAATGTCCCTTCAGATGCAATTCATTTTATGGGTGTGGATCATTGCAGCCCTTTTCCGTATTCTTATGTATTCTGAACGTCAAAATTTGTGTGCTTTCACCTGGGGAAATCGACATTTACCTGGACTGTAATGCCCCAAGGATTTAATTAATCTCCCACCTATTTTCTCAGATTGTGCATGAAGATTTGCAGCCTATGCAGTTTACATACAACATCCACATTGCTGCAGTACATTGTTGATTTTCTAGCTTGCACAACCTGCAAGCATGCCTTCCTTGACAACAGTGTAGCTTTATTAGAACATCTGGCTGCTAGTAGACATAAGGTTTCTAAAGAAAAGTTACAATTAGCTCAGCCTTTGTTAAATATTTTGGGCACCTAATTTCTGCAGGCTTCTCTATTGATCCAAAACAGAAAGATGCTATTCTTGACTTTCCTATACCCAAAATAAACAAAGAGCTATGACATTTTCTAAGACTGTGGCTACTGTTGAACCTGTTGTTGTTGTTAGGTGCCATGAGTCCACTCCAAGTCATAGTGACCCTATGTACAACAGAACAAAACACTGTCCAATCCTGCACCATCCTCACAATCTCTGCTATGCTTGAGCCCATCACTGCAGCTACTGTGTCAATCCACCTCATTGAGGGTCTTCCCCTTTTTGGCTGACCCTCTACTTTACCAAGCATGATATCATTCCCCAGGGACTGGTCTCTTCTGACCACATGGCCAAAGTGAGACAAAGTCTGGCCATTCTTGCTTCTCAGGAGCATTCTAGCTGCACTTCTTCCAGGACAGATTTTGTTTGTTCTTCTGGCAGTCCACGGTATTTTCACTATTCTTCATGAACACTGTAATTCAAAGGTATCAACTCTTCTTCAATCTTCCTTATTGATTGCCCAGTTTTCACATGCATATGAGGCAGTTGAAAATACCATGACCTGGTTTAGGTACAGCTTAATCTTCAAAGTGACATCTTTGCTTCTTAACACTTTAAAGACATCTTTTGCAGCAGATTTGCCCAGTGCAACATGATGTCTGATATCTTGGCTGCTGCTCCTATGGGTGCTGATTGTGGATCAAAGTAAAATGAAATCTCTGAGAACGTCAACCTTTTCTCCATTAATCATGATGTTGCTTACTAGTCCAGTTGTGAGGATTTTTGTTCTTTTTATGTTGAGGTGTAATCCATACTGAAGACTGTAGTCTTTGATCTTCATCTTATTGAATCTAGATTCTCAATTTTTTTTTGTTGTTGGATCAATCTTTTACAAATATTTAAAAGATCACATTATCCTTATCATTCTTCGTCTTCACCTCAAAGAGAACTAATGGAATAATAAAGACCCAAATGGGAAATCTTTCTGAAACTTTACATTTATCCTACGCTAAGGTTCTTCTTTTATTTCTTTTAAATCTGAGGTCCACGCAATTTGGATATCACAAACTTACCCCCTATGAAATAATTACTTGGAGACTGACCCATGGTCCTTCCTTATATTGCCTGCATCAACCCTAACATTGCTCAACCTAAATTACTGAAGTATTGCCAGTCTTTAGTCCAATAATCTAAAGAATATCTTTTATAGGTTAGAGAATTCTTTGATAAACAGAAACTAGATCCCCAAATTCTGCCTAACATTGCCCCAGTAGAACATGTATATTCAAAAAAACACCAAATAAAAGACTCATTAGAAGAGAACATCCTTAGTCTTCTTCATCAAGTCATGTGCAGCCAAATTAGAAGGAATAAAACTTTGGATCCATTTGTTAAAAAAGGCTAAGATGCCTCTCTGGATTAGCCAACCCACTACAGAAATGAAGGTTACATTTAAACAACCTGTGGCCAGAAGCAGACATCCGAGGCAGACAGCTGACCCAAGACCCTGGACCAGACCTGAAAATATACCTCTTTATCATTTTTTTTTTCTTTTGACCTTTACTACAGTCATACCTCTACTGTTTTCCTAATTGGGTAGATGTTTATGCTCATCATTTTAGAAGGTTTAACTGTTAGATATGTGTTGTTGTTTGCCGACGAGTCGGCCCCAACTCGGCCCCGACTCATAGCGACCCCTCCTTGGGTTTCCAAAGCAGTATCACTACGGAAGTAGGATTGCCCAACCTTCCTTCCGAGAAGTGGCTGGTGGGTTTGAACCGCCAGCCTTCTGGTGAGCAGTCAAGTGCCTTAGGCACTATGCTACCAGAGCTCCTGTTAGATATGTAGGCCCTCCCAACTTCAAGTCAGTATGGCCTTCTCCAGTGGGTCTCTCCACTACAAGGATGTGATTAGACTGTTCTTTACTATGGACACAAAAGCAGAGAAATAGTTCAATACTACAGGAAATCACTACTACTTCATTTTCCACTGATAAATAACCTCTTTTCAGATCTAAATAAAACTCAGGCCATAACTTAACATTTAGTCTTACCACACCCTTACTTTATTAAATAAAGACACCTAAGAAGAGCTAGCTAAAGGTTCTTCCAAACCCACAAACCTTCATGTTGTAGGTCCATGTCAACAACTGTGGGAAGGATTCATCTGGTAACTCCCCAATTGGGAAGGCCAAGTTAGATTGCTCTCCTTTGCCAGGAACAATCTAACTACACCCAGGTAAATAACCCAATGGTCACTGGACCTATGGAATGGCTTCTAGCATCTGAATGTGCATCATTTACAACCTAACAGGCTATTAATTGGTTTGCCATCAAATGCCTATGATCTTCAGGTATTTAATGGGTAGCCACTAATGCTACCTTTTGGCTATGTGGAACAAACTTTTAGCCCTGGTTCCTACCAGGTTCTATTGCAAGATGAACATGGAGCCTGAGATGATTCAAGAATGCATTTTAATTCCCCTCACCAGGTAATACACTCTTACTAGGAACTTGATGGTCTCAATCACTGTTTGATTGGTTTGATCATTTCTCAGCAATATTCACACCTCAGATAGGACTTGAAGATGGTATGGCACATATAGAAATATTAATCAAATATATACAAACTGCCCTAAATATCCATGGGTTTTGAGAGATCAATACCAAAATAACAATGATGAGAAAAGCAGCACTCCCAAAATAGAATGGTCCTTCACTATCTCACTGCAGCCCATGAAGATACCTGTGCCATAATAAAACCTGGTTGCTATGACTATATTTCTAATAAAAGTGCTAATATTACTACTAATAATATGCAATGTATAGCATCTTGTTGTAATGATTCTGTTCCCACCTTAACTGATATAAGTAACTGGCGTGGATGGTGGAAAAAAAAATTGCAACTGTGTTTTGGAATCTCTTCACTGTTTCTATTACTGGAGTTATAAAATGCTGTTTTGCTTTGGTTTAATACATTTTATCCAAAAAATGGTGTACTTCAAAACCATTTGACCCTTCACTTAAAATCATGCCAGTTTCACAGGCTATCACCAAGGACTGTGTTGTTTAATCATTTCCTGTTTTACTCTCTGGGCCTGTTTCATCTTGATCTTTATCATGTATCCTGACTGAGGAGTGTTCCTCAAGTGTGGCCTTGTCCATCAAGATCTTCCACATACTCACCCTGAAGATGAGGCCTATTAGCTCAGCAAGGTGAAGAAAAATAATTTCTATTAACCAAAATGCCTCAAGAAAACAGACAAAATCCCTGCAGAAGAAAGGCTTCTCCCTTGTGGATGGTAAGTGTTCCCTAGCGGAAAGCTTGATCAAAAGGGGGAAATATGCAGATGGAAAATTTCAAACATTGAGGTATTCATCTCAAGACAATGGTGGGATCAACATACATTCCAAGGAAGCAAAAGGTCAAGATTTAAACAATTTTGTTCCTAGGAAGAACATGTAAGATGTAAACAATTTGTTCTGAGGAAGAATATGGGAGCTCTGGTAGCATAGTACCTGAAGCACTTGACTGCTCACCAGAAGGCTGGTGGTTCAAACCCACCAGCCACTCCTCGGAAGGAAGGTTGGGCAATCCTACTTCCGTAGTGATACTGCC